>NW_024037051.1:17117424-17390613 GCF_015706575.1 Patiria miniata
CCTGTCAGCCCCAATATCAATAGGCTCATAAGACTACCAAGAGCAACTCACAAACCAAACTTGAAGTTTCCTCAGTAAAGTACTTCTCAAGCATTTATGCTGACAATTTGTTTAGCAATATTGGCCTTGACCTTTGACCTTTCGGCCCTAAAGCTACATGCTTCTGAAGACTATCAAGGACAACCCACAAAACCAAATTTCAAGTTCCTCAGAAGAAAGTATTTCTCAAGTTATCGTGTTGACACAATTTCTATTGTTTTTAGCAAAAGTGACCTTGACTTTTGACTAGCTGTCGGCCCCAAAAGCAATAGGCTTTTTAAGACTACCAAGAACAACCCACAAACCAAACTTCAAGTTCCAAGTAAAGTATTTCTGAAGTTACCACGTTGACAAGATTTCTATTGTTTTAGCAATATAGTGACCTTGACCTTTGACATGTCGGCCCCAAAAGCAATAGGTTTCTTAAGACTATCAAGAACAACCCACAAACCAAATTCCTAAGTAAAGTAAATCTCAAGTTATCACGTTGATAAGATTTCTTTTGTTTAGCAATAGTGTCCTTGACCTTTGACCTGTCTGCCCCAAAATCAAAAGGCTTGTTAAGACTATCAAGAACAATCCACAAACCAAGTTTCGAGTTCCTAAGTAAAAGTATTTCTCAAGTTATCGTGCTGACAAGAGTTAACCTTACCAAAACATAACACACATAAATGCATACAGACACACACCACACACTAGCACGTAGAAGGAATACGCTATCGCAATATCCCCCTCCGGCTTACAGCCAGTGGAGTAAAAACCAAACTAAACCGCTGCGGCTTGAACTTTGATTTTTGCATGATTTGTACCATGCGGTGTTCCGCGACTGATATCTACCCGGAACCAAATCGTATTTTCCAAAACTACAACTCAAAGCCACGGGTATTTGACAGTCTCAGTCTGAACAAAGGAATAATCGGTGAGATGTGCAATGGCGCATTTCTCGCCTACAATTAGTGGACTAGGTCTGCATATGCATACATAGTAGTTGTGACATATCAGTCATTGGCGGTGAAACATGGCCATGTTTCTTCCAAAGCATCGGCGGATCATTGATGGATTATTGTCTGGTCGCCCGTTTGTTTTCACTCTGTTCACTACAGCTTGCAAGCTTGTATTAGTTTTGTCGCAGCCACGGAATGGTAAGCTGTTTTGGATGTCTTTTTTTTGGGCGGGGTGATAGGGCTGACACCGAATAAATTTGGGAAGAACTATGGGTATAATGTGGGGAGTGTGGCCTAGTGGATAGGGTATGTGACTAATGAGGGTCACGGCTTCGAATCCAACTGCTGGCCTTGGGCAAGCCACTTCACCCCCACTTGCCTCTCTCCACCCAGGAGTATAAATGCGTAACGGCATAAGTGAGGAGTAACCGCAATGGACTAGCATCCCATATCCAGGGGGAGTAGAAATATACTCAGTCGTTTCATGCTACTGAAACCGGTAATAAACGCTGGCCTGATGGGCCACATCGGCTCGTGACGAACTGTACTTTACTACTTATTAGGGTAATGGTACACCGGAAGACACGGATTTTTCGTTGTGTTTGGCATATCGGAAGACGAGTGATGTCCAAAAAACAGGGTGGTGCAAAAGAAGGAAACCTACTTTTGACAGGATTTTAACCTACTTACTTATTTTACTGTGTTTTTTTTATAATGTAGTGAAGTATAGCTCTTCAACCATACGTGCTGAAAAAAAATCTTAAAAAATCGCAAGAATATTATTATTATGCTAATTTGAATACAAGTCACTAAAATCACTGTTGTCCACGTGTATGTCTAGTGTAGTGGTTTAGTCTTCAAATTAAGCTCCGGAGCTCAGTCAAAAAGGAATAAAGCTGTCCATGGACGAACAGGTTTGGCACATGGATTTTTAAACTACCATATCTCAGAGAAAAAAAACACGCATTGCAATCACGTTTTTTGCCATTATGTTGAAATATCAATATATTAATGCATTAAATTGATTTTTTTTTAATATGCTCAACGAGTATAGGTTAAAAATGCTGTAAAAAGTACCCTGTACAGTAGTCTGACCCATACCCTCCTGCATGCAAAGACGAGGGCCATATGGTTCCAACTGGCCACTTTTAACAAGTCTAATTAATGCAGGGGTTTGATAATTCTTTACGATTGTAACATATATAGGAATGTATACACAAATCAATGGGGCGAGTGAACGTCCCGCCAATAATTGCTAATGTGAGGGACCCGTGAGACTGAAACCACTGCAAGTATTTTGCAAGGTAACATTTTTGAAGTCACGGGTATAGGGCCTGGGATATTTAGTTTTAGTTTTTGAGTATCAAAAAAGACAACTGTAGGCCAAATCGGTCAGCGCCTATCATGGCGTGGCTTTTTATAGATTGAAAAAAAAAGGTTTTACGGCACTGGTTCATTTATTGTGCTTTTATCAATGTTGAAAATTTGACATAATTCTATTAAATGTTCTGATTATATAGCTCCTGGTTATTTAGGATGCTACAAGGACTGTGACACTGTTATTTGTCGGCGTGCCCTGCCAATCGGACCAGAAGTTAGCGGCGATCAATCTGTGGAGTGGTGCTTCAGGTACTGTCTAGATACACTTACACCAAGCTACAAGTACGCGGGGCTTGAATACGAAAAGGAATGTTTCTGTGGAAATAACGAAGACTACGACCAATTGGAAAAAAGGGCGGACTCTGAGTGTCAAGACAGGTGTACGGGAAAACAGCGACCAGTTCTGTGGAGACTCAAACCGGATCTCTATATACAGAAGTAATTAAGGCTTTATCCATTAAGGTGTTGATGTCCAGAATTCTTCAAAAAGGGGGGGGGGTGGTGAGGTATTAAAGTCAACACAGAAATTAAAGACCTTGAGCAATATGAAACCGAGATGTGCAATATTTTGACATTGAGGTCTAAGCAAAGCAAATTTTGTCAGTCACACACTTAATACAGCTTTGCACAAACGTACCTTAAAAAAGCGTAACTTAACTTGCGTTAACGATCATCAAGGTATCTAAAAATGACCGGATTTAACTTATCTTCACAAGATAATGTTGTACCATCGCTGTCAGGATAGCAAATTGTATCTTATCAGAGTACGGGTAATATAACGTTATTTCAGACACCCTGTAAATGCAATCATCGAGAAAAATCTTGTTTTGTAACAATATAGGTAAACAGTTTAAAAGAACATTGCTAGATTATGGCGGAAATATTCGGTGTATTTTTTCCCTTAAAAATTACTTCTTAAAGTTGGGTACATTTCAAAGAGTTGATCCAATTATACGTAAATAATATATACATGTATATATATTTTCCCCGATAACAGTTTTGCAAGGAGTATGCAGTAATGCTATAGGACCACCCAGCAATGGAGACAACGACATCACTAACCCACGTTCACTGTCTTACAATCTCAACAACTTCAAGTTCTTCGGGACTCGTGTAGATTTCTCCTGTGACCTTGGATACACCCTCCATGGAGCATCAAGCATTGAGTGCATTGCGACTGACTACAACAACGTCACGTGGAGTGACTCGGTACCGACATGTGAAGGTAATCTCTGCGTACTTTCATGGAGCTGTATTTAACACGTTTACTTGCAAAGCTGGTAACCAGTAGCAAGATACATGTATATACATATCACATGACATTTTGCCTGGTAACCGTTGTTGCTAAGGCCAAAAAAAAAAAGTCTCCGGTTTCTGGTATGGAGCTTGCCCAAAAAGTGGTGCGGCAACGCGGCTTTTTTTTTTTTTTTACCTGACTTTTTTGCTTCAAATGTCGGCTGATGACTGCAAATGGTGCCCGACTAAACTTATTGCAAAATGTACGGGAGTCCAGTGAGTCCACATAAAGCTGATTCTCGATCATACCCCCCATCTAAAAACACGTTAAAACTGTGCTGCAGCAGAATTCCAGTCAAACCAGTGAGTTTGGCGGTTTTGAGACATCATCTTTTATTGGAAAAAAAGCTTTTTCATTTTGCCGACGCGCAGGGCTACGGCGACGCGCGCGCATACCAGAAACCGGAGACTTTTTTTTTTGGCCTAAGCAAACGTTTCCTGCCCTAAGCAAATGCTTCTGGACATTAACTCCACATGATATCGAGTTAATCGTACATTATTGTATTCGTTCCCTTGTTGTTTTCAAGTTTCACCGAGAAAAATAGATTTGTTTTGTTTCAATTGCTATTTTCCTAGCAATATGAAAGTTATTCACTTTCGCATGAGACATATATATCGAACAAAAATCCACCAACGTTACTGAGTTATTGGATTATTACTAAATTTACAGTGGCTTACAGACAATAATTCGGCTCTCGCCGGGCGGGTTCATTACGCACGCAAATTATTGAAAGCCATCTTTCTCGAGTACATGTATATGCTTGCTAAAACCAACACAATATGAACGGACGCGGGAACATAAATCAAAGCAAAATAACAAGTCAGTCTCAAGTTTGTACAAGTACTGAACAATAACCAAGGAATATCTCTTATATAAGATGGAATTTTTGCGCCGGGGTGATACAAATCAAATTAGGTTTTGCACTTCACCAACAGTTAAACACTGTATACTCAGTGTTTTGTTTTTTCCAACTTTCACTCGGGAGGTAACACACTGAGTATACAGTGGCGTCGGTTAAGGGCAAAACCTTATTTGAAAGAAATACCTACGGTCATTTGACAAGCTTGTCACGTGACTCGAGGTCAGGTATTGGGATGCCGCTGCAACTCTCCAGTTGCACACATTTACATTGTGAGTTCTTCCATCCACAGTGCCTACAACCTCAGCACATCTCACAACAGGGCTCTCCAAGTACACGACGCCCAAAAGTATAACCCCATCGCAAACCACAACTACAGCTTACACTAGGAGAGGCAACACCTCCCAGCCATTGACAGGATACACTACTGATGTGGGAATAATAGGCACAAGGGCTCCTGACCATGGGACGAACAGTCCCATCGCTGGAAAGTTAGGAGCAGGTATGCCGATGTTACAGTCCCAACTATAGTTAGGGCAGTCCCATCTGTAGTTGGGGCATTCCCAAATGTAGTTGGGCATTCCCATCTGATGTTGGGGCATTCCCATCTGAAGTTGGGGCATTCCCAACTGTAGTTGGGGCATTCCCAACTGTAGTTGGGACATTCCCAACTGTAGTTGGGGCATTCCCAAATGTAGTTGGGACTTGGGACATTCCAAATGCAGTCGGGCATTCCCAGCTGTAGATGGCGCATTCACAACTGTAGTTGGACACTCCCAACTGTAGTTGGGGCATTCCCAACCGCATTTGGGGTGAATCTTTGGGACTCTCGTTACTGTGTATGGGAGTCCCAAAACTTAAGATAGTAAAAACATGCAACTGTACAAGAAAATAAACTGGCGCATGAAATAACCAGTCCAACACCCCCTTATAGCACTGCATCATACTGTCAAAAGAAACGTCTGGTACGTAGTCTCTATTTCTACTTTCTTTCCACACTGCAGTCATGCCACCAGACTACCGAAGGGTTATTGGGTTGTCCAAACTGTAATTGGGGCGGTTCCCATCTGTAGTAAACTGTAATTGGGACAGTCCCATCTGTAGTTGGGGCAGTCCGAACTGTACTTGGGGCAGTCCCATCTGTAGTTGGGGCAGTCCAAACTGTAATTGGGGCAGTCCCCGCAGGGACGTTTAAAACCTCAATTCAGAAAAGTGACCACATTACCGATATACAGAGTAACTACTTGAAAATACACCAACCACAGGGCCAAACACAAAGTCATTTCCGAGATTTGGCATTGAACCATCCGGTGTTCACATTTTGACGGATTCGGGCAGGTTTCCAGGAAAACTCACCAGGGTAAAAAAAGGTTAAAGCACCATTTTTATTCCTTGTAGGTCTAAGTCACCAGTTGTTAAATATATTTTTCCCTACTAATTCAATGGACACCAAAGATTACGATAATGGTAAAAATGTGTCATCTGTCTGTAGGTGAAGTTGCTGGAATTGCTGTTGGGGCCCTAGCAGCATTCACTGTGCTGATAGTTGCAGTGGCTTTTCTATGGAGAAAAAGGTAAAATGGCAACAATGATTTTGGAGTCAGGGCACAGTCGCTGCAAATGTCCTAGCCCTAATTACAGTCCTCAATCCTCAAGTTTTAATATGATTTTGCACACCCCTAGGTTAGACACTCACCGTTTCGTCCACACTACCAATTTAAACTTTAAGTCATGGGCCCATCTTTAACCCTAACTTCCTAGGGGGTGTGCACAAGTAATATATTGAAATTGGAGGATTCAGGACAGTTAGGGATAGACTATGTTTGCCATTGCGCACTAGGCCTACATCTGTATAGCGCACAATGAAAGTATTTGAACCACGTAATTTGTGTAAATTAACTTCAATACTTTCTTAGACGCGGTTGGTTTAGTCAAACAAGCCATGTGGAGTGCTGTAGTATCTTGGTTAAGGGCATTGGATTCCTGGTATGCGGGTAAAGCTGCAGGCTGTTGGATCCAGGTCGAGCCTGGGGTCATGGTACGTGTGCCCTTGGGCAAGGCACTTTGTCACTCATTGCTTCTCAGCTCCACCCAGGAGTAAATGGGTACCTGTAGTGTGAGGGCAGAGATGGTTATTGGGATTAAAGAAGCTTCCTTGCGCCTAACAGGTGCATCGAGCCCAGGAAGCTGAGATGGTATTTGGAATGTTTCATGGACCCCATGAACAGGGGTAATAATGATGTAGTGCATTGAGCACCAGTCCTGGTGGATACGTGCTCTTTACAAATACCCACTACTTATTATTATTATGTACAAACTATTTCGTGAACATTCTTGTGCACCATCTTAACCCTAAACCTCCCAGATGCTTCGAAATCCACCAGTTTTGGAGGATTTTGAAGGATTGAGGAAGGTAAAGCCCATCCACTACATGTATTACCTTACATGGGCCTAATGCTCCTTAAAATTTGAAGTACACCGATTGTGCTATTTAGTTTGGGTCCCCCCTACAAACATTTCGTAAATGTTTTTGCAAACTTTTGTTTAGGATCAGGAAGCCTAAAGAACTGAAGGGACCAGACATTGTCTTAGATACGGTTGGTGCCCATTACGTAAACCACACGTTCGCCAACCATCTCTCGGATACCAGTGGCACTGCGCAAATCCAAGGCGATAGCGACAATGCTCCGCCCGTGTACTACAGCCACGTCATCACGAAAATACATGCAGATGAGGGCGCCACACTTCCGGTTTCGCCTCAAAATGACAAGGACGGCGACAGCGGGTGGGTTGACAATGAAGTGTACGGATGCCAATCGTTTCCGATAGAGATTGAGGCGAGAAACAAAGATAGAGACGGACAGACAAACGGCCAACCGCCGATTACCATGGAAGGAAAGTCGGAATGGGTGGAAAATATCATCTATGAATAGTATGATTCTAAAGAATAACATCAATCAAAGGCACTAGAATCATTTGCATTCATCCCAAAAGTAGCCTACCAAACATTATCAAAAAGCTTACTTGAATTGAAGATCGTTCTGGTATTAAACACCCCTTGAAATTATTCCGTCTGGCTTGCTGTCATTTAGAAGAAATCAAAGAAAACTAATGTAGGTGATTTCCAACGATCAGTCAATATTTACTGATTATTGAAGATAGAGAGTGCTATAAACGAAATAGTGTTTCGTGATCATGAAGCTTATGCATGCTTTTCGCTGTTTTTTGAAATGTCTAACAGCAGTTGAGCTGAAAGTTCAACAGGTTAGGTTTTGAACATTCTTCTTTGGCGAGTGCATGGTGCTATTATTGGAAGCAAACAAAACGCATGTAAAGTAAAGAGCCCTATGGGAAGGTACACCATTGGCTTTTGCTGTCATTTTCAGAAATGAACTATTTGAGGGGTTAGTATAATAGATTAAATATTGTTTAACTGACATGTTTGCAGTTTTGTGTTCGAAAATGCTTGAAAAACCAAAAACATGTTTAAGTAGTCTGGTTCCCTGACTAGTCCACTAAAGATAAAATGGATCAATTTATAGTTGTCGGAAAATTGTAAGGTAAGGGAACCAGTCTAGCTGGCCTGTACCCGTTCACGAACATGTAACCAACAGCAAACAAAATTTGGACTAAACATTTTTTTGTAAATTTAGAGCAGTATTTGAAAAATGGTTAGGTTTTTCCAACGGTGGTCGACCACCGTTGGAAATGTATACAAAAATACAATTTTCTTGGAAATGACTTGACACCAGATGCTATAATTTTACAGAATGCTTTAGACTGTCATTTACCAACATCCTAGTAAGGTATTTCGTAAAAGCTTGGAAGCTTTATTTTTCGATGTTGCTAATGTTGTATATTCCCTTTAAGCGACTCATTACTTCCACTGAAATTAGTGTTCAAAAGATCCAGGCCTCCGCCCTTAACTAAAAGTTACACCTCGTCAACATGGAAAAATAATTTTCACACCAAAATGTGGGGAATCACTATAGGCCTATTGAATTAGCCGCTTATTGACCTCATGCGCTGCAGGATTCCGATATGGTGTTGCTATTTTAATGTACATTGTATATACAATGAATGCACAAATGGTTTATTTATGCCTATCCCGGCGATGCAAAACCATTGCCCACTGACTTCGCCTTAACGCATTAAGTCTATTTAGTATCGGCGATTGATTTAACTGAATAGCCTGCACTAGTACACTGGTGTATATCCACGCCTGCATGTTTCTAAGAGGACTAACTTTCAGTCAGGACGATTACAACTGTGTATGCAATAGTTGAAGAAAATATAATTTTTCCGATGATTGTGAGTTATGGAAGAGAATGCATGCATATTGTCATCACATTTTTTTCTATATGGCTAGGCCTATGTATCGTGTACAATATTTAGTACAAACATGTACATGTATATAATCATAAAGACATGACATTTTTTCAATGGCCTTGTAGTTTCCGATATCAAACAACCATGAGACTGGAAAGAATAACTTTACATATCTTCCTTTAAAAACAATCGTTTGTTCCGTTACATCAGGATGCACTATATTCTGCAAACTAACGTACACAGTGTCAGATCCCCCTCATGCATACGGCCGTTTCAATGTATTTATTTCCTCGACCTTTATTGTAACCAAATTCAAGAAGGGCTTTTACAGCAGGTTTTACCATTGAAGTGTATATAGTATTTGTGATAACAAAAATTGGCTTTTTCTAAAATACAGTTCATATTTACACAGGCATTTTATGTTGCGAAATGTAAACACTATCTTGTGCCATATACAAACACACACATTCTAGTACATGTACTTGAAAGTGTATGTCAATATTTGCATCCAAATCTTTGTTCCACCGTCCACGGCTTATAGCTTAAGTTCACGGAAGCTAAAAAAAAATGATGTCAAAGCCGAATAAGGGTTTGAAATAGTCGGTGTCTAACGGGGGCTCAGGGACTGAGATTGCGCTAGGCCCTGGCCCCAAGGAAAGAGTGAGGACTGAACACAAACGCATGGCTGTCGGATTGCTGATGTCAATGACATGAGTTAGGCCTATGCAATCGCTCTTTAGTCAATTGAAACGCCATTCACTAAATGATATTTAAACATGTATAATTACTTCGGTTCAGTTGGTAGTGGTATTAGATTGTAGTTACTGCTGTTTCACTGTAGGGTGTAGTTTTGTACAGTGGCGTAGCCAGGGGGGGGGGCCGTGGGGGCGACAGCCCCCCCCCCCCTATGAAACCTTGTCGCCCCCCCCCCAACTGAGATTTTGAGTTTCTAAAAAAATTATCATTGATCTAAATGACGCCCCCCCCCATGAGATGTTCCAGCCCCCCCCCAGCGCCCCCCCCCCCCCCCCCCCCCCCCCCCACTGAAAAAAATCCTGGCTACGCCACTGGTTTTGTATATAGGTATTTTGTGGGAGGTCCCATAAAATGGGAACCAATTATATAGACTGATATCCGAGGTGCCCACTTTTTGTGATTTAATACTTGTACCTAAGGCCAAAAAAAAAAGTCTCCGGTTTCTGGTATGGAGCTTGCCCCAAAAGTGGTGCGGCGACGCGCCTTTTTTTTTTTTTTACCTGTTTTTTTTTTTTGGCTTCAAATGTCGGCTGATGACTGCAAATGGTGCCCGACTAAACTTAGTGCAAATATATGGGAGTCCAGAGAGGCCACATAAAGCTTATTCTCGATTATAACCCCTTCTAAAAACACTTTAAAATTGTGCAGCAGCAGGATTCCAGTCAAACCAGTGAGTTTGGCGGTTTTGAGACATCATCTTGTATCCGGTTCGTTAGTGTGACGTCACCTCCAGCACTTTCTGCACGATTGGAACCGGAAGCTAACGCAGCTCGAGCGTTTGCAGCCAAGGGGCGCTAGTAATCAGGGGTGTGCGCGCGTGTATGACGTTTTTACTAACGAACCGGATTGAAAAAAAAACTTTTTCATTTTGCCGACGCACATGACCGGCTACGGCGACGCGCGCGCATACCAGAAACCGGAGACTTTTTTTTTGGCCTAATGTACTCAGGCATGCAACTGGGAAATCACAAAAAAAGAGGAAATTCAAATTTTTCCCAGACTTTGTACAGTGTTTTTCTATTTTCAATGGCACACATGGGAAGTAAAAAAAGAGGAAATCAGCTGATCCGAGGAAAAGTTGTATGCCTGTGTACTGGGCTTGGCTTTCGACTATAGGCCTACTGGGAAGCGCCAAAGTTCGCTGCGGCGTTTCTCACAGAGCATTCCCTTTTTATTAGTGACGCATTTAGAGCTATACACTATACGTTCGTGTTATATGAGCGTTTAGGCTTGGAAGTGCCCCAGTAATGGCTATACCAGAACCGTCACCGTAATTTCATAATCGAATTGGTGTACATAGAATTATAGTTCCCGGTTGTCATTATTATTTTATGTTATCAAGTATATAGTCAATGACCACAATGCGCATGCGTCAGTTGATATCGGAATGGTTCACGGACTGAACTTCCATTTAAAAAAAATCCTCCATGCTAAGCCATGAATGAGACGAAAAGGCTAAATTTCATTGTATCGATCATCGGGAGTTGATGAAACACAATTTAGGGAACAAAATTCACTTTTGGGTGGAAAAAAGAAAATGTAAACTTCCCTCCAGGAATTGACCCCCAGCATTCAGATCAGCGATGTTCGACACAGACCACGCTGACCGTAGTGGAATATGCTATAAAGGTTGCAGGCCAGTAAATCGGTCCGAAATCGCCTACGCCGGCCAAATCACGATTTGCATGCCCTCAAATTCTTCGCTATTTGAGCATATTGTGGGCCGTGAACTTGACGGTCTGTAAAAAATTTGGGTTTGAAGCCGTGCACAGGACTGTGAACTTGTAGTTCTGTGCAATTTGGATGAAATTGGAGCCCTACAAGCGCTCTATTTTGCAATGGAGTGAGGCGTCGTTTTTCAAAATAGCGATGGGCTTCAGGACCATTTTAAGGGGTGATCATCTTCGGATGGAAATTTCTCCTAAAAGTCATCAGTTAACCCCCGAAAATTGAAAAGAAAATTAAAGATGATGAAATTAGCTTTAATTTGATGCATGTGTGTCTGGAATACCTTGGAGAGTAGCGAGTATTTTTCCTGAATTTTTGAAGTGGGGGCATTCATCATTGGGGTCTATGGCAGTTTATTTACTGGTCTGCAACCTTTAGAACTTATTCGGAATCAGGTGACATATTTAGTTGTTCACGTGATATGTTTTACGCATGCGCATTATGGTTATTGACTGTGCGTACACAGTAACTGCTTCCGGTTGGCACGTGCGTTAATTAATCGGCTACTGTTCATAATGATACATGTACAGGTTTCAATTTCATTTCGTATTGTAAACATCATTAGCAGTATACATGTAATTCCTATGTCATTCATATATATTTTCTAAAAGCTATGATGAATACTAATAATTTCCAAGTACAATGTGCTTTTTTTATACCCGAGTTGAAATAAATTAAAGTAACACACATTTACTCAAAGCATGCACACAGATCTACAAGTAGAACTCGTAGATTGTACTTAGAGCTGATATGGCTGCTATTTCAACGAGGCATTCTTATGACATTGTATTAGTACATGTAAATAAACTAAACATTATTTTCTTTTATTCACAGATTGATAGGACATTCATAGACACAGAGTTGGAATAATAAACGTGCTACCGACCGTGCCACAAAATGAGTGAAACCTGAAGTCCCTCAAAATTTAACACGAGGATGAAATTTTAAAAGGATTCTTGCAAAATTACATTTTTCGTACACAAGTTGCGATGACAAACTCGTATACAATCTCCACAGTCTTTATATCCGCAACGCCCCTAAACCTGTATGCTCATCGCTCAAGGCGCCACACCCACGCCCCGCATTTTCAAAACCCTGATGCGTGCACATGGGGTCTAGCAATTAAACAGACAAGTACAAAATGCACCGGACTGACTTACCCAAAACTTCGTCAGCCCCCCTGCTTGGGTCTCCATTTCAGCGTGTGTTGCACAGACGACTCGTGTTAATGTAGCTGAAACTCATCAAGATCCAAGTTTGCAGGCAAAATGAGATTGGGAATTGAAAATTGCCCATCCGGCGTCCATGAAGCCCAACTGTAGAATCTTTGACTAACTCGCATACATGTACAATGTAGGATTTGAGTTTGTAAAGACGTACATACATTGTAAACGTGTACTGCAAACACACGTAATCAACTGCCTCCGAACACAACTTGCATTAGCTAAGGAAAGTTATGCGATGTACAATGTACACATTTCTATTGTTTGTAAACATTGAGCGCCATTTTGTATGGGTGGGCGCAAGTGCATTTAATTGAATCCGTGGTTGGCAACATATTTTCCCAAAAAAAGAGAAGTCCTCATAATACCCTTTATATTACATAAGAAAATAAAGCATGTTTCAGGAACTATTTTGTAGCGTTTGTTGATAATTTGGTATTTTCAACATTCAAATAATATTTTTGTAATTATTAATAACAATTCTTCATTGTTGCAGTGTTGGCGTTCCATAGTTTGGCAACCCGCGGTTGCCAAAATGAGTGCCAACCACGTGTCGGCAATAGAAATGTCTACACGTATACTCCAATGGCATTTTGTCAGAGTGTCCATCCCCCCCCCCCGACATCAGTTGTGTTGCGTAATACGGACAAATAGCGACTTCATATTAAGTAAATAATAAAAAAAAAATTGTAACGCTTGTATAGCGCTTTCGGCCACGAGGTAGCCGAAATCAGCGCACATTCAGTCCTCTACCCTAGGTATACCCATTCATACTGGGTGGAGAGAGGCAATTGTAGTTAAGTGTCTTGCCCAAAGGCACAGACACCATGTTCCTGGTAGGGTTATAACCCACGCACCATTGTACATTGTACATGTACGTGGGCAGTGGCGTAGCAAGGTCATTTTTATTGGGGGGGGGGGGGTTAACAATTTTTTGAAAAGGGCACTTGCACAGTGGTGAAATGTAGACGTTATTTTCTCGCAAGACTTGGCCCCCGTACAATCCAAAAAGCGGAAGGGGGGAGGGGCTGTTACTATCTGTCGATGGGGGCGCTGTTCGTAACCGACGATTATGTATACACTAAACGGACAATATGCCATGTGGTACGTGCTTTTAATTTCAGGGCGAGACATGCGTGAAATACAAAAAAGGCACCCGGAACTGCTGCTGATGGAACAAAAAAGGGCACAACTTGTTTTTAAAAAGGGCACTTAATTGTTCAGAAAAAGGCACGTCTTAACAAAAAGGGTACTCTGTACAAAATATGGGGGGGGGGGGGGGGGGGGGTAAGCACTGGTGAAAAAGGGCATTTGAATGGGAAAGGGCACTTTAAAAAAAATAAATACATGTACATGTAGCCCCCCTCCCGTCTTCGCCTATGAGCTAATTAGAATTACGTCAAACAATTAAGATAAAGTATGCTTGAAATCTTGTATGGATCCTTTGAAAACGTAATGACTAAACTCTGGATGACGTGAATGCAATGCACTTTGTACACCTTATACAGTCATGTACAGGTATACTAATGTATGATACGGGTACAGAATGAAATGCCTTTTCTCTATTCTTGACCTAACACAGTTTTCAACATATTACAAGTCAGTGCAGGCTTCATTCAACTTTATTCCATATCAATTTGAATTACAAACACTCTTAGTTAAGATATCCTGAAAAACATAAATCCCCAATAAAATACGCAAACAATCCCATAAATCGATTAAATCACACTCTTATTGTTTAAAACCTGTACAGAAAAGAATATCAAGAATTATTTCTTATATGATATTGGTTTAACAACACCATTAACCACAAATTCTAATTTCAGTTTGTGAGAACCCCAATGATTATCAACAATGCGAAATTGCTTGGGTTTGAAAAACAGATACAGTATGTAGGTTTGAAATTATTTTGCATATTGCTCCAAAAAACAATTCACCTTTTCATAAATCTCCAAAATCAAGTTCCCTGCATAAAATCTCAAGTATTGCGGATAAAATCATCACCAGATACATTGTAAATATTGCATGTACATTTGTACATGTACAAACTGTATCTATACTGTAGAAAAAAGTACAATTTACACAGATGTACAATTTCTTCAGTTCTCATGGGATTTCATCATAATTTTCAGTTGAATCATCAAACATTTACAATCAAATTAATGTTACATGTGTACATTTTTGTACATTTAGATGTACATGTACTTGTGTCATCCCGAATATTACTTCAATTTCTATGGAGGCCATGATGCATTGTGGGAATACTTTCCACCCGTGTCAAACCGTGTCCCCCCTCCCCCCCCCCCAAAAAAAAACCCCACCAAATTAAACATGTACTAAATTTAAAAATGGGAAAGAAATAACACAAATTATCTGGACTCAAAGACAACATCTCTCATTGCACGGTCTCGGACCGTAGAAGTCCGGCTGTTGGTGGAGGTTGTCTTGGGTGCTCTCATGACCGGTTTGTTCAGCATCTTCTTCAGTTTGGCCTCAGACTCAATATTCACATCTTCCTCAGCTCTGTCAAAGAAAAGCAAGAAACAACTGTTGGATTTGGTAACTACACTAAGAATTGCATAATCAAATTAAGATTTTGTGTGCAAGGCATTGAATAGTCGGAAACTCCCGGAATTTGGCAACTTCAGTTTTGTCTCCAGTCTCCAGCTAAGCACGGAAAATATTTACTCAGCAAAATTAGGTAACCGGCCAAAATTTCATGTGTTGTGCAATTGCGTGTGGCTGGTACTCAGCTGATTTGTGCTTAGGACTCAAATTTGCTGGCCAGCATTTTCTGCATGGCAGCTCCATAAATTTGGTTCAGCTCAATATAGCTTCTTTTCCTGTTAACTTTGAGAAAATCCAATACCATGTAGCCAAAGCCTAGATTGTTTTATTTGCTCTTGGTTGTAAAAGATTGAGCTAGAGATTTAGCTGAAGCTGGAGTAAAGCCAAGGTTTTTGTAAACCTCAACGAACTAAGTCCTCCCAAACTTGTGCAGTTTGATGTAATACACCTGCCCCTTCAGAGATAAATTTGTTAAGTAATTAATTAGATTGATGTATCTATTCAACGAGCTGCAGAGTTTTAGTTTCCCTTTGTGTGAAGCCCTCGAAACCACCACCTCCCATGAATATTCACCAGTGTGTCCCCTGAAAATTAGAAATGTGAAAGTTGCAGGAATTGATTGATGTAGGCCTACACTGAAAATTAAAAATCAAATATGAACAGAAAAAAACATTAAAGGTGTGTTTCAGTTAGTGACCCAACCCTCATAATTACTATACCATTCACCAATTTAGTTTATGAGACAAAAATGCACTTTATGGTGTTGAGACAATAAGAATATGCACCAAGTTTTTAATGCAATCTTCTCTTCAGCAGAAATGGGTGTCAGTGATTTTATCCCAAATGATCTTTGACCTTGACTACTTTGTCATGATACAGAACTGGCTTAACTTCTTTGCAGTTCCGAGTACATTGTACCCTGCTGTTCCATTCAGTAAAGTCAAAAGTGTCAAAGCAGGTTGAAAACTTGTGTTCCATCCAAAATGCATTGATGTCTCACAAATATCCCTTCTGAAATTTAAAACTGTTTAAATTTCAAGGAATGCTGTAAAAAGAAAGAAAAAATCACTTACTCTTGCGGTTAGGGAGGCGTTAATACAGACCAAACCAACTTTGTGCAGCCACTGCAAACATCAAAATCTCTTTAGAAGTTAAGGTGCGTGAAGTGCAAATTATTGCTTCCATAGGAGTGAAGAAGAAAAGGGTGCATACCAGCATTGAAAGTTTAATGAAAGATGTAATTTTATAAACGAGAGGCAAACTTGGAGAAAGACTTCTTAATTTCATTTAATATTTCTTATGAATTAAAGATTCAATCCAATTTAAGGTAAAGCTACATACAATGACATGTACATGTATATATGTTTGTACATGTTCATGACTTCATTACTTTCAGTAATGAATTAATAATCAATACAATACGCACAAACGGTAAATAAAAAATACAAGTATTGTTAAAAACTATGCTACGTGTACTCTAACTTTTAGGTACAATTACGTTTATCTTTTATATGTAAGAAATATAAATTGTCTTTAATTAATGTTATCTTAGGTATGCAAGAAATAAAAATGTCTGTACTGTTATCTTACGTATGTAAAAAATAAAATTCCTTGCGGTTAAGCAGAGGACAGAAGTGCACAAAATAAAAGATTAAATCAGGTTTTGGCTGTGCTGTAGTTCCTTTGAAAAGATTCTAAATACATTGTGTAGCATTTCCAAACAGTTGATGGAAATGTTAACAGCTGGATATGTTTTACTTTTGTGATATGATAAAAAAAAATTGAGTTTAATGTATTTATAAATTGGTTAGGGAAAAAATAATCAAAGAGTTTGGATGTTTTTTTTTATTGAGTTTTTATGCCCTATCACTGTTTAATCTCCTGTCATTGCCTAATGCATTGCTCGAATATCTGATGTTTCTTTTGATCCGTGTAAATCGGAGGCTTGAAATTGTTTTGATTCATTGAAAGATCGCATTTACTAAAAACAAGTAGTCTACTGTATTAAACAAAGTTATTTACAAAAAACTATTTCAACTATGGCAATCATGCACAATATTATAAATACATGTAATTTGAATACTTTTTTTCATATATTGATAGGCCTATATCATACAATTGTTAAAAATATGCAGCAACTATGATGTTTCACTGTCATACAGGGATTAACATAATATCAAGAAATACAATAAGCAGTTTTATGCAACGCTTGAATAAATTGCAATTATCTGATTAGTATGTCACTGAAGTATTCGTCCCAACGCACAGCGCGGCCACACTGCAAAAATAGAAGCTCCATTCCACAGTAAATAGAACTCCCATTCAGCTCTGATGGCTCTGTTGCTAAACATTTATATTACCGGTTTACAAGTTAACAAATAGATGACAAGGTTTTGTTCAGGTGTTGTATAAAACAAATAATGAGTGTTTCATATTCGTGCAATGGAATGAACACTTTCATTCAGCGACAGATGGAGTGTTCCATTCCACATTCAATCTTTAACCTCATGAAATTATTCTTACCATTGCACTCATAAACAGTCATTATTTGTATAATATTCTGACAAGATTCATATCTTCTCTGCAGATACACACAGGTGCAAACTTTGTACAAATGTACTGTACAAGCGTACATGTGTCTTCTCCTGTCGATGCATCCCACTCAGTCATAAACTTTCCTGAACATCGGCAATTTGGAAATCAAACCATGCAATTCCAAGCCATTTTACTCTCGCAAGGAAAACTGTGCGAAAACACCAGCACCCACAGCAATCTTTCCAAACATTGTAGCAGCTCTGTTTTTATCACAGGCAGTTTGTTGCCGACCGAAGCTGTTAATAAGGTAATTAAATCACACCACCGGCTGCTGGATTTGAAAGGTAGTGCTACCCAACACGACGCTTTGTGTCTTTGGTTAGAATCCAACTGAGGTCCACAGAGCCCAAACCAATCAAGGGAACGCAATTGTTAGGCAGTGCTAGTCCATACCACGCTTTGTGTCTTGGGTTAGAAACCAACTGAGGTCCACAGAGCCCAAACCAATCAAGAGAACGCAATCGTTAGGCAGTGCTACTCCACACCACGCTTTGTGTCTTAGGTTAGAATCCAAGCAAGATCCACAGAAGTCAAACCAACCAAGAGAACACAACCAAGCAGATTTCCAGGATGCAATCGGTAGTTTACTTACGATTTGACATCTTGTCTGTACATGTCCTCTGCACTCTTTGGGATCAAGAACTCGTTGACGCGTTGCACCGTGCCCGTCCTGTCTTTGTAATGCTGGCGGTGCTCCTGGGCAAGCTAGATTGAGAAACAACAAGGTCATTTTATAAGCACACAATTAAGTGTACATGTATGTACATGCACAGTAGGTATATATTAACTGCCAATGCTTTTTTTTTTAAATGAAGCTGGCAACAGCTGAATGAAAGAAGTTACTAAAGAAAAATTAGTTGTAAAGTTGCATCTTCTATCAACGAAAAGCAACATTATTAACCCTAACCTCCCCAACTCCATCAAAATCCATCCCCCCATTTAGGTGGATTTTGGGGGACTTGGTCCTACAGACCTGGTTTGACTAAACATTGATGGAAAATGATGGACTTGGTCCTGGAGGCCTATAAAAGTAAAGCATGCATTAGAAGCAGTGTGACTGATGGATTTTGGCGGACTTGGTCCAGTACCGGGTACTTGGTAAAAAGACAGTAGGGAGTTAGGGTTAGTTATATGTTGAATAAAGTCATACGCATACTTTGTACGTTATATTTTTTCGACATGCATTTTTTGCCAAATCATTAGTAGTAGTCAAGTACATCACAAGTCAATCACAAATATTGGTGAAAACTATTATTTTGATTTTTGATTTCTGGTACTGAAACCAAGGATTCCCCAAGTGCACCATAGGCACTTTACCTCGCAAGCCTGAAGAAACCTGTAGAGAGAAGACAGACAATGAGAAGAACATTCTGGGGAAAACCCACGGAATAAGGAAGGGACTGTAAACCCAATCCTCATATTGGCCCAGGCGGGATTCGAACCCGGGTCACAGCGGTTGAGGGTGAGGAAAGTACCACTATGACAGGAGGGGATGGACCTTTTCAATGGAATGCCTTGTTAGAGGTCTTATGCACAGAATAGCAAGCGACTTGACTTGAGACTGAAGGACTTGTGATGGACTCGCAAGTACGTGACATTTCTGCAGCATGTATTATTATTTTGACCCGTAAACGTGGCTATATACACATTGTGGATACAGTAATTGCCATGCTCCGTTCATATATATGGACTTTCAAAATTTCTTTAGAATGACAGATCCTATGCCACTAGAAGTTCTTGGATAAACTCTTCTGCAAGTACTGAACATATAATGCTCGTCAAATTTCGGGACCGTAAGTGGAAAGTCTCCAATCAGGATTTCGAAAACGTCAAAAGTCCAGAGATTATGAATGGTGCGTGGCTATGTATACAGCCAGGTCTAATATTTATCAGGCTTTACTTTGTCAAATTTGTTGATCTCTTCTTTGCGGTCGTAATTGACATTGGTCAATTCATATTTCGGTGCTGTCCGCCACTGTTCACGTGTCCGGTCCCTAGCATGGATGACTAGGTCGGGATTGTGGGTGTAGACTGTCGGGAATTGGCCGCCTTTGGCGTAGTTACTCTTGCTCTGGTTCAGTGTTTCCGAGCGGTAGTCCTGGAAATACTTGGCGGTAGCATTGCCGTACGTTTCGCCGTAGTCAAACTTTGTGGTTGGACAATGCCCTTTGTACCTGTCATAAAATAAAAACAAAATAAAAAAATGACAATCAATAAATAAAATGAAAATGTTATTTGGGCTTACATGCTGTTAGAAAAATGATCATATCATATGAAAACGACTCAGCCTCATATTCATAAAGAAACGACTAACTTAAATTTAGGCCTAAATTATTTGGAAAAACACGGTGCCAAGTCAGTAAGTGTGAGGGGAAGTCTTAAAATTTTAAAACTGAATTGCGACCTGGTACAGTGGTAGTAAAACTTTGCTGTGAGAAATTAATAAGGACCCCTTTTAAATGGAAATTTATTTTAAGGAGAAATTTGTTGGCCACAGACTACAGTCAAATCGCCACACTTTGTTTTGCAATATTTTGACCAAATTTTTCTGCACTATACAGGGATTTTTTACTTGAAATTTTTACTTACCCTGGCATCATTCGAGGCGGAACATACGTCGCCTGGTGCGTAGTCTGAAGTGTGCCTGCACTTCTCGACATTTTCAGACAGAAATATTGCAGTAATATTTGACAAAAGTGATTTTAAGTGAGTAAAGCGAAGACGTGCTGTCTGTCCGTTCTCTCGCAACCGAATGCGGAAGTGAAGTGTTTATCCATCCTGTGCACATGGTGTTGTTTTCACCGCATCACAAGACAACCCACTATTTATATCAGTCCGCTCTTCGGTGGAGTTTGCATAAAGGCATTAAGATTATAGCTAATTATATTTAAAAAGACTTTCTGATATTATTTTTAAACAGAATATGGTTCTTTAATGACGAAAAACTGACTCAGTTTTGTTTGTTTGGAATTATTTTAATTGCGTATGATTCTGGGTGTAATTAGTCATAGCAACGGCAAGTTGCTAATGAAAACGTTCAACTGCTGACGTTGCGGGCGCTGTTTGATCTATGGCCGATCGTCTGCACTGGGACGAAAATGGCTTCCAAAGGGAAAGGCAAAGCGAAAAATACTAAAAAGGACAAAATTGTTGAAGAATTACCACCAGCACCAGAGGAGAAGAAAGAAGACGAATCAGAGGAGAAGCAAGACGAGGTCGGAACGGAGGAAGGGACAGCAGAGGAGCAAGAACCGCCTAAAGAACCGACACCTCCACCCGAATATGACGAACCAACTCTGGCGGAATTGATCGTTGAAAGGTGTGTGCACGAGACTCTTGGATTCGACTCTACCTCTTGACGTAGGCCCTATACTAGTACTCAGCAGTTGGCAGTATAGCCCGACTGCGTCTGGCCGTACAGTACTATCGCAAGCTCTGTAGTACGGCCAGACGCTGAATGCTTCCAAAAAGACTGAATTTTTGTGGCCGCCGATGTAGCGATTTTGCTACATCTTTCGATCGCAATTATCTTTTCATCCAGGGCACAAATTTCCAAAGTTAAGGTTCGTAGTCGTAGAGCAACTCATACCTTTTTGAAAAAACGTTGTTTGGTCTCAATATTTTCATCCATCTGGCCACAAGACGAATTTCAGTCATCAGATTCCACAAATATCGTCCCCCATGCGATCCCCCATGCGATCCCCCATGCGATTTCAAAATGGCGGCCGCGCTGTAATGTATGCAATATGCAGGCGCGCCCGCGCAAACTCATGAATATGCATAAACAATCTGTGACGTACGACCTTGTGTTTTTGGACGTGCGTGCGGCGGGGCCGTACGTCCAAAAACACGAGGTCATACGTCACAGACTGTTTATGCATATTCATGAGTTTGCGCGGGCGCGCAGGCATATTGCATACATTACAGCGCGGCCGCCATTTTGAAATCGCACGGGGATCGCATGGGGGACGATATTTGTGGAATCTGATGACTGAAATTCGTCTTGTGGCCAGATAGATGAAAATATTGAGACCAAACAACGTTTTTTTCGAAAAGGTATGAGTTGCTCTACGACTACAAACCTTAACTTTGGAAATTTGTGTCCTGGATGAAAAGATAATTGCGATCGAAAGATGTAGCAAAATCGCTACATCGGCGGCCAAAAAAATTCAGTCTTTTTGGAAGCATTCAGCGTCTGGCCGTACTACAGAGCTTGCGATAGTACTGTACGGCCAGACGCAGTCGGGCTATTGGCAGTAGTGATCGTGGGGCATTTATACCGAGCAACCTTTGCTTTTAATTGTAGAAAGGGCTTTTTTTTTTAGTGCGTGTTAGTATGTAAACACCGTCAATCGTGGACCTAGGACAAACGTACTCCTAGAACTATGAGGCTCCGCGTGAGCGGAGCCTCATAGATGTAGAAGCCCGCAAAATTGTCTGCAGCACAAAACACTAATAAAGTACAAAAAACGTCCATCAAAATGCAGACATTTCACATAGAACCGCTGCACAGTTTGCCCCTATTCTCCGTATTTTACCTCTTGACATACTCACGTATCTTGGGCACAACTAACATAGGTGGATTTTGTCGGTTTTTAGGCCAAAATGATGAAAAATATGCCCTTTCCGCACTGAGCCAACCGAACACTTGAAACGTGCACGCATATGATCGAGCGATGATTTTCGGTTCGCTCGGAGCGCGCCGCGGGGGGTACGGTACAAGGCGAAATGATAGTATGTGCATGCGTACAAGTGCATGTACCGTACCCCCCGCGGCGCGCTCCGAGCGAACCGAAAATCATCGCTCGATCATAATGCGTGCACGTTTCAAGTATTCGGTTGGCTCAGTGCGGAAAGGGCATATTTTTCATCATTTTGGCCTAAAAACCGACAGAATCCACCTATGTTAGTTGTGCCCAAGATACGTGAGTATGTCAAGAGGTAAAATACGGAGAATAGGGGCAAACTGTGCAGCGGTTCTGTGTGAAATGTCTGCATTTTGATGGACATTTTTGTACTTTATTAGTGTTTTGTGCTGCAGACAATTTTGCGGGCTTCTACATCTATGAGGCTCCGCTCACGCGGAGCCTCATAGTTCTAGGAGTAGGACAAACGGGTTGGGGCACAAACACCTAGTCCTATCCTAGCTAGGCCTTAAATCAATTAACATCAGAAGGCTTACGTCCACGATCATGACGATTGACCGAACGTCCAGTATTGAAAATTTGTGTACAAAACCAACAAATGAGAGCTGTTGCTAAACAGTCAAGGAATGAGGATTAGGGACAATGGGGGGGGGGGGGGGTCCATGATTGCCGGTGTTTACAAAGATGCTTAAAATTGTTTATGGTGTAAATCGAGGACAAACACGTGCAACATCTTCGATGAATTGAGGACAGGAACCAAATTGAGGACTCGGTTAGAAAACGTGTACAGAACCAATGTCATGAGCTGTTGCAAAGAGTGAGAGTATAAACAAACGAAAAGGGAAGAGGAACAATTGAAAATCCTTGTGTATTAGTTTGTTTCTGCATTCAATAGAGGACGTTGAACAATAGAGGACAATAGGGTCCCCAATTCCCGAAGGTCCCCAATTCCCGATCGTGTACAAATTATGGGAGATCTTCCTATAAAGTTAAAGTACAAACAAAAAAGGGACAATAGGGGCAACTGCAGGCAAATTGGTAGCCCCACTAGTGTGGCTCGGGTATTACAGCGCAGCAATATCCTAGCTAGCCCAGGTTGGACAACGTATTCGTTGCATAACGACTAATGTAGTGCAGTATAAAGGAAGTCCACCTGGGTTGTATTAATTATTTTATTATCATGAACACGGAATGGGTAGCCTACACTAGGCTACAATACAGACAATTACATGATTTTTTTAACTGTCTGTCAAGCCTAGTAATAAAAACAATTTTAACAAAGAAGAGAAAAACCTAGATATTTCACTACATTAGTAAACAAGTTTTGTTTCTTTGTCATAGTTTTGAAGGTGAAAAGGTCCGAGGTTTGTTTGATGGCGAAGGAACAGCTTACTTCAGTGGCGGCCATGTATATCAGGTAGGCCTGCATCCAATCTTAATAATTGTTACCAGGTAAAAAAAAGGTGTACAATTAGGACCCCTTCATCATAAGTTTCTTTTATCACTCCAAACTGACTTCTGCAACCCCAAGCAATCTTCCTTTTCCTTATTTTTCAAGATTTGCATTTTTCAAGTAGATACTTCGTGAATCAAAATAGTTTAATTTGGTGCATTCACTATGCTCGTGCCTTAGCTGGCACTTGCATCATCTTTTTGTGTTGTCATCAGTTGTCATTTTAACCCGTAATTTCCCTCCGAATTGAAAACACTGCCCTCTATCCACGAAATTTCTGTTGCTTTTTAATATCACCAGCTAATTTTTGTGAGCTGTTCTCAGCGCAGTTAACAAAGATTAAAAAACCAATTTTTAAGCAATAACTTGATTGCATTTTTGAAATTTCAGGGGCAGTTTTCGCAGGGTTTGATGCATGGCAAAGGAGTGTACACATGGAGCGATGGCGTTAGATACGAGGTGAGATATGATAGAAAAACACATTAAGAACTCGATAACACAGTGTGAAACTGAGAATTTCTTCCTCATCTTTGTGGTAAAAACTAGAGAAATGTACCTTATGACGTTCATTCTGAGTTTATGTTAATATGGCACTGATGGTGTAAACCAATTACAGTTCCCCACTTTTTGTGACTGTACTACTACTAGTACATTTCATGACCACTTGAACATTTGCATACATTTGCATATAACATTTGCATATAACATTTGTTGTTTATTCATATGCATTCTTCATAGCTCTGAACACGCCCCTTAAAGCGAGTGCATTTTGTGAAAAATGCACTCGCCTTAAGGGGCGTGTTCAGAGCTTTGAAGAATGCATATGCAATGACTGCTCAAGAATGGAAGCCTCCTAGTATTAATGGCTACCAATGATTTCACTGTACTACTACTAGTACATTACATGACCACTTGAACATTTGCATACATTTGCATATAACATTTGCATATAACATTTGCATATAACATCTGCATTTGTTGTTTATTCATAGGGTGATTTCAATATGAATGAAATCACAGGCAAAGGGCTGTACACCTGGCCAGACAAGAGCACTTATGAAGGAGAAGTCTTGAAAGGCCGACGACACGGACAAGGAATGTTTAGGTGCACGTCAACACCGTCGTCGTACACCGGCCAGTGGAACAACGGCAAAAGACATGGAACTGTACGTTTGTTATTGAGGAGGGTTTAGTGTTCGTGTTCATGGGAAATCTTTACCCTAACCCTTCTTAATTTTTTTTCCAAATGGGACATTCTATAAATTTTGTTCTGTTACATCTGACATCTATGATTTGATAATTCTCATGCACTCCTTAATGTAGTCGTCCTACAAGTTTGATTATAAATAGCAAACTACCTACGCAAACAAATAAAAAAAATCCTTTGAATGGCAAATTATAAAGTACCAAGGTAACAGGGACAGGAAAAATGTCACACTTTGGAAGCTGAATTCATAGAATGACTCACAGTCAGTTGGTTTGGAAGGAATTTGCAGAAGTAGGGAAGTTAGGGTCCACTTTAGTTTGCATTCGCTTGGGTTAATATAATCCTATGGGCTCCGTGCATGAACAAGAGAGTCCCGTGGATTGGACACACCGCATGCACACGACTTATTTTATTCCCAATGTGCACTTGAATGTCTCTCTTACTTGAAACTCTCCCTTTCTTACCGTTGAGGGGGTATTTTTGCGCTGAGCCCTTTCAAAATCGTTCAGAATCTACAAAGAGTTTTTTTTTTAGGATTTTGCAGGATTGAGGAAGGTAAATATATACCCACCTTCACTGAACGTAGGGCTTGGTCACCCTGAAAGTATTATGTATTTGACTGGGTTAGGGTTAGAACCAATGGCTTCTTGTTTTTAATGCAGAGGTCTCAAAAACATACTTGAGTCACCTGGCCAATTCAAATCAGTAGGAATGCAATTAATGACTTTTATTGGAAACTTTCATTCCTGAAGCCGAAATTCAATCCAAAGTCTTCAATTTTTTTCAAAATTTTCTGCAGGGTATTATCCGCTACGACCTAGACGGCTTGTCATTCTACGAAGGCGACTGGGTGACCGACATGCGGCAGGGGTACGGCGTCCGGCGGTATCGCAGCGGTAATGTGTACGAGGGCGAATGGATGGCCAATAACCGCCACGGCCAGGGCATCATGAGATGGGTAGACTTGGACCAGTCCTTCAACGGGCAGTGGGTCAACGGTGTGCAGGTAAAAAAGCAGTGTTGTAGTCTAGTTAATCACAAGTCTAGTTTTTGAAAATGCACTGATCAAGTTAAACATGCGCTAGCCTAAAGTGGCTTCCGTGGCTAAAGTGGCTAAAGTGGCGATCGGTATTTGCGTGCACCTGCACTTGTAGAA
The DNA here is from genome assembly GCF_015706575.1 of Patiria miniata. NCBI lineage: Eukaryota > Metazoa > Echinodermata > Asteroidea > Valvatida > Asterinidae > Patiria > Patiria miniata. The sequence continues at coordinate 17,143,605 of NW_024037051.1, forward strand.
AATTGATAAATGGGCTTATTAAATTAATATAAAGAACAAGTAGCGGTGGCTGATATTTAAAGGTATAGTCCATCATTTGTAATTTCTGCATTTTGTCTGTTTGAAACAACAAAAGTGCTCAAAATCTAAAGAAGGGTGCTGAAGAACGAACCTGATGAAGTTTCAGCTCAGCCTCAGCTGTATATTCCGAGAGAAACAGCATTCTAGGATCTCGATTTCAAATCAAAAGTTGCTGAATCATGTTTCGAATTGGGCCTGAATTCAGCGTCCGAAACACGTTCTCACTGAGCCGATTGCGATGTCGCGCACCTATCCGACGAATTATAGCAACCGTGCGCGCACGTGTGCGTCGTGCCAAAGCTGCGCCCGCTTTGCGGAATAAGAAAACGAACTACTGACGGAAATTTCCAATGGTGCGTCTTAAGATGCACCGTTGAAAAGGCCTTCTTTCGTTGATTTCTTCAAATTGACAGCTTGCCAGAAAGAATAATTTCACAGGGAGTTACGTCCCCTTACTATCTTTCAACCAAGTATGTTTTTCAACAATAATTGCATCAGTTACTCTTTGGATAGCTGCAAATGATGGACTGTAGCTTTAAAGAAGAAATTTGACTTACTAGTTATCATGCAAGCTCTCAAATCTGTGCAATAATGACTTTCAACAAAAGTGTGGCATTTGACAAACAATAGAACCACACAACATATACAATTTCATCATCTCCTAGAGACTGCTCCCATTTTTAGAATATTTGAATCAAAAATAAAAATGCAATTTGGATATTTGGTTGACGATCGAATATCCAAATATTGAGCATATTCGGCACAGCCCTACTGTTCACATTATTTAGCCACGTCAAAATGATTCTTGGTTACAGAACGGCCACGGAGAGCACACCTGGTACCTGCGCAGGTTGCCCGGTTCCCAGTACCCGCTACGCAACCAGTACATCGGTGACTTCCATCAGGGCTTGAGGCATGGCTACGGGGTCTTCCTGTATGCAAACGGTGCCAAGTTTGAAGGGGAGTGGGTGGAGAACAAGAAATGCGGACGGGTACGTAATGCACAGCCTATACTACTAACAGAACTTGCGGTGGATTACAAGTACATCCCAAGTCTGATCACAAGGATAGGGATGATCAATAACAAAGGAAAGGAAATTAGTTCATGAGTTGAAATTGGCGTCAAAGTCTTACAAAATAATAGTTTCATTGAAGTACCCGCTGCTATATCCGATTCGAACCAGCCAGCTGACCCCAGCAAGCTCGGTGGTCGAGTGGTAAGACGTCTGCACTAGTAAGCAGGAGGTTGTGGGTTTGAGTCCCACCCGATTGATTTTTTTTCCCATCACAATCACTCGGGGGCAACACTGAGTATACATTGTATATAAAAATACGTCGGTGAAGGGCAAAACCAAAATTTTAATTTACTTCACCCCGACGCAAATTCCATCTTATGATGAAGAGTTTGCTTAATACAGAAAATGTTTAATTGGTTTAATAAGGTTACCAGCCAAGCAGTCCATGCAATTGATATAGCTTTTGACTGGTTCTCAACTAATTAATTTTGTTCTGAGCACGTACATTTGCTAAGCACCATTTTGTAGTTTTTTTGAAATTGAGCCAAGAGTGTCGGCCAAAGCTAACCCAGTCAGGTTCATTTCAAATTCGAGATTAGCCTGTCGTTTAAGTCCTTGATTTGTTTTCTTGTTGTCTAGGGGTTGTTTACGTTCAAGAACGGTCGTATTTTCGAGGGAGTTTTCGTGGACGACAGAATGGCAGAGTACCCAGCCTTTAGCATGGACGGCAACAACACGCCTGACATCAGCAACATCAGAACAAGGACACCGGATCCGTCTGGCCCAGGTCATTGAATTATTCAAATTAATCATAATAAATAATAATACCAGAGTCTTATATAGCGCACGTATCTACCAACAATTAGGTACTCAAGGCGCTGGTAATTATGTCTATTTTTAAAAACGGGTAAATGAAGTTTATGAGAAATATGAGACCCATTATGTAGCACCATTATAAGGGTTTACAAGGTACTGCGGCGCATATTGCAGCCACTGCCAGAAACACTGGGGCAAACCCTTTAGCGATAAGTGTTAATGGGTTCTTTAACGTGCATTACACAACGCACGGGATTTACGGCTTTATGTCCCATCCGAAGGACAAAGCAATAATGGTAAAGTGCCTTGCTCTAGAGCACAAGCACCATGTTCCCCGTCAGGATTTGAACCCACGTACCACGGTACACGAGTCGAACACCGTAACAATTGGACCTCAGCAACCCACAAGAGGGTGTTTTCAAAGTCGTGACTTTGTCTTGGCCTCAGCTTTAGAACGGAGGTCATCAGTGCATTATGGCAAAGCGATAGAATTGTACCCTGATCTGATTTCTAGCAACATCTCCTAATGTGACCTACTGGTAGGCCTACACATTATAGACTGTGCGTAATAGACTGCAAACCACATGCACAATCGTACGGTGGGTTGACGTTGGTCGTACCGGGCACAGTGACTCTGCAATAACATTGCACCACATGAATTTTTGAAGTGTTTTATTTTTTCTAGTTTATTTTGGGGTTTTTACAAGATGGCTTAACTGACTCAACCCAAGAATCACAAATGAAAACCAAGACCGACCCGTCTCGACTGAAATGTTGGAAAAATCAACCCGAGCGGGTCGGGTCGGTTGGGGTGGCACAACATTACCCTACGTCAATGGCCTAATATCTGAACCCAAATCCAGAAACAGAGTAAAGCATTCATAAAACCCTACGGTTATGTGATCCCTGGCTACATGGCATATACAGGTTTATGGCCTAGGAATAACGTCACTTCAACAAGGATATTGACAAAATGGGGATCCACCAACATAGGGCTGGACAGCTCAGTTGGTAAAGCCATGAAACAGCGATCCGTTGTGGCAGGTTCAAACCCCACTCCAGTGAATAACACTTTCTTATGTGCTGAAATGCAGGGTTGGGGGATATAACATCCCGCAGTGATGCCAGTCGCAACACTTTAGGCCCTAGCCTAACCCTGGAGTTGGACCACCTACTGAACGACTTCAGTGAGAACGACAGAGAGGAAGAAATCAGACAGGTAATTGGCTAATCAGATCATGTGACCTTATGATCCAAGTGAGACATGACCACTACAGATAAGAACGAGACAAACACAGCTGTTTCGGCTGTTTTTAAATGGCTTTGTGGGAATTGTTTGAGTCGTATCTTTATTACCGTCTTCCCTGCAATGGCCGAATTTCCAGGCAGTCTATGTACATACAAAATTTCAAGTTTTTACATATAAACAAAGTTTCAATTCAATTGGACCTGTAGTTCTGGCGATATAATGCTTGGAATTATGCACCATGATAATGTGACTTCATGTGACGTGCGATGACGTCATCGTGACGTCAGTACATTTTCTCCTATAACACATCCCTATCTATGTGCGTACAAAGTTTTGACTCAATGGGAGGTACAGTTTTGGCGATATAAGGCTTCGAAAAGTGCATGTTTAATGTGAAGTCACATGACACAATGATGTTGGACTTAAATATAGCTCTATACAAATGTCTCAATGCGATTTACAGTTAAATCCGTGTTCACCCAAGCCACAGGATCATTTTTATCCCACTTTTATACCCACTAAATACCCATCGAAAGCTTATTATTGCAGTAAAGTGTCTTGCCTAAGAACACACAGCGCCTTGCTGGTCACTATTGAATTTCAAACTAAAATATATTTTTATGTTGCAGTTTGAGATCAGTGCAGTCTGGTCTCTACCCTCACTAATATATCTGTGTGCAGAGATGCAATTGTAGTAAAGTGTCTTGCCTAAGAACACAAGCATCGTGATGGTCCCTGTTGGATTTCAAGCCAAAATATACTTTTATGCAGCAGTTTATGTTCAGTGCAATCTGTTCACTACCTTCACTATATCTGGATGCAGGGATGCAATTGTAGTAAAACGTCCTGCCTAAGAACACGATGGCCATGATTCCGTATTTTCATGTCATAGGTAATGTTTGTGGTTTTGCGTCACATCACGACCTTCAAGAAAGTCTACAATTTTTACGGCAGTCTTGGTCACGACGCATCTCCTGATAACACATTCATCATGACCAGGCTGCAGTTTTGGCGATTCTTGAAAGACTGTCAGTTCCACTATAACGATCTAACGCTGACAGAGATGGATAGAATTTTAGGTGAGTAAAGCTTCTAAGCTAAATTGGTAACCAAAGTTTCTTGCTTATAAAAACCTTGGCTGATTACATTGCACTGCTATGAGTAAGCATAAAAGCTGTGCTTACTATAGCATAAAATTGTGCTATTACCTTAACCAGTTCACGTCAGATGACGTGTATACACGCAAAGGTTTTGCGATATTGTGGTATTCGGAACAGATAACGGATAAACACGCAACGAGCGAGGCCAGAAATATCTGTCAGCGTCCCGCTTGCACCAAGCGAGGCTGGAAATATCAGGGTGTGCTACCCGCAGATAATGGCCTAACCCGTCTGGCATCGAGGTTCGTGAAAAACAATCCCTCGTCTGAGTCCGGTCAATGTCAAAATAACCCCAGCACGAACTGGTTAAGCACTATTTCGTGGCATGGATGTGCTAACGATTGCGCGCACATGGAGATTTGATTGTTACCTCACTGATTTAAGCACATTTTCTTAGAGGTTAGCATGCCTTTCATTGTGCTTACTGCATACAGTCTCCGTAAAATGGGTGGCGGCTTTGTTAGCAGAAAAAAACATGCTTAGCGGCGCCATGAAATTGAATGTATAGTATCCACTGAGCTGAAAACCTCAACAGGTTTAGTTGTTATGCACCCTACATAAGATTTGGAGCAATTTTGTTGCTTTAACCCTAACCGAACTCAACTCATCAAAGCCCAACAGCAGGTTTTGTTGAAATCTGTTAGGATGGGTACAGTACGCCTAAACTGATGGTCTTTTACATTGGGTTTGGCATACCTCCAGAAACTAAGTCCAACAGTGTGTGTGTACGATTTCCCATGTGGGTGTTGGAATTTGCCAGGATTGGTACAGTTCCTAGTAAAATATGCCAGGGAGTTAGGGTTAAACACTAAAACAAAACAAAATGCACAGAAAGCAAATGATCCTACATACCTTTAAGATGGCCTTGTGTTCTTTTTATTCGTGTAGCTCCCAATAAGACTGCCACAGACATCCACAATCCTCTGGACAAGCTGCTCATGAGAGAGTTCCTGAACAATCTGATCACACTGTCCTACCAGATCTACCAGGAGGAATGCACGTAAGTCAATAAGAAAAAACATAAATATTTTGATTTCACATTTTATTGGATCAGTGTTTTGTAAACAATGTCTAAACAGGGTGAACCAAAAAAATGCAATTCTAACACATTTGCCTTTAAAAAAAGGGATCGGTGGAATTTTTAATGTTTTTGGTATCGGATTTAAGCTGAGAGCTTTTTCTTTCAAATACTGAAAAAAATCAAGAAAATAGCACTTTGGGTCGCGGAGAAAATGCCAATTATGTAAAAGTAGTCATTTTTCATCCTGTTCACAAGTACTTCGAACAGTGAAACATTTTAATGCAAGCCTACTGTGCAATTATCCTTCATTTGTGCAATTTATTTGGTATTTTGACATATTTATGATGCTGAAAGGGTTTCAAATAGGACTTAAAAGGATGAGATACCTGTTCAGGTGGAAAACAAAAGGTATTTCCATCAAATTCATTTGCACTCTGTCATATTATGTGCCGTGTTGTTTGTAAGGATTAGGACATGCACTAATAGGTACAGTGCAAAATCCCTTACTGTGGTAATTCTTCTGTGTACAGGATGAAAAATTACTACTTTTACATAATTGGTATTTCTCAGCAACCCAGAGTGCTATTTCATAATTTTTTTGAATATATGAAAGAAAAAGCTCTCAGCTTTAATCTGATACCAAAACCATGAAAATCCACTGATCCTTTTTTTTTTAAAGGCACATGTTTTAGGGTTGCATTTTTCGGGGGTCACCCTGTACATCTTCAGTTTCAGCTCAGATTTTGTCTCAGTACTGACGGCTCCGTGCTTGAACAGCAGATTTTTTTATCACCTTCAGAAGCTCCAGTGGGGGGAACACACTGTGTGCGCGCACTAGTTCACGTGCGTACAGCGTGAAGGAGGCATAGCTTGTTATATTCTGAGTGTGCACAAAAACGTAGCATCTTTGCACGTGAGTGTCAGACGCCAGCACGGGCGTTAGAATATCTCTCCCAGTGGTCTCCCCCAACTCTCCATTTCTAATACCGTTGAGGGGGGTACTTGTGCAGGTAGCCAATAATTATCTTCTTATTGTCTTTCTAGGAGTGAGAGCGGCACGGTGCTTTCATGGTGTCTGTCCAAAGCCATGACGGACAACATCGTGCCGGCAGCCTGCGACGTGCAGGGGACGTTCCTATACGAACCACGGAGAGCCGTCAATGCGCTGGGATACATGGACAAATGCTGGGAGATCTACTGTTCAGTCTCTTCTCCAAACAAGGTAAAAGTGAGGACATTGAAAAAGAAAGAAACAGATTTTGTAGTCCAAGTCCTCACAAGTCAATCACAACTCTTTGGATTTCAAGTCACAAAACTATTTATTCCAATGAAATGTGAAAAAGATATTACTTTGTCAATTAATAGAGAGTTTCGACAGGTTTAAAATGTGCACCCTTATCATGTATTCGTATCAATTTCGCGTTTGGCCACATCACTGTGTGCATTCTCATACGTGATTCGGAACAGTTCTATGGAAACTACATGTGTAAGCCGCCTGATATGGGAGCAGTACGTATAAATTCTCACTATTTTACACCAAATTTGCGCCAAAATATACGTCTAATAGACCCCTCTCAGTCATAGACAGCCATCTTCATAGGAAAATTGCAACTCTGAATTCAACGCCATCAGGTACGTGTGTGCGCATGTACGCACAGTGTGCAAAATGTTCTTAAAATGCGTGCATGTTGCTCGAAATTTCCTCGAAATATGGCACATCCGATGCGCGTCACGCAAATTTGACTCCCAAAATGCCAATGCACGTGACAATCTGTAGGCAGTGGCATTATTTGAGAATCATCTTTAACTTCCCGTTCTTTGAAGGGTGAATTTTGTGGGATTGTAGCGATTTTTAAAGCATTTTGTGTACTTTGCTGCAAGATGACGAAACTGAATTGTGAATGCCCTATCACGTATATGTATACGTGTGATGCCACAGGATACATGTACGGATACTTAACATCTTTCCCAGATGCCGGAACTCTCTAATATTCATCCCCTTTTGCTTGTGGTTGGACTTGGAATGGACTAACTCTCAGACACAAAGTCGGACAGAATTAATTGAAAATGTAACAGGGGCCTGATTTCTCGTCATTTTGCAAATCATTCTTTCTAAGCACATACCTTACGAGCCAACCCTGAAGATGCGACAGTTCCTGTACATGCTGAAGGACTACCGACTCATCAACGACATCTTGACTCCCAAGAGAATCCTGGAAGTTTTGGCAGCCGACGATCCGGGGGCCTACGATGCTCACGAATGCAACCTGGAGCTGGAGGTAGTAGGGTTTCCTACAGTCATGGAAAAATCACAGATAAACATAGCGCTGCTTTAGCACAAAATTTGCTTAAGCACAAAAAACCTTGCTTAAATTTTGCTCAAGCACAAAAAACTTTGCTTAATATTATCAGGTTACCGGCCAAAACGCCATGCGATGTACATTGCTTGTGACTCGTATTTAGCTGTTGTTTACTTAGCATAACAATCGCATGGAGCTTTGGTCGATAACCTTATATTAAGCAAAGTTTTTGTGTTTAAGCAAATTTTGTGCTTAAGCAGCTATATGAAATTGGAATTCAATGCTGTCATTGAAAGTCATGGAAAATCTTGGAATTTTGATAGTGTACAAGGAGTCATTGATAGTTGATATTCGGGTGGTTTTGGGCAGTACAGGGGGTAACACGCATGGAGGTTTCAGACGCTACAGTGACTAAACGGCTTATATGAGTACTAAATGCTTGGGGTAATTCTGAGAGCTCATGAGAAAAAAATACTCGATTGAAACTCAAACCCAAAACCTCATACTCACTTGTCTCTACCACTCGACTTGGTAGGTTCAGGTATAGTCCGAAAATTTGGGACTCTCAATACTGTGTATGAGAGTCCCAAAACTTAAGGTATTGAAAACATGCTAAACAAGAAAATAGACTGGCACCTTAAACAACCAGTCCAACACAGCTTCAGTACTGCATCAATCAACCATGCCAACAGAATTTAAGAAACATGTGGCATGAAGCGGGAACTAGTCTCAATTTACTATGTACACATTTCTCCATAGTCAAGCCACCAGACTATTGACACTGAATGAAGAGGTCAGTCTTTTCAAATAGTTGGACCATGGTTGGACATGTACCAGTCTAGTATTTAGCCCCATTTTGATATCACTTGACTTCCCTCTCATGTGCAAAATATTGAAGAAAAGTCTCCTTCAAAAATTGAATTGAGTCTGCAAACTTGGTTAGTGAAATACTGAGGACATTTTCTTTGCCCCAGTGGAATATTTGGAGAAATTTGCTGGCTAAACTGTGAGTAAAGTGGGCCTGATTTAGTTTTGCACGTTTCAGAGCACTCCAGAGCCCTGTCTGGTTCAGGTATAACACTGGGTACTTCAATCACTGTCTTGTTTATGTGCATATTAGATGACTTTCTTGGAGTTCTTCGAGGCACTGATAGGCTGTGCCATGATCTACGTGACAGAAGACATTGTGAAGGACCCTTCCACTCCGAGACCTAGTACCGTCATATCCCATACTCATAGTAGCTTCAGTGCGACCACTGCTGCATCAGCTTCAAGGGCTAGCCAGGTAAGGCCAAAAAAAAAAAGTCTCCGGTTTCTGGTATGCGCGCGCGTCGCCGTAGCCATGCGCGTCGGCAAAATGAAAAAGTTTTTTTTTCAATGAAAGATGATGTCTCAAAACCGCCAAACTAACTGGTTTGACTGGAATTCTGCTGCTGCGCAATTTCAACGTGTTTTTAGATGGGGTTATGCTCGAGAATAAGCTTTATGTGGCCTCTCTGGACTCCCATATATTTGCACTAAGTTTAGTCGGGCACCATTTGCAGTCATCAGCCGACATTTGAAGCAAAAAAGTTGGGTAAAAAAAAAAAAAAGCTGCGTCGCCGCACCACTTTTTAGACAAGCTCCATACCAGAAACCGGAGACTTTTTTGGGGGGCCTAAACAGATAGATATTAGTGCACTTCCTGCATATTCATGAGCTACCCATGTAAACATCAGACGTTTTACATAATGCGAAAAGAATGTTGGGAAAGAATGTTGCAACCTGACGCCATTTTTTTTCTTCATATATCATGCATGTCAATTAAGGTCAGTCATTGCAAAAATGATGACAGGACATAAATATGGGATTGAAAAACATTTCCAATTTTGTTAGATTTTCTTCACTCTCCATAGACTTTGTACACAATCGCGGAAGTGGCGTCAGGTTGCAACATTTTCTCCGAATGTTGCAACCTGACGCCACTTCAGTGGTTGTGTACAAAGTTTATGGAGAGTCAAGACAATTTCCTAAGTATTTCCTAACAAAGTTGGAAATGTTTTTCAGTCCCATATTTATGTCTTTTCATCATTTTTGCAATGACTGACCTTCATTGACATGATATATGAAGAAAAAAGTGGCGTCAGGTTGCAACATTCTTTCCCAAAATGCATATTCATGAGCGAGATTTAATATACCCTTGAAGGCTAGCCGTGTAAACAGCAGAAATTGTACTTTATTTTCATGAGCTAGATTTGTACCGTTGAGTGCTAGCTAGGCATGTTAACAGACATTAAAAAGTGTTTGAAATCGGATGACCACAAGTGGATATTTCACTTTTTTGAAGACAATTAATGTTGATAGGCTTCAAGTAAATTAGTTTATTAAGAAAAATTGGATCCTTTATTACTTATCCATGTTACTAATTAATTACTTCTGAATTTTGGTGCAACTATTAGGGCTACGATTTCAGTTAATTAATTAAAGTAATTAATAAAGGAATTTGTTGTAGAAAGCAAATGCAAGGCAAGCAAGCAAGTCATTATGAGAAATGGTCACAGTGAGTGGGTTAGCTTATGGTAAAAGCACCATAATACCGTTCATACTCTGCGCGAAAGTGAAAGCGAACGCGAATTTGTGACGTCGTGGCAAGTATTTGTGCTGCGAATTCGTAAAAGTTGACACATTTCAACTCGGGCGAGTTTCGCAGCGAATGCTTCGTGACGTCAAATTCGCTTCGCATTCGCTTAACTCTACTCCCAACCCAGGGGGATTTGACTGAGTTGTCCTGTAATAACAACTTACTTGCTCATTACATCAAGGCTTTTCCTTGCCACGCCCAGGCAAAACCTGCACAGCCCTCCACAGACAACCTATCCCCAGCACAGCACCCAGCAGACTGAAGCACACATGGCTATTTCAAATTCCAGGCACATGGGGCTAACAATAGCAATTATGCAAATGCAAGCCTGGCCAGACTGATACACACTCAGCTCTGGGGGTGTGAAGGATGAGAGGGGCAGGGCTAAACCAAACATTCAAGGCGGGGAGGAAGGTATTGATGAGGGGCTATTTTCATTACAATATTCTTTTATCTGACAGCCACTTGATGACAGTGAGGAGCAGGGTACCACCGGTCCCGGTTCCCCGCATCACACGGGAGTGACGTCAGAATCCATGTCGCCCGGGCCTAGGGTTGCCTCATCCACCGATGCAACCAATAAGGGATCAGGGTTGGAGCTATCTGCTGCAAAAGTTGAGGTTAATGAAAATACATGAATTATTCATGAATACCTCAGCCAGTTGGACGTTTCTGATTGGTTGGTAGCCTTGCGAGAGTTGTTAAAACTAGTCAGTAATAAGCGTGGCCCCTGAACCAGTACAAATTTCTGCTCTCATCATTAGATAACTTTTCATGAAAGAAATACACCAATGTGGATGGGTTTTTAAACTCAGTAAAACTTGTCATTAATAAACATGGCCCCTGAACCTGGACAACAAAGTTCTATTTTTTTCGTCTTTAATTTATCTTTCATGAAAAAATCGTCAATGTACATGGGTTTTGAAACTCGGGAAATGCAGATTATGATGAATTAATTTATGTCAGATGATTTCAGATATATTTTTAGACTTTACGTCAGTGCTAAAGGACCTTGCCTTTGGTTCTGTCCTCTACTGCCAGCCGGGCCCCTGTTTTTAAACCTCAAATTTATGACTTTAACATCATACTTTTATTGCCCAATTTGACTATTAATTACTAAAATTTTGATGTTCGGAAACAAATCAATTATCAAATCATATCAAAAGTTTTCGCTACTTGTCCTCATGACAGGTTCAAGGTTCTGTAGCGACAGGAAGTCAGCATACAGACGTTGGCCTAGACCCCAGTAACACCAACGTGGACCCGAAGGCATTAAAATCAGGTCAGACATCTCATCCCCTCAAAATGAACTCGAACTGGAGGTTAAAGCTATAGTCCATCATTTGCAGCTATCCGAAAAGTAACTGGCGTAATTATTGTTGAAAAACATACTTGGTTGAAAGATAGTAAGTGGACTAAACTCCCTGTGAAATTATTCTTTCTGACAAGCTGTCATTTTGAAGTAATCAACGACGCACCGTAGGAAAATTTAAATTAGTAGTTCATTTTGTTATTCGGCGAAGCGCGCGCAAGCATTGGCACGACGCACACGCACCCCGGTTGCTATAATTCGGATCAGTGCGCGATATCGCGTCGCGTAGCTGCAATCGGCTCAGCGAGAACGTGTCTCGGACGCTGAATTCAGGCGCAATTCAAAACATGATTCAGCAACTTTTGATTTGAAATTAAGATCCTAGAATGCTGTTTTTCTTGGAATATACAGCTGAAGCTGAGCTGAAACTTCATCAGGTTAGTTGTTCAGTACCCTTCTTCAGATTTTGAGCACTTTTGTTGCTTCAAACGAACAAAATGCACAAATTACAAATGATGGACTATAACTTTAAGATCCAAGTTTGGGAACTCACTCAGAATCTTGTGCGAGTTCGCGTTCGTTCCATTGAGTTGGGGTGATTATGAATTTCACCAATGTATTTTGCAGAATATTTTGGTCCAACTCTCTAGAATTCTTCAGACAGTTTGTGGACTTTTTACTGAAGCTTGCCTTCTGTCATACCTCTCGCAGACAAAGCCCAATAGACCATTATCATGTTGCGGCCATCTTGATTTGTTCCCCATTCAACTCAACGTAACCAAAGCGAGACTGGAAGGAAAAATAGTCTGGTTCCTTTTTTGCACAAAAAACATTATTATTCAGTAATGTTATTGGATGCAGGGAACATGACTGTAATGGTGGCAGCATGACAAAGGTATATGTGATAGATCGAGGTACATACCTCAGATTTGTAGAATTTTTTATAATGTTTCTCTCAATCCTCAGATGCCTTGGGTCTGGCTGCATCGTCCCACAGTGGTCCCGGAGCCCCCTCCATTGGAGGAGAGGAAACACAACAACCACACCTGCTCCAGTCCATGCTGTCCATGGGGGCTGAACAGAACGAAATGCCCGAAGGTAAGTTAGCTTGTATCAGTCAAAAAGTTAGACTTGCTACAATATTGTGTAATGACACACTTTTACAGACTTGTGATTACTTTGTGATTGACTTGTAATGAAGTTTGTGATTGACTTGTGATGACTTGTGATTAATTTGTGATGAACTCTTATGGACACGGATGAACATGTGGTGAATGTCATTCTCTTGTGATGAACTTGTGATGGACATCATGTGGGGTGCTGTGGTCCAATGGTTACGGTGTTCGACTCGATCGTGTGCCGTAGTATTAGGGTTCGAATCCTGTCGGGGATCATGGTCCTTGTGCTCTTGAGCAAGGCAGGTTACAATTATTGCTTGGTCCTTCGGATGGGACGTAAAGCCGTAGGTCCCGTGTGTTGTGTAATGCACGTTAAAGAACCCAGTAACATTTATCGCTAAGAGAAGGGGTTTGCCCCGGTGTTTCTGGCAGTGGCTGCAATATGCGCCGCAGAACCTTGTATACCCTTTATAAAGGTGCTACATAATGGGTCTCACATTTCTCATAAACTTCATTTACCTGTCTTTAAAAATATACACAATTACCAGTGCCTAGAGTGCCTCATTGTTGGTAGATACGTGCGCTATATAAGACTCCGGTGTTATTTTTATTATTATTATGGACATGAGGTGACTTGTTTTGAACTTGTGATGACTTGTGATTGACTTTTGATGACTTTTGTTGACTTGTGATGAACGTGATTACGACGCTGCCCCTAATTAACCAGAGAACTGCCCATTACCTGAAGATGTTGAATACTCTCTCTCGCAGAGGAGCCAGAAGAAGACATGGATGAGGAGACGAGGCAGTTCAACTTCTGGACCCATCAGATTCACATCTTCTTCATTCGCAAACTCTTCCGAGCTCACGAGCACATGAACAAACTCGAGGAGACCAAGAAAATCCTGCAGACGGAGAAAGAGGTAACAAGCAATTCATTCATTCATTCGTAATTATATTTTGTTTGCAAATGGGAAATCGATCAAAGGGAAACCGACCAAGTGCATTGTAATCATTTTTTAAAAAGTTGAACAAAGAAATTGACTGGAGCAGGGTTTGAACCTGCAACCTCCGGATTGCCTTTCCAGTGCTCTACCAACTGAACTACCCCGCCCTATGTTGGCGGTTCCCTATTGTTGCTAGTATCATGACTTTGGGCGTGATCCCTGGCTACATGGCATATATACAGGTTTATGGCTTCTGACTAGCACCCCTTGAACAAAGACATTGACAAAATGGGGAACCGCCAACATAGGGCTGGATAGCTCAGTTGGGAGAACACCGGAATGGCAATCCAGTGGTCGCAGGTTCAAACTCTGCTCGTCTTTTGTATTAGGTAGATATAGTATATTGACTTTTTTAAATTCAAAATTTGTTCTAAAAATGCTATACGTTCTGCTCTTGTTCCCGATGTGCCGCATGCTATTTGAATACCCCACAGAATCTGTTTCATCCCAGAATTGCCTGATCTTTGAATTTGCGACAGAATCGGCTCCTAGAAATTTCTCAGAAACTTAAATCGGCTCATCCAAAGATTTGATTCCTCAAAACAGTGGACTCACGATTCCGATTTTACATTTGGAATCAATACTATGGTTTCTGTGCACAAACATTAGATGGTGCTTTCTTACCCTTTTCGAAAAAGCCTCCGTGGGCAGGACACACTGCGTGCCCGGTTCGCGCGTGTATGGTGCAAAGCTCGCAAATGCACAAACCCGTAGTAGGGTCTTTGCACGAGCTTCAGGTGCCGACGGTGGAGCGTTTGTATGTCCCTTTCAGTGGTTTTCCCCAACTCTCCCTTAATAAACGTTGAAGGGTACTTGTGCACGGAGTCAAATTTCATGGAGCACAGAAATCTGCTAAGCAATATTTTCTGCCCGACTTATCATTTCACCGTCTTTGCGCTTTTCAGGCGGCCACTATAGAAGCCCAGCACCAGCGCGAGAAGAGGATCGCAGCCTATGAAGCTGCTCGTGAGGCCGAACGGCTAGCTGAGGCTAAGGCTAAGGAGCTCGCCGCAGCAGCAGCAGCAGCTGCAGCTGAGTCTAAAGACGTGGATTTGGACAGTGGCAGCTCACAGGAAACCATACCATCACCTACTAAGGGGAGATAAACCTCTACAGGTGCCCAGCGTATAGGTGTCCTTTTTAGAAGGTAGCCATTTCAAAGGTGCCATTTCAAAGGTGTCAATTTAAAGGTGACCATTTCAAAGGTGATTATATATTAAGGTGACCATATAAAAAGGTGCCCATTTTAAAGGTGTCCATTTTTAAAGGTGACCATTTCATAGTTGCCCATTTTAAGGTGACCATTTAAAGGTGACCATTTTAAAGGTGATAATTTTAATGTTGACCAAATTTGTAGTGCCTTGGCCCATGTTATAGTTTTGTCCAGCATTCAACCATAGCAGCAATGCTCTGACAAATTTCGAAGGCACCTTTTAGCAATAAATTAGGCCTGATAAGCACATTTTCAAACTGAAAGTCTTTTTAATCGATGCTAGGTTTAACAAGAAACATACTGGAGTGGGTTATGAACCTACAAACTCCAGAATACCATACCGATGCGCTACCAACTGAGCTCTCCAGCCAGATATATACATGTACATGTATATGATAATGTCTTTGTTAGCTTGTAAGACCCTATTGTAAATATTTAAACAAAACTTATTTTGTTCAGCGAAATAAAAATACAAAGCAGCCGCCTTTTTAAAATATATTTATGTTAAGATAAATGCCTCCATGATAAAAGCCATTTGTCACTATTACACCACATGTTTTGGTGGCATGGTCGCCTCTCACCAAGGTGACCACGGTTCGAATCCTGGCCGCGGATCACATGTGAGTAGAGTTGTGCGTTGGTTCTCTCCTGTGCCACGAGGGTTTTTATCCGGGCCCTCTGGTTTTCCTTCCTCCTGAAAAATCAAACACTTTCGATCTCAGGCTGTGCTCCGTGGTCATATATGGGTCGATGTGGCCGGCAGCCGTAGGCGCCTTTACGTGCCAGCGGCCCGACCACGTTGTAGCCGCGTCCTTCGCAATTCAGCATACCAGCTGCGAGTAAGGATGATTAGCCTCCCAAACTTAAGATCCGTTCTTACACACATTTGTTGACGTCATAGCAAGTATCCCTCTTGTCAATTTGCAAAAGTTGAATACATGTTCATGTTCATCTCAACTGTGATGTAACTTGCTGAACTGGCCTTTTAGGTTGATATGAGTCTTTAAGTTTTTTTATCAAAAATTGTCATGGCTTTGGAGAAAACCACAAACGACAGTGTGGGTCCTGTTAAGAAATATATGTGTATATAAAAATTTGTATTCATAAAAATTTAAGTCACAAAACGTAGTTATGCACTAGATGCAATCCGTCCATTCTTAAAGAACCTTGGTAATTGTACATAGAGATTTCAGTGTTATAAGTAACACATTTTATAAGAGGAAAATAATATAAATACATGTACAAATTTTGGAAATAAAATCCGGTATGCTGTCCATGCTTTGTACTCCCTGCAAAATTGACTTTCAGTATTTGAGAGCATTTGAGAGCATTATCAACATGTTGTGAAGCAATAAAGTTGACAACAAAATACCACAATAATTTGTTTTGTCAATGTTTTTGTTGGTACTGTTTACAACAAAGAATGATTCCAATGTGTTAAAAATGATGCCCTTTCTTTAAAAATTCAGACTTGTGTTTCGAATTTTATACTTTCTGGACCCTAATCAACTAACTTTGGATGATTCAGGGAAAAGTTAAACAGAATTGTCATCACAATTTTTTTTACAATATCTAGTTGAAACTGCGTTTTTTTGTAGATGTCAACCTGTTCCGCATATGTGATGCGATCAAGCTAAATGAGTCGTTTGTCGGGAACTTTCATTTGGAGATTCAGGCCAAAATAGGGCCACTTGATCACATCACATCTCTTGGTGTTTGGACGTCCATAATTTTTGAACTAAAGATGGTATCAGCATGTGGTTTTCATGCCAGTAATGCTGAGATTGTGCTCTTTTCAAATCTGTAAAAAAAGAAGAAGAAGATTTACCAGGGTCAACAAACGACTCATTTAGCTGGATCGCATCCCATACGTTTTGACAAAAAGACTCAAAAGGAAAACTCAAATAAGGAAAAAAGTAGGACTCGGGTTTTATCAGTTCTCTTTCTTCTTTCGCTGATAATTTATTCTTATAAAAGGTTTTATAACTCTTCTACAACCCAGCCAGTGGTGAGATGGCCTCGGTATTCGGTGGGTCCATTCTGGCTTCAAAGACAGAAAACAAAACAAAAATATTAAATAGCTCAAAACTGTACAACCATTCATTCAAAAAACTAAATAATTAAATAATAAAGTCAACAAGCTGCGGCCTAATGCAATACGAGTACAGATGAAAAGCTGGATATGGGAAAACGAACTCAATACAGAAAGGAATGGATTCTGTTATTTAATTGTGTCAAGTCACGATTTACAAGTGAAATGAGGCATTTCTGGGTTTCTATACTCGACTAAACCATTTTGTATGTTCAATTTATTATTATTTTTTTTACAGAATTTACTTAAGAATGTTTATAGCCATTGCAAGAAAGCAGTGTTATAATGGACATGTGAAAATATCAACAGAAACCCCTTTTTCTAGAATAAGTAAAGCATTCTGTAGTCCAGTCCATACAAGTTATTGCTAATCGTCCCAACGGAAGTCACATGACAGGCTATTGGAATGAACCATCACAAAGGCATACTTCAAATTGTTAATGTTTATCCCCCTTGTGACTTATGACGACTTGTGACTGACTTGCAATTGACTTGTGACCTGACCAATAATTACCTCGTGATTGACTTGACTTGCGATTGACTTGCGATTGACTTGTGAATGACTTGTGATTGACTTGTGATTGACTTGCGAATGACTTGTGACTGACTTGCGACTGACTTGCGATAGACTTGTGACCTGACTAGTAATTACCTTGCGATTGACTTGCGACTGACTTGTGATTGACTTGTGATTGATTTGTGATTGACTTGTGATTGACTTGTAACTGACTTGTGACTGACTTGAGACTGATTTGCAACTGACTTGCGATTGACTTGTGACCTGACCAGTAATTACCTTGCGATTGACTTGCAACTGACTTGTGATTGACTTGTGATTGACTTGTGATTGATTTGTGATTGACTTGTGATTGACCTGTAACTGACTTGTGACTGACTTGAGACTGACTTGCCATTGACTTGTGACCTGACCAGTAATTACCTTGTGATTGACTTACGACTGACTTACAATTGACTTGTGACTGACTTGCAACTGACTTGTGATAGACTTGACCACAACTCTGCAGTTATCTTGATGTCTGCTGAAACAAATTCTTATTCTCTACATAATCGTACACCCCAAAAAACTTGTATACTGACGGGATCTCGTTAGATTAGACCAACGAAAGACAGATAATTTGGGAGATAAATTTCTTCATCCAGTGTTACATCTGTACTCATTTTGCGGCAGAAACTTGTTCCAGAAAAAAGGAATAATAATATAACTCAGAGTCTGTGTAACATTAAAACTCTAGTTCTCCAAAAGTTTTAACACAAGTGCACTCCATTACTCACAGAAATTTATTTTAAATAAAACCTCTTTCAGTGAGTTTCATAACTATGTCACGTGCCCGAGCACACGTACTATATAAAGATACAAGTTTCGGAGATTTCAACAATCTCCTTTCTTTTTTTACAATATCACAATTTTTCACACAATCCGAGACAAAGATCCAATGAAAGTTCCTCTGTTGATAACATATATATGAACACAATCCACAACAGGGTTTTTTATCAATTTTTTTTCTCCTTAAAAAAAACAAAACCTTTTACCAAAAAAGAAGATCAAACGTTTCACTGCACAAAAACAACACGTACACCATGTCCGACTACAGAAAAAAATTGCCGAGTTGGTTTCGACAATCAAAAAAACGGAATGGTTGAAAAAAAAAAGGTTCTTTGTACAACTACACAACATATTGGCAAGAACAGAAATCTTCTTAAACATGCGTCAGTACTATTTATACAGTTTTAAGCACAGTTTGGGGTCGTAGGTCAAGCAAACTCTGCGTAACCAAGGTTAAAATACTAAGCATGTTCCATCTTTGTAGCAACATAAAGTCGTTGCAATTGTACACAATCTGGCCCAATGTTTCAATTTCGTGACCCCCAAAAAAAACGGATGGAGAAAGATTTAAGCACTTGTCGTAACCAATTCCTCACAAGTCAATCCGTACGTCGATGACGTCTCAAGTCACAACACCAACTATTCAAATGACATTAACAAAGCTATAGACCGTTCTTTCGTTTGTAAAAATTAAACACCATTTTGTATGGGTTGCAACAAGGGCGTTCATTCAAGCCATAGTTGGCAACAGATTTTGCCTAAAATTGCATATTAACCAGTTCACGCCGGGATTATTTCGACAAGAACGGAACGAGGTGCAGGATTACTTTTCACTCGACCTCAAGCCAGGTGGGTTGAAGCCATCACCCTCGGGCAGCACACTCATATTTCCGGCCTCGCTCGCTGTGAGCGGGTCGCCGACAGATATTTCCGGCCTCGCTACCTGCGTGTTTATCTGTCATCCGTTCCGAATACCGCAAAACTGTTGTGTGTATACACGGCCTCCGGCGCGAACTGGTTAAGACCCTCATCATCTAAGACAGATGCATTTTTGTTAAGGTTTCAGTAGCGTTTGTTGGTTATTTTGTATTTTCAACAATCCAATGATATGTCTGGAAACATCAGTGAGTATTTTTTTGTTTTTGCGACGTTGACCTTCCATAGTGTGCCAACTGCAGGTTGGCAAAGAGTCCCAACCACGGGTGGGCAAAGACAACTCTATTCCTTGTTCGTCCCGTTTTAACCAGAGACAGGTCTTGTAATTTGACTTGTGATGGTCTCGACTACAACACTGCTAACCAGATAAAGGGATACATTTAAAAACTTCCTCTAACTAGCTAAACTAATCCAGATACTATTTAAACCAGGTTGTAAATAATCCAGGAAATAATCTCAATTATTCAGTCCATTATCTTAACTCATGAAATCAGCTTACTGTGCTTCGGAGGGTCTAAAAAAATTAACATGCATTACTTTCTCTTTCACCAAATTGCCAAAAGACAAAAAACAACATGCTCCTTTACAAGCACAGATTTATATATTTTTTTTTTCCTTAGAGATTTGCCACTTAAACAAATTGGAAATGAAACCACCACAGACCAAAATAAATAACGAAATCATTAAAACATGCACTAATGAAATAAACAATCTCTATTATCAGCCATTTTTAAAAATGGTTTTCAGGATTTGGAAATTGGTCACCAGATCTTTCGAACAGAAACCTTCCATTATTTTATGAAACAACAAACTTGCACTTTATTTGTTTTCATTAATTTTGGTTATGCCAGCAGTATGCACGCAATGAGAAAATTTGTGCTTCTGAAAATTTTGGCAAAAGTTATCAAAGCATTCAACATTTGGCAAAAGTTCTAAAAGCATTCAAACATTGCAAATGACATTTCAACATGTCTGTGTTGTTCAAAACTTGTTTTTCAATGGCACAGGTTCGTTATAAAAAAAATGGGGCAGTTGAACACGTGGGATTAATTAACCAATCGCTTGCAGGCTTTTATGATCACGATGATGTGTGCAAATCACAGCACTGCTCTTATGATCATCATTTACATATTTCACAGAGTCAACCAATCAGAACAGTGTTTTTGTGAGGTAGCCGGTGATGTCCACCAATCGTGTGTCTAAGTGAGGACCAGCCTCTTTTTAATTAAAAAACAAAACAAACCCCCCCCCCCCAAAAAAGAAAAAAAAAAGAAAAAAGAAAAGATTAACACCAGTGACTCCAAAACATGGCTTGGTTAAACTTTAACTCTACAATAAATGTAAAATGATGTTGAAATTGGGGGAAAATGACACCTTGATCAATAAATGACAACATATCCCCAAACTTCTTTCCAATTTCCTTTACAGATAATGCAGGGTAAACTACAGATTCCTACATTCTGCCTCACAAACTGACAATATTAAAAAAAAAAAAATATCATTTTCAAGTCTTTTGGTATAACAACTAGTGGGGCCAGATAGGGGAAATATGTGGGGGAATTTGGCACACAGTCAGAGTATGTCTTATAGGAAAGATATTTGGCTATAGGGCCATCGCAGATTTGTCTTTTGAAAAAACATAGGTAGAACAACAAGCCATTTTCAAAATTTTCAAAATGGCTGCCATTGCTGGCCATTCTACCTATATTTTTGCAAAGGACAAATCTGCGATGGCCCTATAGTCAAATATCTTTCTTAAGACATACTCTGACAGTGTGCCAAATGCCATGCTTGTATCATCGTAGGCACACCTATCTGTCGTACTAAAAGCACAAAATGTGAGCTAACGTTTCGTTTTGCATTCGTCCAAAAGAGACACTGTGAAGAGAAATACGGTGAAAATCCCCCAAAATCAAAACGGGATAAATAAAGAGAGTGTCTACAACTGTGCAGTTATGTACAAAGTGGTGTGGGTGAATATGCTGCAAAAAAAAACAAAACAATACATTATATATTATATCTCATATAACTTAAAATCTTTTCAACTAGAACGTAATGATCGAAACAAAATGGACCCCCACAAAATTCTATTATAGAAATCAACAGCTAAAGTGACGGATACGACCTGATCGTGTATAATAACACAAACTAAAAGATTTTAGTGGTGTTTTTCTTAAAATAAATACATGTACTTCATATACTAAGGAGTGAAAGTAGAATAGATCATATGGATATACACAGAAGAACAAAAAATGCAAAATTGTCTTTGGTTTTTGACGCAGTTATAGCAGTAATTAACAAAACATTACCAAGATTTTGATCATTATTAGGTTTTGCCCTTCACCGACATATAAACACTGTATACTCAGTGCGTTACCTCCTGCAGCTCCACAAAATTTGCCCTTGGAAATTGAAAGGTTTCATTTCTAGGGAAGGATAAGAGTTTGATGTTAAACTTCACAATGATATTCAATATAGCATACAGAATTATCAGGAAAAACAAATTACTTTCACTGAAAGTATGATTATGACTTCCCAAAATGCACTCTTGTCTCATATTTAACATTTTTTTTTAGAAGAGAGTAAGATGAGATCTTGGGAAGGCAACTGTTTTGATAGTCGATATTCGAACATGCTTAGATATTTATGTAGATCGTTGAAGATGATGGGTTCAAATCCTGGCTGATGCATTTGGTTGGTGTATGGGTTCGAGCCTGCCTTATGCACTTTGCTGGTGTGTTGGTTCGAATCCTGGCTGATGCATTTGGCTGGTGTGTGGGTTCGAATCCTGGCTGATGCATTTGGCTGGTGTGTAGGATTGAATCTTGGTTGATGCATTTGCCTGGTGTGTGGGTTCGAATCCTGGTCGTTGCATTTGGCTGGTGTGTGGATTCAAATTCTGGCCGATGCATTTGATTGGTGTGTGGGTTCAAATCCCGGCTGATGCATTTGGCTGGTGGGTGGGTTCAACTACTGGCTGATGCATTTGGCTGGTGTGCGGGTTCCAATCCTGGTTGATGCATGTGGCTGGTGTGTGGGTTCAAACCCTGTTTGATGCATTAGGCTGGTATGTGGGTTTGAATCTCGGCTGATGCATTTGACCGGTGTGTAGGTTCCAATCCCGGTTGATGTATTTGGCTGGTGTGTGGGTTCGAATCTGGGCTGATGCATTTGGCTGGTGTGGGTTTGAATCCTGGCTGTTGCATTTGGCTGATCTGCCGATACATGACAATGTTTTTTTTAATGTTTATGAAATCAATTGCCAGGGGTTTAACTCCCTGCATGGCACTGAAATTTGAGCCAATCCAAGATTCATCTGAACTCTTTTGTGAATTGGCACTCAAACCTTAGCGATGGGTGCAGCAACTTGTAGATTATATGATGTTGGTGGTTCGATTCGAACATGGCACTGATTTGAGATCTTTCAGCTTGCACGACAGCACAGTTGAAAATTTTCTTTATAAACTCATTTTGGCAAAATTAACTGATAAGTGGGGTTTTGGACTGACGTTTCTCCTCGCTTCTTGGCGGTGTTGCATTAAAGCTTGGCGATTTCTCCAGATGAGGCATAAATCTCGTCCAAAAAAGACTAGGTTGAAACAGACAAAAACATTTATCCTAGAGCACAGTTTGACACAATGGACATACTCAAAAAGAGACGAAACTCAACAAAAACTCAGCGACTCGGTGAGAAGTCGGTGAACGTCAAATCCTGTACATGAAATCTCACACTTAGAATGACTTAAAAAGAGTAACAGTCCACCAGTTCTGGAACCACAAGAAATTTCGAAAGTTGCACTGGATGATCTACGAAAAAGCGCTGTCACAGTTCACAGCACTTCGGCTTCCAAAGACCAGTGCTTTTTAACAGTTCCACAGGGTTTTAACTCTCCGTTAAGGGAGTCCCACAGTTGCAGTGATTTTTTTTTTCTCATGAGAATCATCAGTGCGTGGATACATCACACGTTTATGTTTTTCCTTAGGAGTCACAGTGTTCTTGTAATGGGCGAGCGGTCATGTTTCTAGCACCATGTACGTTGTCCAGTTTTTGGTTTGTTTTCACGACGGATGGCATTTTGAGGTGTGATATAAAGTCTTCGGATGAAGTCTTTCAGAGGTAGCCAAGATCGAGCGCGTGGTGTAACGCCGCCAGGTCCGAGTGACTGGAAACTCGCCAGAATGGGAAATCCATCTGAAGTAAGGGAAAGAAAAACAGAAAAATTAACATCATTAAATTCAACAAAACATCTAAAAAAAAATTTAAAAATTTTTCTTCATAAATACCCAGTGGGACAGTAAACCTGTTTCTACTGGTCAAGAGCATGTCCCATGTGTGGTCCTAAACTGCCGTTTAAACCCTGCATAGTGTTCAAATGGCAGCATTTAAAACTGGTTACAACCTTCAGCTTGGGCTTTTTTCGGCGACCAGGCCCCTAACCACATGTTTCCAACTGCTCGGTCATATTTTATCGCCTTATTTTGTAACACTGCAATTTATGGTCAAGTCAAATATAAACAATAAAAGGTACTGATGAGTACCATGTAAAGAACGCAGGTCATAAAAAGAAAACTTCAGCCAAAAAAAAGAAAATATTATTTTGAAAAGGAAATGAAAACTTACAGTCAGCAAATGCTTACAAGTGGTCAGAATTTGAAACTTGTTTTGCAAGTAAAATATCCTGGCAAAGAAATCTTGTTTTTATTTTTTAGCTCCCCTGAAAATCCAGATTAATTTTAAGATGTTAACTCACAGATGCTTCAATACATGTGATGCGTTTTGGCAAAATGAGACAGAACTGGACACAGGACATAGTGAAGAAAAATGCAAAGAGCAAATGATAAAGTTTTTTTTTTTTTTGATTTTCAGATTTATTGATATTTGTAATCTTATATGTCTACTACAAATATTGTAAAGAAGAAGTATAAACAATTGTGGAATAAAAGGTTTTTTAAGGGAAAAGCAATTGGCATCTTTCATTTTCACGAATACAAAACTTGAAACTTTAAAGGCCTTTTACTCAGTATTTTACTTTTTTGACATGTCGATAAATGTGAACCTTAAACAGCCATAACTTGTCAATGGAATGTTCGATTGAATTGCAACAAACAGTATTGTAAGGAGAACTTTATTCTCTTTCCTAATACCCGCAAACCCTCATTTCGACCTCTGCCCAGTTCTGTCTCATTTTGCCAGAACGCCTCACATATGTGACAAGCAGGGCATGGGTCACTACAATGTGATGTCATTGGAGTGAATTTTCAAACTTTTTTTTTTTTTTTCAGAATATTTTTTTTTTTTTTTTTTTTAATCAGAATGTGTATTGTGCTTTCACCAACACCGGCCAAAAATAGGAACTTAGTATACAGTTAATCTTCTTTCTCAAGAATGAATACAATTCAGCTGATATCTGAGTATGATGCAGCGTTAAAACTCAAAAATTAAATAACATATTCCTTATCCCCTCATTTTTTAACAACAAAATGTAACATTTTAGGGACAACGTAGCTTTAGGCAGTCACAATGCAATTCCACATTTTGAGCAAAAGGTGTTTTTTCTAAATCAAGTTTGGAATTTTGAAATAAGTTTTAAGACAAAACAGACAGCCGATAGTTCAACCCGATTCGTTCATTTTGAATTGAAATACTATCAAACAAAGACCAGAAATTAAGCAGACAAAGAGTTCAGAAACAGAACAGTCCTTGAAAGCCGCTCCTTCGGTCGTGAAATTGCTCCCATCATTAAGAAAGCTTGGCCGAATTTTAAGTCCCAACACCCCCGTGGCACACCAGACCCTGTGTTTGATGCGAACGTGCCTGTTTCCACCTCCTGGGACCTCCGCGGTGTTCCCTTCCCCTGCCTTGTGGGCCAAGCGGTAGATTGTCTTCAACTTACCCCCAGGTTACTCCACATAACACAACTAGGGACCCCATTCCCGCGAGATTCGCCTTATCTGGGCTGCAGCCCCGCAATTGACTTGGTTTTGTTTTTTTCCAAATTTTCTTTTTAATAACACCAATTTAGTAGGGTTTAAAGTGATAACATTGAGAGAAAAAAGTGACAGACCAGTGCTCAAACGAGGTATTACACTGAATTTCTGACTAAAACAATGGAGTTTTGAGATCCACTGTTTGAAAAATACAATATTGGTGAGATTGCATGTTTATCCAAAATCTACGTTCGTAAATTGTTTCACTACAAAAGTGAATGAGTTCTTTGCCAAGTAGTTTTCTCTTCAAGAGATGGTTTATGTTGAAAATCCGACATCGAAGTTTATCACCAAAGAACAAACTTCTGCTGTGTTTCATAAGTTTATCATAACTTTATATCCAAAGAACAAACTTGTGCCGTGTTTCATCATTCCAGCTATGTCAACTGTACGCAGTTGTACATCACCATTTTACGGCCAACAGTAAAACTAGGTTGTACAAAACTTCTGTAACTTAATGAAGCTAAGCAGTTTCCCCGCGATACTTTATATCACATCCATCATGCATTAGCACTTTAGGAGGAACTTGCCACCGTTCTAAAGTTCCGACAATGTTTTCGTCTCAGCAAATGGATTGCTTCCTATAGTGGCTATAAGTCATTCCCCAGGAATCCAAATCGTTTATTCGGACCATTTCCTTTGCCAACGACTCTTTTGCCTACAGCCAGTCAAAACCCTATCCCTCTGACTTTATTGGTTGGCCAACCCTGTGGTCAAACCTAAATGATTTTTCCCCGCGGCGGCCGAAAAGCAACACCTCCAAGTTTGCTGCCGATTTTTGTCCCCTCTTTTTTTTCTCTTTTTTATCTGGGCATGATACTAATGAGTTGTCGTTCTGTTATAACTGGGCAGTTTGTCACTTGCTTTTGGTTTCTGATGCTGAGCTATTTGTTGCCTAGAGGTTTTTTCAGGAAATCAAGTGATCAATAGGCTAATTCTGACCAGGTAATCGCAACTCTCAAATCCACAGGGAAAAAAGTGTTCAGGACAGAGAGAACTAACACAACAGACTAAAACTTCCAACCAGTGCAAAAGTTCACATCCAAATGGGGTAAAGTGAAGAACTCTTTTAACAACAGATTTGACTGCCTCAATCAAATGGAATTCCATCAAAGTAGTATTATTGTTGAGCCAATGGACCATTATCATTTTGCGGCCATCTTGATTTTGATTTTTTCCCATTCAAATCAATGTAACCAAAGCGAGGCTGGAAGGAAAAATAGTCTGGTTCCTTTTTGCACAAACAAACATTATCATTCAGTACTGTTATTGGATACAGGGAACATGACTGAAATGGTGGCAGCATGATAAAGCTCTATATGCAGCTCACAATAGCGTTCAAGCCAACTTTTAATGAATTGTTCCACAGTGAGGCATTTGTTTGCCAAATTTGTTTTTGAAACGTACATGTAACGTCTCTTTCCTTAAGTTTACTTCGGAATATCTACAAGTGGCAATTTCTAAAACTAGTCTTCAAATTTACAACTTGACAGTGGCCTTCATGGGTGTATCACGATAGAATCATTATGAACAACCTTTTAATCATTTCTTAATATATTAAAGGGAATATACAACATTTGCTGTTGCTGTAATTTTCAGAAATGGAAGGATTTATAGCAAATATTGTTACACTGACTTGTTTGAAGTTTTGTGTTCGTAGATGCTAGTAAAACCAAGAAAAACAATCATTCTGTAGTCTGGTTCTGTGACCCCACTTAAGATGACACAGAGCAATTTATAGGCGTCGGGGAATTGTACAGTCAGGGAACCAGTCTTTCTGGCTTGTACCCATTCACATGTGTGTAATCCATTGCAAACACAATGTGGACTAACTAAATACGATACACTTGGGGCAGTATTTTCCAACGCTGGTCGGCCGACCAGCATTGGAAATTGATACAGAAATACCACTTTTCTTGAAAATGACAGCACACTAGGTGCCTCGACTTTACAGGATGCTTTAGACTGTCATTCACTAACAGTCCAGTAAGGTATTTCATAATAATTTGGTAGTTTTGTTTTTCGACGTTTGCAAATGTATATTCCCTTTAACAAAAAATGTTATCAAGCTCAAAAGCATGCCGCAGACAAAATGGTTCGCCTTGAAACGTAGTGTGGCAATTGTGCATTTTCTAAAATATCAGGCCTGCATTACATATGTTGAAAGTGCGAAAATTGATGTCAACGTTAGTGTCATTGATTCTAAAGAAGAACTTTTTCCTGCTTTCACTCCAGCGAAGAAAAACAAAATTTCCTGCAAACACAAAAACCCTTTGAACGATGTGAGAGACCTCATCACCGGACTAAATTGGAGAAAATTAGCTGTAATAAAAAGTCTATATTCGCACTTTTGGGGCACTTTATCGCCGGCGCGCCCCGGGGCCTGAAAGCCGGGACTTGGTAAATAAAGTTTCGTCAAAAAAGCGGGGCCGGGACCTAACGGAGGGGGAAGATTTAATTAGCAACCTATTGACCCCTGAGTGATGGCAATTACGGTGTGTGACAATCACGTTAACGGCCGCTGCCTGCGCCGTAGCCTTGGGCAACGCCGTAGCCGGGGACAAGATGAAATTTCCTGCCCATAAATATTCCGATTTGGCCAGCCGCTACCGCTTCGGGACGGACAAGCGAAGGGTGTCTCATTAAGCACTGCTAATTGCATTTCATTGGTAACCCTAACATTGGGCTGACGTCGCTGCTTTGAACTGCTTCGGCAATGCTGCTTGATTTGGCGCATTCTGACTGACCTTTTGAATTCAAATATCAGTGCTTGTTTGGTTATACACTGAATTTTCCAGCAACTGAATTTTCCAGCAGTTTCTGCATAACAAGCTTTCTAATGTGATATTAAATGACTAAAAAGGGTTCATGATAATAAAGTAACAAGTAAAGTTCCAAATTTTCAATTATGAGCATCACAGTCCAAGTTTTACACCAATCACTGGAAGTAGCATAAAATAAAAATAAAAGGTTTTTTTGGCAAGACAAAAATAACAAAAACAGAACGTAGTAGTTGCTTTTTCATTCGAACATCTTTGCTTTTTGTAACAATGACAGTTCCTTACAATTCTCAGTATGAGCAATTCCAGCATCATGTAATGTCCATGACAGAGCTTTTAAGAGTTCAGCAAATAAACCTGAAAACGTATCTTTCAAATCTTATACATCCATCATCGAGTAATGGTCAAGGAGATGACAGACTAGGAGTTTTGGATCATTTTTTTAAAATCGTTAATTAGACATCACGGTCAATTGGCTCTGTCAGACACACTACACTTCCTTTTATAATGCTTGAATTGCCCCTATGCAAGATTTGTTCAAACTTTAGGACTCAAAAATAGTTCTGGTGACTTCAGACACATTTTCTTAGGTAGGGACAAAAATTTGAAGAGAGTCGAAATAAAAACTGCAACCGTTACCCACCTGTTTAGCAGCTTGCTCCTCATCTTTGGCATCTCCGATTGCAACGTAAGTGATTTTCCGACCGAAGCGCGCCACGATGCGTTCAAAGCAACTCTCCTTCCCTACCCGTGTGGCACTGTAGACATTCTCAATGTTGAAGACCCCGCCTAGACCGTACAAGAGCACCTTAGCCACGGCCGGTACTAGCTGGGTGGTTGTGACTAACACATTCACACAATTTGATCTGTGAAAAGTAACAATAATGAACATATTAAATGTGGTTTTTATACAGGGTGGTGTAAAAAGAAGGAAACCCACTTTTGACAGGAATTTTAACCTACTTACTTAACTTATTTGATCTGTTTTTTTTTATAATGTAGTGAAGTATAGCTCTTCAACCATCCGTGGTGAACAAATCTTTTAAGAAAAATTGCAAGAATAGTGTCATTATGTTAATTTGAATACAAGTCACCAAAATCACTGTTGTCCACGTGTAAGTCTAGTGAAGTGTTTTTTGTCTTCAAATCAAACTCCGGAGCTCAGTCAAGCGGATGGAATAAAGCCGTCCGTGGAAAAACAGGTTTGGCACATGAAATTTTTAGAGTACCATATCTCAGAGACAAAATATGCATTTGCAATCATTTTTTCGTCACTTATGTTTAAAGATCAATATTTTAATACCATTCAATTAAATTTTTGAAATATGCTCAACAAGTAGGTGAAAATTGTTGATCACAAATATACCCCTGTTTATCGGGCCATGAGACCATTTTTTTCTGCAGCAGCTCGAGATCAGTGCAACCTGGTCTTGAACTTCACAGACACCCGTTTATACTGATGGATGGAGAGAGACAATTGAAGTAAAGTGTCTTGCCCAAGGACACAAACACCATGTTCCCCTTCCATAGGCAATTTCATGTAGCTTTTCAAATATAGAAATTTGCAATGCACAGAAAATACTTGCTAAGAAAATAAAACAGATTAATTGCTAAATGTAATGGGAACTGGCTGTAACTGGTTTGCAGCTAATTCTTACTGAACATTTTCTAAGCAACTTTACAAAGTGGTCCCAAGATGCACCGTAAAACTATCTCCTGGCAATACAAATTCCTCAAATCAGATTGCTTTTTACTCCTAGAATTGAATAATATGTTGAAGTACAGGAACAAGTACATGTACATGTCCACAACGAACAATGCTACGTCTATTAGGAGTGGGTAAGCTCTTTTGTACTTCAATACTTAAATTTACCCACTTCAAATGGTGTCCTCCTATTGTCTGCCATACTTCAAAAAGGCTAATTGATTCTGTACATAAATGTACATGTCAACAACGATCCCAACAAAAGTTTGCAAACCACAAGGACTATCTAAGCACAACTACAGTGAAAGACTGAGATACTTGAAGTGTGAAGATGACCGACAATGATGCGTCGCCATGGTTACCTGGAGTTAATGATGGAGAGAGACTTGAGCGCGATGGTCAGCCACGAGTCCGTCATGGCCTCAATCTCGGCTCGCAGCTGCAACCACTGCTCCCGCTTCTGTGGGCCCAGCAAACCTGCTGGCAAAATGGAGACCAAATCTATAGGTCAAGATAACAGAAAAAAAAGAAAAAGGGCAAGGTCGTGAGCCGTGATGAAAATGTGTCGTGGTGATTGAAACGGTGGGGAGACGAGCATAGAGAGGGTTGGGAGACAGGCGTAGAAAAGGGTGGGGATGGCCACAGAAAAGGGTGGGGGATGGGCACAGAAAAGGGTGGGGATGGGCACAGAAAAGGGTGGGGATGGGCACAGAACAGGGTGGGGATGGGCACAGAACAGGGTGGGGATGGGCACAGAACAGGGTGGGGATGGGCACAGAAAAGGGTGGGGATGGGCACAGAAAAGGGTGGGGGATGGGCACAGAAAAGGGGGGATGGGCACAGAAAAGGGTTGCGATGGGCACGGAAACGGGTGGGGATGGGCACAGAAAAGAGTGGGGATGGGCACAGAAAAGGGTGGGGGATGGGCACAGAACAGGGTGGGGATGGGCACAAAAAAAGTGGGGGATGGGCACAGAAAAGGGTGGGGGATGGGCATAGAAAAGGGTGGGGAGACGGTCATGGATAGGGATGGAGAGGTGGGTACAAAAAGGGTAGGGAAGACTGGCACAGAAAGAGTGGGGGAGGGCAGTATTAAGTCCAGATGGGATGGTGGAAATGGGAACAGTGAGTGTGGGGGAGATGGGCACAGAAAGGGTGGGGGAGATGGGCATAGAAAGGGTGGGGGAGATTGACACAGAAAGGGTGGGGGTGATGGGCACAGAGAGGGACGGTACACCCTTGGGGTAGTGGAGGTAGGAGGGGAAATACGCGTACATACTTTTTTGGAATCATGTGTTTTGTCAGTTAATAACAGGCATATTCAGTCTCATTCTACTCTAAAAGAATATTATTTAACAGGATTGTCTCTTAGACGGCAACTCCAACAATGAATGTAGAACAAATAAAATAATGTATAGTGGTTTGTAGGCCTGTGAGAAATCAAAGTTGATGAATATTTATTCTATGTAAATGAAGTTATGACAAGTCACATATTTGGATAGAAAATCAGCATTTTTTAACGTTGATACAGAACGTCACCTATGGTGATTAAATTTAGTCAAACACTGAAAGTCCAATGTTTTTTTTTGTTTAATCCTTACCGCCAACGTTGTTCTTGTAAGCGCTGTAAATCTCCTTTATTCTGCGATACCGGTAGGCGAGTTTTCGCATCCAGTCGACCCCGCCCCGCACCCCCGTGGCTAGACAGAGATTGGCACTTGTCGCTGCCGCGTGGAACCCGTCTGTCTGAAAGTTGTAATTACTGTCAAAGACACAAAAGAATGGAATATATTAGTTAAGGACATAAGGCTGTTCAAAATCAATAAGGGGGGGGGGGGAGAGCAGTTGACCCCAAAACTTGTGGATATGTTTTCTCTGTTTTCTCAAAATGCGTAGCATCCACTGAGCTGAAACTTCAACAGGTTATTTGTTATGCACCCTACTTAAGAATTTGGGCAATTTTGTTGCTGCAAACATAAAATAATGTAAAAAAAAACAAACCAATGATCCTTCGTGCCTCTCAGTTGCTTAACATATGTAGTTTCATGACTAACACATCAAATATGCAATCTTATTTATCAATACTTTTTTAAAACCAAACCTGAGATAGCTTTCACAAAGTCATAGCCATTTGGGAACACCGTTATTAAACGTGATGGTACATTACTGGCCCCCTTTTACAGCGTTTTGGGTCATAATCTTCAGACCAAACACCCCCCCCCCTAAAAAAAAACTAATAAGAACAGGTGAAAACCCATTTTTATTCAAATTAGGTCGACAATGGTTCGGCTACAGAAACAGGTGGACAAATCCCACCGTATCCTGTCAAAACAAAGCCGGCCGAGTTTGTCTTGTCAATCCACGGAGCAACACGAGACGCTGCGTATTTTTTTTCCTTGGAGGCACCCCCCAAGCAGGTATGAATAATGCATACTTGTAACACGCTGTATCTTGTAACAATCTTTGGGCGGATTGTTGTTTTCAAGACTGTTTTCAAGACAGGGTGGTGCAAAAAGAAGGAAACCACAATTGACAGCAATTTTCACCTACTTGTTGAGCATATTTCAAAAAATTCAATTTAATGCTATTAACATGTTGATCTGTAAATAGAAGTGACAAAAAAACGACTGCAAATGCATATTTTGTCTCTAAGATATATGGTAGTTTAAAAATGTATGTGCCAAATTTCATGTTCCATCCGCTTGACTGAGCTCCGGAGCTTGATTTGAAGACAAAAAAATACTACACCAGACTTACACATGGACAACACTGATTTTGGTGACTATTAGCATAATAACACTATTCTTGTGATTTTTTTAAAGATTTATTTCACCACGTATTGTTGAAGAGCTATACTTCACTACATTAAGAAAGCACATTTAAAGTTAAGTAAGTAGGTTAAAATTCCTGTCAAAAGTGTGTTTCCTTCTTTTTGCACAGCCCTGTATAAAATGCATTTCAGTTCAAGGAAACTACGTTGACAACTACAGTACACTATCTCTACAGCAGTGGCACAAGTTTGCATGGGATATTTCAGTTTTCTAGTTTATAAAAACCAGGCATGCAACTGGTAACTTACAAAAAAAGAGGAAATTCAAATCTGTCCAAGACTTTGTACAGTTTATTTCTATTTTCAATGGCACACATGGGAAGTCAAAAAAGAGGAAATCAGCTGATCCGAGGAAAAGTTGCATGCCTGAAAAACCCTGCACCGGGCACGGTAAAAACAGAGCAGGATTGCTTGTTACACTGTTTGATGGATACAGGTTAATGATTTGCACAAATCTGACAGGATTCTGCCCCGAGGAATCTTGAAGCCAGGTCGGGGAGAAAAACTGAGAGACACATGTCACGGAAAAAGAAAGAAAGAAAGAAAAAAAAGAACTCTTGGCTATTATTGGCTGCCACGAATATGACACAAATATGAAACAGGTTTTGTAGCCCGGAGCGATGGACTGTCAGTGTAGGCGGACTGGTCAATATGCAATGAAAGAAGAAGGAAAATATAAAGAAAGAGGAAAAAAAAAACATTCTCCATGGCACTTCACAAACATTTCTGCTTGGCACAAGATTTGGAGATTGAAATTCAATAGTTATAATAAATATTACAACAGGCATGCAACTGGTAAGTAACAAAAAAGAGGAAATTAAAATCTTTCCAAGACTTTGTACAGTGTTTTTCTATTTTCAATGACACACATGGAAGGTCAAAAAAGAGGAAATCAGCTGATCCAAAGAAAAGTTTCATGCCTGTTACAAGCTGCATATTATCCAGCTGTTTTCTTTTATTTGTTGCTTGGTTCAATTAACAAAAACAGGTTATTCTAATTGTTTGTGTTTTTGGTGGGCACATATATCTATACCTGTGAATGATATAAGTAAGGGTGTGTAGATTTGGAAAGAAACGTAGAAACTGTAAGTTGATTATGTTCATTCAGAAACACACGAGGATACATTTTCAGTTCTCTAATACACAAACTAGAACAAAACTTGGCATTGGTTCAAAAGAAATATCCACCAGATATCCAAAGAAAATAAATGTTATGGACAGTGCACACTGATACTGAAATTTGTATCCTTGTGGAGACATTTCTTTGTTCTCGTGTAGTAAAGTTTTCGAGTTTGAAAGTGTAGTTTCAAAATGCTCTTAATTTTAACCAGAATTCATTTCCTTGGCTGAAAATCGGACTTAATATCCCTTTTCTAAAACTCTTCCATTTGCGACGGATCAACCCACCTTGGAAATTCCTAGTTTTGAGTAAAATCCATATATCATATATCTGTTTTGTGATAACCTTGTGGAGACGTATTCATCTATAGAAATTGCCCTGTGGATACGTATACAATATTTTGTTCCCTGTTGTGTGCATGTCTCCAGAGGGCATGGTGTATCAGATCACTAAGCTTTATCTTTTAAACATTCAGTTTGTATTCTGTTGCGTGAATGAGGGTGCAAATGCTGACTTTTCCTAATAAATTCCATACTGCGAGATTTGAAGAGAAAATCCTGTTAGTTACCCAAAAGCATAGCTCTGAAATCTTGTGATTAATTGTGCTGGGTTGTGTCAAAAGTAAACGTATAGATTCCTTTGTGAATCTTGAATGCAGAGGCTGGATGTACGATAAATGAAAAAACAAAAATCTCGGAGCTCTTAAATCTTTTTTCTTTTTCTTGAAGGTTTCGCAAAGTGTGCAAAGGTGCTAAAGACGAGAAACGTTCCAATGTTTGAGGTCTTCGATAGTGCCAAAAGCTATGGCAGGAGGGTGTTGTAAACTGTTACTGTATGCATAAACTAATCCAGGCCTAACCCTCAGGCAACTTTGGTTGTGTGTCACTCACTGTTCACACACACAAAAAACCAGTACAACTTTTGACATTAATATTGCAACAAGGGGTCTCCGATGTGGATTACCTTTCCTAGCTGTATGGAAAATTTGTTTTCGTAGCCAACAGAGCAGAAAATGGGATCAATTTCTTGGGGAAAAAAATAAACGAGGGGAAGCCATGAAGCGAGAGATGGCTCAGGGGGGTTTGAGGGAAAAGAGGGTCCACGGAGGAGCTTGTAGGAAATGAAACTGATTGGTTTACTGCCAGAGGGTACTGGGAGGTGATTGGTTAATCCTAGGCTGGGGATGACTGGAACTTGACGGCCGGCAGCACAGTTAGGCAGATTTGCTTCTCACTGTTGCCTGCTCATAACAGTTAGGCAGATTTTTTAGGTCCTGTTATTTGTATTAAAAGTTAGGCAGACCATGTTATGCCTTAGGAGCCAACAGTTTTAAGCTCTGACAGGAGCTTCTACAAGTCACTTGGTGGTCGGTCGGTCTGTCTGTCTGTCTGCCTGTCCCCGAAAATTGACCAAAAATATTTGACCAAAAATTGATCAAGTGCCATGCCATGGTCATATAATTACTACGAATGTACTCTTGCTGAAAGTTTTTAGAAGACCGGCTTTGTTTTGATCTATGCGCATACGCATCTTTTTTTGCATATGAAGTGAGAAATTCCCAAACCGGGCCAGAGCTTATTGTGCACTCACGCTTGTTTAACCATAGAACAAGGAGTTTACTTTTTAATCTCAAAGAAAATTTCAAGATCAGTTTTGTTTTTACTTTTGTCAGATATATGATAGAACATAAATTGAAGAAAACAATGCAAGACCTTTTGAGGGAGCTTGAAACCAGATTTTTTTTTTTTGAAGGGGGGAAATTTATCTTCATCTTGTTTTACAGCTTGTTGCCATGGTGATTTCTCATGATGCTTACCTGAGGTCTTGGCCGTTGTCGTCCGATGCCACATCGTCTATGTGAACTTGATCACACTCCTCAAGGAGCAATAACAAGTAAAAACAAAGAGAAAGAAAAATATTGCATTAATTATAAACGAATCATGCGTTTACGGACGCAACAAAGGTGCTAGCAAGGAAAGGCGTAGTTTCGTAAGTAGGCCTTTCAGCCTTCCAAGATTTTCAGTCAGAATCTTTCCATCATAAGTCCACTACAATCAGGTTTCCTACCAGGTTTGAAACTTTCGCCGGATGAATCTTAACCTAAACAGATATTTAAAAAATGCAATCCCTGTCAGAACTACTCTGCGTGAATGGGCTGTTAAAAAATTAAGACCTGTATGTTTTTTGTTTTTTGTTTTTGTATTTTTTTTATGTGGCACCCCCTCTCTAAAAAATACCACAGAGACAATTTTACCTATGATCAGTGATAGACACTAATAAGTTTGAAATTTCGAAAACTTGATCAGTATTGATAAAAATAAGTTTGAAATGTTGAATCTAGGGTGTTTAGCTCCCAATTCAAACATCGACAATATGTATTGATGATTTCTGGAAAGCAAATAGTGTGTTTAGGGTAGAAGTATTTTTTGGGTCCAAAATACTAGTTTTGTCCCTAATTTCTACATGAGAAAATGGAGGTTTTTCTTTTAAGCAGAGCCAGGATATAATGGTTTTCAGGGTCCACTCAGAAATTTGGGTTGCAATAACATCTATCTTTTCTTGTAAGAAAGGTTTAACTGCATGCCCACTTAAAACATAACCTTGGATCACTAAACCTCAAGCAAGCAAACTGGGTAGATTTTTTTCTTATTCAGCAAGAGACTGGGACATGGTCTGTGCCCTGACCCTGAGGCCACCAAATCATTTGTTTTCACAGTAAACAGGTTTAGTCTGGTTGGTTTTCTAAAGAAGCATGTGGTGTGGTCAGTATAGGGGTGAGGGGGTGGTTAGGGGAGTGCACGAGACAGTCTGACTATTGAGGTTGTATTGATAGGCCTACACACAAGGTTGATTGTCTGTCCCTAAGGTAGGCCTACAAAAAGGGGAACATTCTTGGGCCATTTGTAAAAGGTGACAAATTCTTGTGAAGTCAGAGACTGCGAAGTAAGAAACAGGTTGAATCGTTCAAATAAAAAAATGTAAAAAAAATGCACCTGGGAGATATTAAGTTCAAAACCTTAGCACTTCACAGAAAGGAAGTCCCATCAATAGCATTATCACCTCTAAACAAAATTTTCTCTGTTGTTGAGATACAAGAATTAATGTTCAAATTCTGAATCATAGCGATAATTTCAAAATCAAAATTCGAAACAAATTATAGCATCTGCCTAGAAACAAAATATATTCCAGTTTATAATCATAAAAATTACCTGAACGAAAATAAACTGTGAAGCTTTTTGGGTGGAATATATATAAAAAAAAAAAGGTGATCACAGAACACTTCCCAAATAAATTTAAAGATGGCTGCCAACTTTCTATTTTTCTCTGCTGTGCAGCCCCGAATTCCACAAAATTTTGATTTTAACTCTTCCATTCCAACTGCAACGCCGGCGACCAAGATTTTTATCAGTACAGTTTTGCTTGCGAATCAAATTGGCATTGGCTGTGATAACAGAAACACATGACAAGGAAAAGCAACACTAAAGTAGGCAGGTTTTCGTAATGGACTGTATATCCCAAACCAGACATTCTAACAATAGGGGAGGGGGAGGAGGGGGGCAAAGATGCGAAAGAAATGATGGCACACTGGTAATTATCGCCTGCAGGATCAAATACTAATCAATCTATGGACATGCCCGCATTTGCTGGCAAAGGGGCACACTAAGAACATTCCTCTAGTTTCTTTTTTTTCCTTTTTTTGTTGGGGGGGGGGGGTTTAAGAACAGAGCTCAGGAAAATGGCAAGCGAGCATTTTTCTATTAGTGAGCAACCACTACAGCTGCTCCCCTCTGGCAACTCATTTTCAAGATCTCCATAAAATATGATGGCAGACTTGAGGACAGGAAAGGAAAAAAAAAATGGTGAAGGAGAGAGCGAGAGATGGATGGATGGAAAATACTATGAACCAACGCCAGACAAAATATAAAATAATAAGGGCCGTTTGGCGAGTGGGGCCCCAGGCTGTTTTTCTTTCATCTAGAAAATGACACGGAGGGACTAGGAACGGGGAAAAATAGGCTTGGCTTTCTGGCAATGTTGCATGGGGTTTGGGCCGGGGAAAGGATCGGGGCTCGGGCCCCGGACCGAGCGGCAGCACTGGAATATGCTCAAGGGGTTCAACCAAATATAGACAGATTGGGAAAGCCCTGCGGCAAACCGAGCCTCGGACAAAAAATTACTTGGGAAGAGAAGACGAAGCTTGGCTCCTCGACAAAAAAAAGGAAAATAAGAGAGAAGCGAGAATGGGAAAGGAAGGGCTTCTTTTGATGAGTTGGCGTAAACAGCCGGCTCCAAATCTCCAAATTATGAGATGCTTTGCGAAGGGGGAAGAGATGGGGATACAACACCGTAAGGATTCTCCCAGGGATGGAAATTTCATTTCGCTGACAGGGCCTAGACAAGAAAAAAAAGTCGCCTCTGTACCGCGGGGAGCTGGCAGCAATTGCCCTAATTCCTGGCTTGCAGCTATCTAGAAAGGGGGCTGGCGGAAAAGAGGTAAGGAAGAGAGACGAAGAATTCTTCTGACAAATGGATGGGATGGCTGTCCGTCCCCCGAACCCGGGGAGAACGCAGACAGACAATCGTGCGCACGTTACACCGAGGAAAACACATTAAGAAAATGAGATCCACCAACAAACGGGGGCAGATCCTCTCCAGTTGCCCCAGCGTAATGAAATGAGGCTAAAGAGACATTCACCTGACTACGACAGTTGCATGGAGAAACACCATTTCAATTATTCCCCATTGTTATCATCAATATTAAAATCTTTTCACTCATTAACCAACCAAATAATAGGAAATACCAAACTAAGGATTATAACAATTTTTTTTTCAAATCATTATCCACCAATTTTTTTTAATCATGAGCAAAATATCAATTTTTATTTTAATCTTTAAACAAATATTTAAAAAACATATTTTGGCTCAATGAGACATGGCCGGACATGAACATTGTATACAATTGCTACTCACACAAGTTGGGTTTTAAAATATTTCGGTTTTTAAGCTTTCAAATCACTCTGTAAAGATTATGTTTGGAATTTTTGGGGGTAAATCTGAAATCAGAAGTTCAGCCTTATATATGCAAGGAGGGACGGTGACCAAATTCCAATGCAACATAAACAGAAACTAAACAAGACCCTGATAACTCGCTTTCCTCTCTCCTCCCGAAAAACAAAACACTGCTTCTTGTCCCGAGCCCGGGCCTCCGAAAAATAAACCATTTTCCAACACAATGAAATTATCCCGGGGCTAAATAATTCCTTGCCTCTTGCTCTAAACACATTAGGTCTTTGCTAACTAGCCGTAATTCATTCCTGGCCAAAAACTGATTTGACTATGGGATGCCCCCAGGCAGGGACAGATCAATCAAGTATGGGTCTCCCCCAAGTCTAAGACATTTTTTTTCTCTGTCTCCTAGCTCCCGTCCTTGCTAGAAATTAGGAAGAGCGAGCCAGGAATTTCCACAAAAATACCCCTTTTTTCTTGCAAGGGTGTTCATTTCTGGTTCTCTTTTTTTCTTGAGGGTGGCTCTGCCAGTACTGCTATTGGCCGGAGCCTAGCAGTACATGCCTGAGGCACGTAGCTGCACTGTGTGGTACCTGCGCCGAGCCAGAGACACCACGTTTTACTTCTTTTTTTCGCTTCTATCCCAGGCTGTTTCCTCTGCGTGATTTGCGATCAATTCTCGACGCGGCCTGTGGGTTAGGTGAACAATTGATTTTTGGCTTCCGTAAAGATATCTTAGATAGTTGTCCATGCGTGGGGTGGCATACTCTCGCTAAAGCGGCCGCCGTAATTTTTTTTTTCCCCCAGCAACAGGGCATTGACCAACAGTTGGAACCGTTTCCAAATTATGAAATTCACTTCACAAGGAGTTAATAAATAATAAATAAATGTGGTGCTTTTTTATAGCACTTTTTACTAACGTTCTCAAAGTGCTTTACAATAATTTCCCCTGTTCATCAGGCCATGAGACCATTTTTCTAAAGCAGCTCGAGATCAGCTCAATCTGGTCTCTACCCTCGCTCGCACAAGCTCACAGGCACCTATTTAAACTCTTGGGTGGAGATTGGCAATTATAGTAAAGTGTCTTGCCTAAGAACACAAGCACAAAGTGTCAAGACTGTTTTTCTCGACCACGTTTCTTAATAGCATATTCATCTGACTTGACTAAAACCATTGCAATTTTTTTTTATTTATTAGAATGATTGATGGTACATTCGCACTTTCCTCTTTTGCATATTTTGTGGTCTTTCTTGATCCTTCTTGTAAATTTTTTTTGACATGTTGCAAATTTATTTCTCAAGAGTGTGATAGAAAAATCATCAAAACATTTCACAAAATATTATAATGGAATGCTTTTGGAATGAGGGATGCCCAAAGGGTGATCAAATTATTGTCTGAAATAATAAATCAACCAATCTTTTCAATTCGAACACCGAGACAACAGGTCTGCAAACAACCAGGTATCGGTTACGCCGGTCCATATATTTTGATTCCCTGAAGATGCTGAACAAAAAAAGTTTTTTCTGTCCGGCACTAAACAAGAAAATGGCCCGTTTCTTGTATAAGCATTGTGCATCACCTATTTTAGTTTTTTTTTCTCTTTTCCTTTCCTATCTCAAGGGAAGATGGCAATTTGCAATCCCCCGTAACTGAGCGTGGCGGTAGCCCCAACGTGCCAGGGTATCTGCCAAAATGCCGTGGGACAAGCGCCCATCTTACTTTACACACGGCCAAATTGATTTTCTGATTCCGCTTTCGTGAGATTCCCGTCTATCTCTCTGGCTGAAAATGCAGCACTTGTCCCGCACGCGGCTTTTCCGTTCGACTCAATTTTTTGTCCCTTCAAATTTCTCACTGTCCTCTCTCCGCTTGGCAATTCTATTAATTTCATATTCCCCAACTGCGATTGACGGATCTGATGCGATTTTTGGCAGATTATAAATTGATCCTAATTTCTATGTAAATATCGCGCGTATCGCATATCGTTCTTTATGACACCGGCCTATAGGACACAACGTTCTTTTCTTGATAGATGGGTTGCATCTTAACCACCTTAATTTTCAAACGGTTTTCTTTCCGGGATGGATTTCACTCTGTTAAACTGACATCCAGCTTTTGTTTCAGAACGATGGTAGATGCTCTTCTGATACAGACGAAGCCGTGTAAACTCGCAATTTTCTCCATGGATACCATAGCACACACAAAAAAAGGCAAGTCAATTTGACCAGCGTTGTATGTACACTACTTATGGAGGTTGAAATCACATTCAGAAGTCAGACATTTTTGGACCATTTAACATATCTGGCCAAACAAAAACAGATGCGTTCAGTCCAATCTTGAACTCAATTTTCACAAAATTTGACACTTTCAAGAATTGGATGTGCTACTTGTTTATTTTGTCTGAGCACTTTTTGTGTCTCATTGAACCATTACCTCTTACTGCATTCTTCAAAGCTACCGGTAAATTTACAAATTCTCGCTGCTTACCTCTAAATCGTTGAAGAAGAGATGCGTATCGGCAAGGTTGAAGATCATTTCTTCCATCCGAAGACCTAACGATACTGACGCTGGAGCGTCCTGCCAAAACAAAAGGCACAAGAGAAGAAAAAAAACCTGTCAAATTTCATTCAACTTGGAAGTTGAACATACTTGCCACCCCTTGGGACAACTCAATAGGCCTTGTTCTTGAGCAGTGAGGGCGCTTTAACGACTGCATTTTGGGCTATAAATAAATGTGAATCTAAGGTTAGGCGCAAAACTTTACACATTGCCAAAGCTCAAAAATTACATTTTTACTTTTTTTCCCCGTTTTTAATTTAAGTAAATTGATTTATCTGCTGGGATAAATGGGATTTTTCTAGTGTTTGTACCCAGAAAATGGCGTCATTAAAGCACCCTCTCTTGTTTGAAATTATGGTCAATTATCATGGAACGTAGACTTATTGCCGAAACTGTAGATGGCGTTGTGTGGTCTACTCCAAGAAGACAAATGATGCTTCATGTTCAGGTACATGTTCTTGCTGCGGTTCACTCATTCCCTACATTTTTTTTTTGAAAATTCCGTCTTTAACCCCACAGTTGGCTCACCTGCTATGAAGATTAATTTTCTGTGACCCTACCACTTTCAGGAGTGTTCTGATAACACTGATAGTAAATACATGTAATAATAGTAGTCTGTAAGTGGTAGGCAGGTGTGTTTAGTCAGGCAAAAACACCTGGAAAAGCAAGGTAGCACTTAAATTACTAGCAAGAACAAAAGTTTGCATAAACTTTCATAGCTACGGTACAAACTACTTCATCAACTTCTTCACTGCATCTAATGAAGAGTTGTAGCGACGAAAGCTTATGCAAACTTTTTTATTCTTGTTAGTAATTTAGGTGCTACCATACTTTTTTTAACACATTACCACCTGTGCTTCATTGTCTTACATTGCATTTATTTACTGAAAAATCAAGTGAGTGCTCGGGCGGTTTTGGGCGCTACAATGAGTAATACTAGGCAGGGCGGTTTTGGGCGCTACAGTAACTAAAAGGTTAATATTAGTCTAGTGATTACAAGTTTGTATGTCCCTGTGATAAGTACATTTACATGTAAAGTTAAGCATTTCAGGGTCTGGCACTATATCACAGGGTCTGTTTTACGGACCAGTTAGTTTCACAGTTTTGAAAATTATTGAAAGTCTTGGTATTGAAAAGGAGTAAACACAAATGGCATTGAGAGTCAAGTGCTGCCTCTATCTATGAAGTCATAGATTTATCCCCCCCCCCCCCCCCACTTCACACACCACTCAACAGGGACATAAAATCTAACTGTGCTTTTTGGGACTTCATCAGAACATTAGGGCCACAGAAGCTGAACGCTCTCCACTCTTAAAGGGGCTACCGCCGGGCCGGATATTTCATCACTTTGGGTCATTTGGTGCTTTATGGCCAGGCCACAAACCACAAATACACCAATCCACAGCAATACCGATGACAGTTTTACACTCGTCCCTTTCCCAATGACATAATATTGCACTGCAGTGCTGGCTGAAGCACTGAGTTGAAGCATAGAGCGCAGACCTTTTGAAGCATAGAGCTACTGTGTTGCTGGTACTAGGACCACAGAACAGGCCTAATTTCATTACATGCTCATTTGGTTGACATGAAAATATATTCACTGAGCAAAAGCAGTTTTCCAACCAAAATGTCACGCAATATTATACAAATATAGCAAGGTTGGGGGGGGGGGGGGAGGGTTTGATAGTCAATATTAGCTCCCCCGCGGTATTGGAATTTTCTGAGGCAAAGGCCAGGGATCTTCATGTAGTTTGTCAACTTCTTATAAAATACCTCATAGGCCTTATCTCAAAATTTTGAGGAGTAGCACATCAGTTATCTCAGCAAAATGTTGCTATATGCATGCCGCCATCTTTTTATGTAGCTAGGCGGTGTTCGCACGTGTGCACTATCCCTGTGCAATAGTTTCACGATCACAATAGTTCCACGAAAGTGCATTGCCGCATGGGTTACCTGTGCGATAGTCAACTATGGCATGCGTATTTACCCTGCGCGTGAATCTTTGATGCGTGCCTAGCAAACTTTTTTGTGCTTAGCCTGCGTCAGCCGAGAACCAGTCAAAGAGCTGTATGCATTGAATGGCATTTTGGCTGGTAACCAACGTCACATAAAGCAGAAAATACTGCTACAGTTTAGCATTTTGCTTGTCCTTAACAGCTCCACGATGTTTGCTGAGGT
The DNA here is from genome assembly GCF_015706575.1 of Patiria miniata. Taxonomy (NCBI): domain Eukaryota; kingdom Metazoa; phylum Echinodermata; class Asteroidea; order Valvatida; family Asterinidae; genus Patiria; species Patiria miniata. The sequence goes on from NW_024037051.1 coordinate 17,187,037, forward strand.
CAGACAGAACAGGCAAAAAGTTGATAAAAATCGAGAGAAATGTATGCACATAACCAAAAAGTGATTGAATTAAGTCGTATTTACCTCCGTGAAAGAGTGTGAACCTTTTTTTTAAAACTTGCACAAAAAGAAAAGACATAATAATGAATGAGATAATTATATAATTCTCCTGAAATTGAAGTTTGAGTCGCAAAATAAATCAGAAGCTGTTTTGTTAAATTACACCAAATTGAAACTGATTCACCGTAAAAACAAAGGTTCAGTATGAATCTTTTAAAAAAGGAAAACAAACAGGCTTAAAATTTCTGACTGTAAAAATCATCACAAACAATTCTCAACACAACTCAATTAACCTCAATATTCGGTCCCTGTCATTTTATTTTTCCCCTGACAGTTTCCATCCACTCAAATGTTCAGATTGTTTTTTTTCTCCCAAACTAAGAAACTTGTTAAGAAGGGCTTGCACTCTGCTGTCGCAGCATTTGTAAGTTCCAAGCGCTGAGAATCCTGTTCCAATAACTGGATTACGCACCTCAGACTGCTTTTAACACTTTGCCTAATCCATTTAGGGTTCCAGGCCGGAGCGACTCTGATTCAATTTTGCCCCCTTGTCAGAAATGATGTGAAGTTGGCACAATAACATGCAGATGCGAGTCCTGATGTTTCTTGGCCACGCAATTTTTTTTCTTTCTTGAGTCAGTCGGACTTGATCTGGTTTTCAAGCTTGCACGAAGAGCAGTTAAGAAAAAAAAATGTAAGAAACACATTTGATAGTTTGAACTGATTAGGTTGACACATATTTGAAATGTCAAAACACACGCGGTAGACAGCACCGAATGTAGAAAACGTCATTATTTTGTGAAGGGATATCTTCATGCCAAATACCTGAAATCAGTCTTGCCAAAAAGTTGGATTTGCAGGAAAGGTTGATGACACAGTCTTTTAAAGGGGGCGTAGGCATGTGAAGTTTGCATTTGGAAAAATTTACAAAAATTTTAAACAAACAGCACACAAAATGTGCAAATTTATTTTTTGTTTAATGGGTAGGCTCCAAAGGGTGTTCAAATCATAATAAATTTTGATTTTTGAAGATGTCTGCACTAGTATGCAGGAAGTCGTGGGTTCAAGTCCCACCTAAGTACAGTATTTCTCACAATCGCTCGGGACAACACTGAGTTTACAGTGTTCACAAAAATATGTTGGTGAAGGGCAAAACCCAATATTAAATTTACATCATCCGACGCAAATTCCATTTTATGAATAATGTATTTTGATGTAGACTTGCTTGAAATGGCTAGTACTAAGTAGGAGCCTAAACAATTTCTTCTTTATGAAGGGATTGAAGAACTTTAACCACAAAACTAAAACAAAGACACTAAAAAACATGATTTTATAAGAGCTTTAAGGGTTCCAAAATAATATCCGTTAAAAAAGGGCTATTCTTCTTTAAATCAATACAAGTTACGTAAGGTGGGTTAAGAACTTCGGGAAATTGGAGTTAAAAAAGACAGACTGAAAATGTGGCACCAAAAGGCCTGCACTAAAAAGTAAAAACTAATTTCAGAATTTTACCTAAAGGTTGCAGTTTTGTGTTTCTGACTTCACACAATTTCTCAGTCCATTCAGGATAATAAGGGGGATCAAAGTAACAAAGCCCTAACCACATCAACATTTGTGGAATTTAGGGCCCCAGGGCTGGGTGTCAAGTCAGAAAGCTGTCAGAAGCAAAACTGGGAACAGGCCATGTGATTTCAATTTGGCCCAGCCATACACAGCTTGTCTGGGGAGGGTTTATTCACTAGTAAAGTTTGATGTTGGTGTTTTGAGATCAGTGAGTGAGATCACTAGTGCAAAGTGCTACCCAATCATCCAAAACGAAGGCCACATTTTGCTTGCAGAACATGTTGGCTGGATTAGGCAATTTACGCTTAATTCCTTGCAGGCACTGTTTCTTCTTCTTTTTTCCACCCACTTATTGACAGTTCTACAATCTAATCTCTTAATATAGTGAGGACAACTGTTCCGAAGTTTTTGCTCTCCCATACACATTTCTATAACTGCAGGCCTTTTACAAATGAATATCTGAATCTTAAATTGCTTGAAATAGCTTGGTTGTATCAACAATTGCTTGAGAATATTTGTTCACGGCGGAAAGTTATGAATATATTAAAGCGCATATACAATAAGTCTAGTAGATACTTTTTTTTCAGCAGAATCCTGAAAACTACAAAAGATATTTACATACATCATTTCCCATAGGCTTTAGGAAATGAGAATGTGTTAAGGAAATAGTTTCAACAAATGGAATGATTGTAATTACTGACAAATATTTTCTCAGCTTTGTCAATGATCAGACTCAAAGATAATCACTGACCAGGGAAAGAAATGTGATTGTAATTGGGGTGACTTGGGGCCTCAGATGGGTGTTTTGAGGACCCTGGGGTAACTTCTGGCCCAGCTAGGTACAAGTATGGTACTTATGGGGTTTGTGGTTAGACCCCGTACTGACCTAGGGAGGGCCCCATACTGACCCCTAGCATCTGTCAATCATATTGAACCTGTCAAATGGAACCTGGGTTGATATTTTAAAGATACGCTGCACACACTGAAGTTCTACATGTAGGCAATTCCAGCGTTATGAAAGTAAGTGTAATGTCCAGGACACTGAGAGACAATTAACCATGAACTCTAATGATTGATTCAGAGAAATGATCCAAAAACTCCTAGTCTGTAATCTCCTTTGCCATTACCAGATGATGAATGTATAAGATTTGAAAAATACAATAATAATATTCAGGCTTATTCACAGAGCTTTTAAAACTCTGTCACAGACATTACATAACACTGCAATTGCCTGTGTATAAATATTAAAGGCAAAGGATTATTTGCATTTATCCCTAAACAAACGTACCAAATTATTATCAAAAAGCTTACTTGGATTTAGGATACTGGTACAGGTACTAAACACCCTGTGAAATCATTCCGTCTGGCTTGCAGTCATTTAGAAGAAATCAAGAAATGTAGGTGATTTCCAACGATCAGTCAATTGACCAATTTTTGGAATAAAGAATGATATTGACAAAATCGTGTTTCCTGATCAAAAGGTTGTGCATGGTTTTAACTGTTTCCTTGGAAAGTGTAATGTTCTGAAACCGGTTAGGTTTTGAACATTCTTCTTTGGATTTTGAGTGCTGTTATTATTGGAAATGATTGAAATACATGAACATCAAATGATTCTACATGTCTTAGAATGTTCAAACCAATTGAAAATACTCTTAACTTTATCAAGATGTTGAGCAGGTAAAACATCGACCCATATTGACCTGAAGTCCCCCAATCCTAAAAAAAAATCCCCTGAAGATAAAGATTAATTGGAAAATATCATCTAGACATTTAAAGACAAATCTGTAAAGAAAAAGACATCCTAAATACCACTGTCCCTTTAATAAAAGCGAAATTCACCCACATGATCAACCCTTGAAATGGCCTATTAAAATGTGTCACTTGTCAATTTTTTAATAGGTAAATCTATCAAGGTGGATAGTGTGGCCTAATTAAAACATTTATTTTGGGCCAAAGATAATAATAGTTTTCACACTTCAAACATTTTGACAGCTGCGGGGTGATAGGGAACAGGGAAGGGTTTTGAACTTTTGACTTTCATCAAAACGTTGGTTGGCCTAGATCTGCGAAGGAACATATCTAGTTTCTTTTATTCCCCCTTTTTTTCTGCTTCTTGTCTTTTTTCCCATCTCAGAAACAGGGATTTAAAACTCCTGGATAAGGAATTTATATCATTGAACACCCTAGTTTATTTTGCAATTTTTTTTGTATGAAATAACTTTGGCTACCAAGAGTTTGATTGTGACTGTGTAAAAGTCAGGATTTTTGTCCATTGATTGGAAAACCAAATTTGACCACTGCCAGCATTAGGCCTATATTTTGATATTATTTTTCCCAATTGTAAGGAATGCAACATAGTGGAATTTGTCTGATATCACAGACAAAGTAATGTTCTGATTGGTAAAATATTGTATTCAGAACTAATGGAAAAAAAAAACTGATGTTAACATTTCATAGTCAACTTTTCCATTATAATGAATGTAAAATAATAGAATTTTTGTCTGATTTCATAGTTCAGCGTCTCCCAAAAAGTTGTGCAAGCAGATATCCTTTATTTCTCAAAAAGTACTTCACATGAGTATTTAATCTTATATACCTTGTGTATAATCAGCGAAAATGCCACGGAAATCCCTTCATGCAAACCAGCTAGGTCTAACAGATTGTAAAAGGCTATGGATTTTTCACCCATTCCAATGGGACGTACACAGTGATATCAGTGCATCAGATTGTCATGGGCCTTTTCACTCTGATGTAAATTAAGTTAACTATGTAAATCCCATCCCATTGGAATGAGTGAAACCCATAGCCTTTTTTAATCTGTTAGATCTCTGGTTTGCATTAACGGATTTCCATGACATTTTTACTGAATATACACAAAAGTATAATTAACATGCTCCATCAAGATGAAATACTCATGTTAAGTAGTTTTTGAGAAATTAAAGGATATCTGCCTGGCACAACTTTTTTGGGGACACCCTGTATATGTAGTATTACAATCAGAACTAACACAAAAAGATCGATGATAACATTTCACCTCTGAGCTTTCTAATTAAAATATTGGAATTTCTCATCACCAAACAAGCTGAGGTAAACGCATATGCATCTGGCTTAATTAATCCTTACACAATTTAAAAGCCTAAAATGCCCTTTTGTATCAAACAGCCTTTCACTAATGTGCTCTCCTGGACCCAGAAATGCAGCACAATCGCTGCAAATGGCAACTGTCCTGCGACAAATTTGCCTCCTTGCTGGCTCTAGGTCTCGGAGTAACTCATGCAGAGGCATGAGTTGGCGGTGCGTAGGAATGTTTCAATCAGACAAGCTACGTGCTTGGTCAACCTAATGGCATTCTTGTAGAACTCCTTGTGATGGGAGACTTAAAGGCACACAGGACCATTTGCTTTTTGTGCTTTTGTTTCGTTTGAAGCAACAACATTTCTAAAAATCTTAAGAAGGGCGCATAACAAACAACTATAGTTGAAGTTTCGGCTCAGTGGATACTATATACATTTGAGAAATCAGAGACAACGTACTAGGGATGTGCACGGGAACCGGATACCTGGGTACCTGACCACCTGACAATTGAATTAATTGTCAGGTGGTCAGGTACCCGGGTATTCAACTTTTCTACAAATAATGATTGAAATGAAATGACATTTTGTGAAAAAATCGTTACAAAATCAAATTTTGTGGGACACATTGTAAGAAAATTGGAAATTTTGTTGGAAAATTCAAAAAGTCGGATTTCTGATTAAAATCGGAAAAGTTTCATCTCTGAATTAATGTCAGGAACCGGTTCCTGATCATGAAATCGGGTACCCGTAACCAACTTTGCAAATAACTTAGTAACTTCTCAGTCAATGAAAAAAAAATGTTCTGAATGTCAGTGGGAAAATTTTAAAATGAAAAACAGGATACCTGGGAAACCAAAACCAATTTCACATTTTATGATGCTTGCGAAAGTTGCAGTTTTCACCACATAGCTAAAGAGCTCACTGTATACACCGTATCTAGCCATATTGCCGCATCGATGTGGTAGTATTATGCGGACCTTTATGAACAATCTGAACAGTAACTGCTCATGGCTTAGGTTTCTTTAATGGGTACCCGTATTTTTTCAATAGGGTACCCGGTTCCTGTACTACCCGTAAATGTAGGGGTCTTACAACGAACATGTATGCATAATTTCTTGAGGTTTCGTAACTTGATTCCGTTGTTAACACACATAAAAGCTGTGCGGTGACCGCGAGCACATTTCCTTAAACCACCTTCAATGATTGTTTGCTTCTAAATGATACCATTTCAGGTGGAATAATTTGACAGGGTATTTTGGTCCTACCTTCACTTTGAGCAAGGATTTTCTTGTTAAATCAGTTTCCGGGTAATTGCAAATGTTCCTAAATGTGCCTTTAATGATAGGGGGCCCATGCGTGCAAGCCACACCAAATGTTCCAAACAATTTTTGTTTGTGAAGGAATAACATTTGTGAGGGATTTGGTTTTTGTCAACCACAAAAGAAAGGAAGTTTGCTCTGTCAATACAGATAATTCATTCAGTCATGTTCATACATGTACATGTATATGCTCGCACAAATACAGGTATCTTTGAAACAGATACATGCAACCCTTGCCAAACAAAAAGCTTTTCTTTTGAATAGCAATTAGGTGATTAAGTAATTATTGTGTGTAGCAGCTACTGTTCAACTGCGGCATCGTAAAAATAGAGCTGTTTGAACTTAGAGTTACACAATTGAAAAGTTTAGTAACAACCGACTGCTTTCGGAATTAAACAAAATTAAATTGTTCAGTGAAATATTTGTTCAGTCCTTGGTTCAGTTTTTAAAAACTATAAAAACATCCAACAATTGAAAAGTTAAGTCATACGAAAAAATATTTCACTCTTTTTTGGGGGGCTGTTCGAACTGTTTCCATGTTATATTATGACCCCCTTCAAATGCAGGCAAAGACGGACAATGTTCAAAATGTTCCAAAGATATCAACAACATCGTTAGAGGATATTTAGTTTGGATTCTTTTACTCATTGGGTTTCTAGCCAAATTTGTGCCATCCAATTATCGGAATCAGCTGCCATCTACTCATGAATTCACAAATTCCAATATGACCGATGTAATTTGCCTGTAAATGTCCAAGGGAAACAGTGGTACAGTAGAGTACTTTTATATTGAGTACTGATGTACTACATTAGTGCACATGTTTATTTGCTTATGTACAGCTGTACTGAGCTAATGCACATGTATACACATGTATACATATGTATACAGGTGCGCTTTAAATGCAAATGTGTGAGCCTCCGAAACACCTGCTTCACGGCATCAATCAGAGAACACGGCAATATGAAGGGACAGGGACAAAATGCCGTGATTTATCTGGCCCATAAATGGCCAATATAGGCCACTTGTCTTTCAATTAAGTGTTCTACTTTCTTATTTTTTTCCCCCATCACTGGTCTTTGGCACAGAATTTTCTACACTTGGCAATCGGTGAACTTTACAAGACTCAAACCATTATGCTTGAACCTTTCCACTTCACTTTTGACCCGGTTTACGGGAATTCCCTGGAGCTCTGATTGTGCTGTGGTCTTGTGGGGGAAAGTCTTTTGGGATCCCCCCATACTACTGGCAAGGTCGGTCATGAGTGCAAAGGCTTTTCAAAGTAATGGAAAATGATTACTTCCACTTCAATTAGCAATTATGATATGGAATTGGATGGGATGAACCTTGGAATTGGCTTAACTTTGATGATGCCACTAAAGCAAGTCTTAAAGAAAAACTGAAGTAACTGGGTAGTCTTGGGGGGGACAAATAGAAATTCTCAGACACACAATGGCACTGGGGGAAAGTCCAGGATCCGGGTCTGATACAGAGATTTCATACTAGCATCCAGGTCTGATACAGAGATTTTGTACTAGCAAGAATCCAAGATGGCTTCTACATGGGTACGGCACTCTACACGGGTAAAATCCAACGCTGGTCAGGACCAGGGTTGAGAGGCACTACCCGGGTAGAAATACACAAATCTACACTCGACCCATGTACACACTGTTGTAAGTGTGAACGGTACGACTTTACCCGTGTTCGTTGGGACTCAGTTCCGCTCATGGTGAACCTGTGTTGAATTCAACACGGGTAGGCAAGACAATAGTGTGAAAAGGTCTCAAGACTAGTGTTCAATCATCAAATTTTATTCTTGCCTCTGCTTCAAAATTATAGGGACTGGGAAATTACTGAAACAAAAAAGGAAAGAACGATGAACAAAGGGAGAAAGCAAAACCATGTACTCAATTTGTCCCTGCAATAAAACTCATAAAGTTTGAGTTATGTTATTATTGGGATTCAAATAAGAGAAATTATCAATCTTTGGATCGACGCTGAATAGCACCAGACAGTTGCCGGCACTTCTATGGAACTTTAATGATGGTCATCGACACCAATAAACCGAATGCAACAAAATACCACAAACATTTATTCAAGCTCCCCCAAAATGACACCTTTTCTCTATAAAATATAATATAAAAGTATATATACACTCCCTGCCCACACTAGAACTACAATAAATATTAAACATATGGTCTGCAGTGCAGTAACCAGATGGGGAACGCAACAATAATATAAACACTTTTCCAGACGCCATCTCACACAACTTGATGTGGTCTGGTGTCTGTACTCCATAGCAACTCTTGAGTGAGCATCACATACACAATAGTGGTAGCTATGGGAGGAGAGCCATGCTTATTGGTTGGCCATATTTTCCTTTGACGCTTTTCACAGCTGTGCATGTTCATTCAACATTGTACAATGGCTAAATATCCCCTGGGACGTTGTACAGTCAGTACAGTCCACACCTATTGGTGAAGGGACAACAAAAAAATTCTAATGGGGGCAGTGAAAGATTTGCTCTCCCTCTGGACAAACTGGTAAACATGACTTTCATTACAAATATTTTCAATCATTTGGAAAAATCCATCGAACTAGTTTTTTTTTAACTAAAAGTAAATTCCTTGAAACCCACACTCAAGAATTCTATAACGTTTCAATGAAGAAGTGCAATGCAGTGAACAATTTGTGATTTCTTAATGTTATTAAAAGACTAATTTGTTGGTAAAATTCGAAAAGCAGGGGTAAGGGAATTCAGTCTAAAAGAAAGTCAAAAAGAAAGTTTACCGAAATTGATGATATTTTTATCTTAAAAAGCAATCAAATTTCAAACACCAATGAAGAATATCTGAAAAGAGCTTCTTCTTCCACTCATCTCCAAAAAAAAAGAAAGAATTACTGGACCTCGGGCGATTCACAATGCAGTGTGCCACCAAGAGTGTGCCACCATGAGATGTGGGCACATTTTTCCCATGTTGGGCATAATGAGAACCCCGCCCCCCTTTTTTTCAATATGGCTGCCACGCCCCTAAAAGGGTGTGGTCGCGATGGCTCCACATCTGGAATTGTTTTTCTCACGAATGTCAATGTCTGTGGAAAGTTCCATTTCTCTATGAATGTGGGAACAATATTTCCAGGGTGGGCATAATGAAAACCCCGCCCCCCCTTTATTTCCTTATATGGTTGCCACGCCCCTAAAAGGGTGTGTTCGAGATGGCTCCACATCTGGAATTTGTTTTCTCATGAATGTCAATGTTTGTGGAAAGTTCCATTTCTCTCTGAGTGTGGGAAAAATATTTCCAGGGTGGGCATAATGAAAACCCCGCCCCCTTTTTTTTCCTATATGGTTGCCACGCCCCTAAAAGGGTGTATTCGAGATGGCTCCACATCTGGAATTTTTTTCTCATGAATATAAACGTCTGTGGGACGTTTTATTCGTTCATGAAATATGGGCACAATGTTTTCCAAAGTGGGCATAATATTACCCCCCCCCCTTTTCTTTTAATGGCTGCCACGCCCCTAAAAAGGTATTTTTGTGGTGGCTCCGAATCTGGAAAACACTAATAATCTATATAATTATGTCTTTGTGAAGTTTCCTGCTTTTGTAACAAGTGGGAAAAACCATTTTTACTGCGGGCATGACAAGTCCCGCCCCCTTTTTTTTAAATGGATGCCACGCCCCTAAAAGGGTAAATTTGCGATGGCTCCACATCTAAAACATTTTCTCGCATGAATATAAACATCTGTGCCAAGTTTCACGCTTTTATGCAAAAGTGCACAATTCATCGATATTTTGTCACATATCCGCTGGACTATTAAAGGGAATATACAACATTTGCTTTTGCTGTAATTTTCAGAAATGGATGGATTTGGGGGTTAGTATTTTATAGCAAATATTGTTCGAACACTGACTTGTTCGAAGTTTTGTGTTTGTAGATGCTGGAAAAACCAAGAAAAACAGTCATGTTCTTGTAGTCTGGTTCCCTGACTTCACTTAAATTGAAATGGAGCAATTTATAGACGTCAGGGAATTGTAAGGTCAGGGAACCATTCTAGAAGGTTTGCTCCCCTTCATAGATGTGTAATCAATTGCAAAACAAAATTCAAACTAACTAAATATTGTAAATTTGAAAAAAAAAAACCATTTTGTTTTCAACGCTGGTCGGCTTACCAGCGTTGGAAATTGTTACAAAAATACCACTTTTCTTGAAAATGTCAGCACACCAGGTGCTATGATTTTACAGGATGCTTTAGACTGTCATTCACTAACAGTCCAGTAAGGTATTTCATATGTATTTGGTAGTTTTGTTTTTTGATGTTCGCAAATGTTGGTCTACACAATGGGCCAGATTCAGCCCATACATTGGCATTACATTACAGGGTAAACCTATACGATAGCACTGCCCAACTCACAATCAACAGTCGGTCGGGGAGTCAGCCCGTCAGTCAGTCAGATAGGTACAGAGAGGACTCTAGGTTGGCCCTCTGGGACCAGCAAAAATAATTGCCCGAGGAGTTAAGAGTAATAATAAAACGTAGAACTGTAAGTCGTAGCTTCACAAGTACAGCAACTAACACTTTCCCCTCCGTATCTCCGCAACTCATAAATATGACAAGACTGCCCGACTGCGCGGTGTAGCCGATGAATAATTGATAAATGCTTCGTCATGGAGACTGGGTCACCTCTGATTTGATTTTACAGCCTCGCAAATGATGTATGCATTCCTGAACCTTCTCATTTGTGGTAGGTTATTAAAGGGTTATGCATAACCGAGATTCGTCTATACATGTATGTTTCTTTTGACCTTTGTTTACACTTTCATTGTGATTTGCTAATCTAAATGTGACCTTTGCACCTTTGACCTGAAGTTCAATCATTTGTATCTAGGAAGTCTGCTGGTGAAGGGTATGGGGCACATTTCTTTACCATGTTTAAGCCCGGACTATGAACCATCTTCTGCCTAATGCTAAAGTTCATCAACATATCTGCTGTTATACATTTTAAGTAATTTTATGTCTTTATAAAATGTGCACAATAGAAATGAAACAGTAAATAAATGTACTTGTATGTCCAACCACATACAAGTATATGAAGTCAAAATGCCGACATAGGTCCGACACCTCATACGTCCGAAATTTTGGACTTATGAGGTGTCAGACCTATGAGGCATAAATCCACCTCATAGGTCCGACGCCTCATAAGTCCGACGCCTCATGAGTCCGAAATTTCGGACTTATGAGGCGTCGGACCTATGAGGTATCGGACACCAAAATGCCTAAAAATAAATAATTACGGGCAATTCCAATTCTCTACGTATGTCGGACCACCTGATGTACAAGGTCGTTAAGGTGGTGGTACCTTAGTTTGGTCTGTAATTGTTTTCTACTCATTATATGTCACATATTAGAAATGTGTCACATTCACTTTCCCAACAGCAGCTTGTTAAAGTGTTGGACATTTTTTTAAAATGACACAGTGATTATTAAAAATTTTCATTCATTTCTTAGGATCTATCAGAATACGAGCAAGGCTGGTTCAAGCTTAAAACTTGTCTTGTGGGATGTTGAATACATACATGTAATCCAAGGAGCCAGCAACTTATTAAGTACTGATAATATGAAGTATTGGGGTAGCAAATCATCTTTATCACCCCAAAAAATTTCATGACACCTTTAATGTGTAACCACTGAGGCTACAAGATTCTGACCCTGGAAAATAGAAGTGAAACTAATGAATAATGAAAGTGTAATATTGTCACCATCAGGAGAGTATGTGTCACAGTTTTAAATTGTATAAATAGGTCAGGAAAACTACATGTAGGCCCTATACATTTTCTAAGATGTGTGAGGGAGAAATAATGTTGAATATTTCTTCTATACCATTGCTTTCTTGGTGGAAAAATGAATGTTTTAAGACTGTTGACTATCAAGAGATATTAGAATTCGACAAATCATCAGTATGACCAAAAGGCTTATTCTTCGATTCTATTTGGCAGTGCTGGATTTAGCAACCAATATAACCATTATCATCGCTATTTTTGCGTGGTAAAGTATCTCATTCAAAACAAAGCTAAAAATTGCCTAGCTTGAGAAATTCTGTCAAAATGCATTTGCGTCTCTGCGGACTACACAACAGTTTTCCTTATATGAGAAACTTCCTCTTGTCATCTATAAAACCCCATGAATACTTCCTCCCCCCCCCCTCCAAAAAAAAGGCCACACAAATAGAAAAAATGCTTCATACAAATAGAAAAAAATGCTTCACCCAAATAAAATTTCTAGGACAACCCTCCCGCCAAGCTTTCCAAATCGTTCAAGTCTCGATCTGACCCAGTTCTGGCTAGGAAACAGACAGTCTTGACTTGAGAGACTTCACCACGTGATGGGACCCAAGCTACCAACTGTCCCGAGCCCACACGCTACGACCCTCACGGTACTCTGCGGAGAACCGGTGGGGGAGACATCACCATAACAGTTGCGCTTCGCATGTGACCTACGTTTGCAACCAGTGCAACCCTCCATGTGTCAAGCAAATAAAGCCTGATCATGAAGGTCTCAAACAGTCTGATTCAGCAGTTGTGACCAGCTCCGAAAAGAAAAATTAGTTTGTAGTCAGACCTACTTATCGGTAATATCTTTTTTAAAACATCTTGAACACTAGAAATCTAGCAGTCAAAATGTTGTTTGCCCACAAAAATGTACTTGTGGCGTTGACTACTGAGCAATTTAAAAGGACTATACAACATTTGCTTTTCCTGTAATTTTCAGAAATGGATGGATCTGGGGGGTCGGTATTTTATAGCAAATATTGTTACACTGACTTATTTGAAGTTTTGGGTTCATAGATGCTGGAAAAACAATCATGTTCTTGGAGTCTGGTTCCCTGACCCCACTTAAGATGAAACAGAGCTATTTGTAGATGAAGGTTAGGAAACCAGTCTAGCTGGCTTGTAACCGTTCATACATGTAGGTGTGTAATCGATTGCAAACAAATGGGAGCAGTATTTGGGGGAAAAAAACCCAGTTTTTGCAACGCTGGTCGGCCAAATTTTTACCCCTCCAATAAAAATGACCGTGCTACGCCACTGCGTAATCGGTATACAGCAAAAAATGTACACTCAAAATATATCGAGTAATCTATTGAAACAAAACCAAAACGTCTTATCATATGGGATCCCGTAACATTTATACCTCATTGCAATAATAAAGCTGAATTCAAAGTTTTTATTAAACTTCCTCCAGGCTTACTGATATTTTAACTGCATAGTTTTACTATAAAAGTTTAACCTAACATTGGAAAGACTCTCTCTTTTTAGAAAATTTAATAGTACCACTAGTCTAGATTGACTTTACTTTTTCAATTAACTTCTGTTTAAACATGTAGGCAATGACAGATTTGCTTGCAGATCTTTGAAAGTGTAACATATCTCGGTATTTCTTGTGATGAATTTTATGTTGACAAAAATGAAAAGTGCATTTGGCAAAGTATGAGGATTGGTAAGTTTAAGTCAGAAAAAAATCTGGATTGACTTTACTGTCACAGTTGTTGACATGCATGCCAGTCCAATTGTGCTTGTAGGTTATCACATTCGACACATGTATGTTGTCACTGAGAACTGGGAAGAATGTTATTCATTACAGAGAGTTTCTCATGTTATGTACACTTGATATCATGCCCAACAGGATTTTCCTTTTTTTTTTTTTTTTTACAAAAACTTGATCGCACTTAATTTGCTATCGATATCTAACAACATCCCACACATAGTTCAGATAGAAAAAAGGGAGAAAGCTACTCCATCCAGAGTTGTCAAAAAAAAATGGGTTGTGAAATCCAAGTAAAGTATCCTGCTGTTGGAGTCCGGGACAGAGCTAGAGACGTAAGAGTTGCGGTCTAAAGTTTGTGGGCATCTATTGTGGAGATTCAGGGTGTACTGTTACAAGCCCAAGATATGTTAGGGGATAGAAAAGAGGAAAGCCCCTTCTCCGTTTTCAATGGGACCGGTTTTCGTTTTCACAACACTGACAAGTCAACACCACAAGTGCTTTGACGCTGGCCCATGACATAAGGGCAGTGAACTCTAAAGTCATCTTAAAGAGACAGTTGTATAGAGAGACTGGTTGCCTTTTTTTCGTTTTGTTGATAAACCTAGCCAGAAGCAGCACAGAGTGATAGGGATTTTTACATGTGTTACTGCAATTAGGGAATGAAGGTTTGTTTTAATGTTAAATGTCACCGATCCCTTAACAATTTAACTGATTTTCAGATATTTGTGCTGGACACAGAAAGCCAACCTAGTGTCTTCGTTGTACCGTACCTTAATGACTGACTGACTGACTGACCTGTGGTGTTGTGGAGGGGGGGGGTGGGTTTGCAAAATGGCAGATTGCAACGGGATAGAGAGTTTAAAACTTAAGCAAAATCGGGACGCTGATAGAAGCAAAACCGGGAAGCTGAAAATGGATTGAACGGGTTGAAAATTCAAAATTATCATACTGAAGAGAGGTTCAGCCTAACTGCTTTTGAACATTTCCCACATTGGATAAATTTCAGGACTTTTTTCCCTGACGCAAACCCCGACCTGAACGAAACCTTTCTTATTACTGCACTACTTGGGATAGAATTCACACAGTTACAAGATTGTAATGTCGCCTATTTCAGCCACAGTTGAAAGCTAGAAATTCATTCTACGCTCTGAAAACTTACAAGAAGCATAGTAAAATTGGGTCACGAAACTGTCACAGATTTAGATTCCGGCTTTGAAACTAAATATGTCAGAAGTACGCAACTTAACCACTCCCTTCAAACCGGGAAATGGTTCGCTATCAATTCCATGAAAGATAATACGGAATGGTTTTGATGTTCAATCAAGTCAGAAAACTTGTTTTCAGGAATCAGAAGGGATTTATTTGTCTATTTATTGAGTTCACTAGAAGGTTTTCTGTCCAGGATTTCCCGATATCATTACCCTGGCTTGAAACGGAGAAGTCACAAAAAAGATTGAATTCCAAGCGTTACAAGACTCTCTGTACATGTTTTAATGGTGTTAAAAGAACGGAGACAATGAGCAAATCAGCTGATCCAAGGCAAGGTTGCATGACTGATTACTCATATTAAAAACAGGCTACATTTTACTCGAGAAATAAACAGGCACAGTCAATGTGCAAGCAATAATTGCAGATTTACTTGTTGATCGGGAACACATTGGGAACGAAAATCTGATCAAGTAAAAAACAGAACATTGGCTGTGCACAAAATTACACAAATAATATTGGCTGTGCCACAACAGGTCACTGATTAGTGAGACTATATACAGGCTCATGACTGGTTAGGTTTATTAGGCTTGGGTGATATTTTGGTAATACCGTATAGTAATGACATTTTCTTTACCGAAGCAATACCGAATGCTGTAGTTTAAATCTGGGAATACTGAAAAACTTGGTATGGAATTTCAATACTGCAGCAGTCTCTCTGAAATGTGGTTATAGACGAGTGCAAAAGCCTTTATAAGACAAAAAGAAACAACTTGGTTAGCTCTGCACTATAGGTAATTGTTTCAAGTCCTTGCGGTCACTGTATCTAGATAAGACAAAAACTGTGGCGCTGGACTTACAACCGATACTTTTGGTTATCCACCGACGCCTGTGAAGTTCTGCTGGCACCAACTCTTTGTATTTTTTTTATAGAACCATGTGTCTTATTTTATTTTGGAACATAATAGTCCGCCCAGAAAAGTACCCGGCAATACTGAAAACCGCAGAAGCTTTTGTGACGATATATCACAGACTCTGAAAATCCAGCACTTCACAAGCTGTTTTTTCAAGAATTTGATTAACTGAACTAGATCTTTTGTTGACTTGAGAGCCAGAATTTGCAAACTGTAATCAAGGGATCATACTTTGACTTATCAGAGGCAACTTTTTTTTCAACATTGTGCTGATTTTATTTTAAAATGTAGTCCTATAAAAAAAACCTCTTTTAAGAATTTCAGTCACTGAATCACATCTTACGAGTAATCTTAAGCCAACATTTTGCAAACATATAATATTGGAGATCATGGTTTGACTTAGCACTATCAGTCGCAACATTTTTTTTCCTGATTTGAGTTTACAATACATTTAAAAAAAAACTCTTTTAAGAGTGTAATCTGGGATTATGGTTTAGGTTAACTAGCAGTAACATCTTGCTTATTTGATTTTAAAATGTATTCACAAACTCTAAAGCTTTGAGAATTTGAATCACATCTAGCGCCAGAATTGTTGCCAACGTGAAATTGGTAGTAAGATCATATACACCAACAGTCTGCTGGTTTGACGTTTAAAATGTATGCGCAAACTATTTTAAGAATTGGACTTAAAGGGAATATACATCATTTGCTTTTGCTGTAATTTTCAGAAATGGATGGAATCGGGGGGTTGGAAATATATAGCAAATAAAGTTACAATTATTTTTTGAGGTTTTGGGTTCGAAAATGCTATAAAAACCAAGAAAAACAATAATGTTCATGTAGTCTGGTTCCCTGACTCCATTTAAAAAGAAACAGAGCAGTTTACATATATTGGGGAATTGTAAGGTCAGGGAACCAGTCTAGCTGGCTTGTACCCGTTCATAGGTGTGTAATCGATTGCAAACAAGTGCGATGGTCAACTGGGGTCAGTATTTGAAAAAAAGCCAGTTTTTTTCCAATGCTGATCGGCCGATCAGCGTTGGAAATTCATACTAAAATACCACTTTTCTTGAAAATGACAGTATACCAGAGGCCATGATTTTACAGGATGCTTTAGGCTGTCATTCACTAACAGTCCAGCAAGGTATTTCAAAATGATTTGGTAGTTTTATTTTTTTTATGTTTGCAAATGTTGTATTTTCCCTTTAACGAATCCTATCTTAAATGATTATATGAGAATTTCAAACCAGCATTTTTTCCCACTTTAATCTTGAGGATCATAGTTTGTCTTATCAGCGGCAACATTCTGGAGTGCCATGAGATTCTCAACCTTGGCATACCTTTGTCACAGATAAGACAGCCAGGTCCTGTGTGTGTGTCCCCACTGCGGCTGAGGTCAGGCCCAAACGACCCGGGGACAAAGACAAACATGGTGACAGAGGGAGAGACCGACAAAAAGAAACAACCCCAGGGGTAGGTGAGGGTTGAAGTGTGGAGAGCTGGAGACGTGCTGATTATCATCAATGCAGTGATATGCCCGAGGTGATCGGGCAACCTTGGTGAATTTTTCATCGAGGCCCATTTTTGTTAGATATACAGCTTTGATCTATAAATTTCTTGAATTTAACGGTAACCCCCTTTTGGGTTTCAAGCCCTGTGCTAGCGTAACAGTGCCCTCTTCATCCACATAGGCTTTTTAATAGGTTTTGAAAATCAAATGACAGGTTTTAAAGGATTCCAAGTGCCAAAATATAGGCATTTGTGTGCTTCTAGGATGCGGAACTTAAGAATTTCTCTATCCTGTTTTTGGAAATGCTTAACTTGCCATACAAATTTAGTACATGCATTATGTGAATCTGAAATTAAATTTTAATTAAAGCAAGTCCGACAATCCTGGCATTTTGATCTATGTTTTATCACTTAAAAAACAAACACAAATTTAAATGTATGTTAATTTTTGTGTGAATTCTGGCAAAGAAAAACCCTTCTATACAAAAAAAAAATGCTTTGGATGTTGTAATTTTTTTACTGCTTCATGCACATCCTAAGAAATCTTGCACTGTTACTTTGATGAAGTTAACCAGAAATCAGTCGTTGAATATTTACATTCTGGAGAAAAAAAAAAGCCAGCATGACCGATTTCTTGCCAAGAAAAAAAAAAGTCAGGTGAGGAGGCTTGGCTATCAATCTAATTCCGCTTCCTCTCGGATTGCTGTATGACTTATGTGTGCAGCAGGAAGGCTTGTTTCCAGCATTAGGGTTCATACATCCTAGCGGTCAAACGATATCTAGCGGTCTACCGACTAACTTTTTTTCTGCCAGTCATTAACCCTCGATTACTGTTACTTCAGGAAACGCTAATACTCGCCAAGTGCAGAGATAACTTCCAATAGAAAACAACCAGTCAATATGTTTTTCCTATACTCAGGGAAAAAAGGTCTCATTTGTCAGAAGAAAATTTGCTTAAAGGCAGGATCATTCGCACTTATCCTAAAAGTCACCAAATTATTATCAAAAAAGCTTATTTTGGATTAGAGATTGTACTGGTACTAAACAATCCGTGAAATTATTCTGTCTGGCTTGCTGTTAGTTAGACGAAATCAAGAAATGTAGGTGATTTCCAACGATCAGTCAATTGACTGATTTTTTGGAAAATGAGGAGAGCTATGGAAAATCAATTAAGTGAAAGGGTGTACATTTTACTTTGGCTCTCTCACCTGGACATGCCGAATCTGGGTTAAGCATTGAATAGGCATCGAAGTCTGTGACATCACAGGTGAGAGTGGCCCAAGTAAAATGTACACCCTTTCACTTAATTGATTGTATTTCTGAATCTAGGGACCCAAATGGAACGTGGTAAAAAGGAGTGGATTAAGAAATAGTCAGGCTTTCATGTAATAAATAAATTCATTGAAGAAAAAACATTAAACAGTTTTAATTATTTGTTTTCTAAATGCTGCACTTTTTTGGGTTACACTCTGAATGCCTTTAAAGAGTGAACATAGTTTTGCATGTTACTGTTTCACAACAGTCTATCTGAAAATATGGAAAGAACTGAACAAGCACAATTTTACACTCATTTCAATTGAGGAAAATAAACTTAACAGCGTTTTTTTCGGGGGGGGGGGGGGGGGGGGGGGTTTCAATATATAGTGCCCCTCCTTCAGAAACCGGCCTGAAGGAAACCGGCCTGGCCTCATATATTCATTGTTATGTCATCATAAACATATCTGAACACCTCAACCTAATTTCAATCGCTTATGCCGCCACAAAATAAATATTTCCAAATCTCTCTAAACCTCAACCCAATTTTTAGCATAGTTTTTATAACCTGTGCTGGAAAATTTATTAGAATTTTGAAAACTCAACCTAGTTTTCCCCAAAGAAAAAAAAAAGTCAACGGTAAGCACATCCCTGGATTTTTGGTACATGAATCATGACATCGCAGCGCACATTACCACGATCAAACATGACATGAATGATCACCCTGCATCGCAATTCATGTTCACGACTTAACACCTGTGAACTCAGGCGAGCGGGGCAAGGGTCCAAAGGGTTAATGTAACATGCCCTGCTTTGGAGGGAGAACACTAAAAAAAATGTAGGGTTCCCGGGGAGAAAATACGGTGTGTTTTGGTGGAGAGGGGCCTACTACAGGGTGAGTAAAAAAAAGCGGAACCTAAACCTATAAAAATTATATTTCATATTTAAAAAAATATGGAACACCAAACATAATAATGACTGAAAAAGCCAATTTCATAAGCTACTTTGAGATGAAAAAAATACTGAAATTGCTCAATCCGTTCAAACAATATCACTGTTTAAACACAATTACCCTAAAACCTCTTTCGTCCAAAAATGCGATTTCAAGAATCGTTGTCAATAATTGTCTTCAAACATCACCAGCGATAAAACCTCAGTCCTTTGAAGGCCTGTCTTTAAAAAAAAAAGTGGATTTTATAAATCATATTGTTTGCCTAACCAGGGTTGTTAATAAAGATATTGTGTACTTCAGTTGTTGAAACAAGTATTCTCACTATTCTGTGTCATTTTCTTTGTTGTTCCAAACAGTCAGAATACACAACAAAACTGTTTTTGGGGTGTTTTTTTTGTTGTTGACGAAACAGGTTTTAGGGTCATTGCGTTTAGATAGTGATATTCTTTGAAAGAATTGAGCAATTTCAGTATATTTTTTTCATCTAACAGTAGCTCATGAAATTGGCTTTCCAGTCATTATTATGTTTGGTGCTACATATTTTTTTAAATATGAAACATATCTTTTTGGGTTTGGGTTCTACTTTTTTGGACTCACCCTGTAGAATGGCAAAATGGCAATAGAATGGTAAATACTTCATTGGAATGACGATTATTTCCTACAAATGTAAACTGTGCTGTTTTACTTCAGTTTATGGATTTTGAGTAGCACCCCCTAGAACAAGGATACCGAAAAATGGGGAACTGCCAATGTAGGGTTGGATAGCTCAGTTGGAGAGCACCGGAACGGCAATCTGGACGTTACTGGTTCAAACCCTGCTCTGGTCAATTTCTTTGTTCAAAAATTACTTCAGTTTAGTTAGAATGGTGTGGTAAAGAAGATGATCAGCTTACATGACCACAGGGTATCTTATTGTCACTTTGGTTGACTGTCATCGCTAATTTAAACTTACATGATACATGTAGATGTAAAGGCCAGTTGTTGATTTTTTTCTGTTTTTTTTTTCTCCTATATTTTGTGTATTGGGACTTATGACAATTTGGACAATTCAAAATATGAAAACAAGATTGAATCAACTTACAATTCTAAGTATGACTGCCTTGCATATCTAATATCTCAAAATAAGTCATGTTGTTGAAGAAAGACTTCGTGTCTCACAAAGGCTAGTTATAATTTCATGGTGTAGGTTATACAAAAAAATACCATTCTGGAACTGGGAAACTTTTCAAAATTCATGGAAACCATTTATAGAAGTGTATGATTGTGAAGACCAATACCTTGTATCTATAGATAAAAATAAACCATGATAGTACAACTCGCAGTGTCCGACCACAGCAAACACATTCTATTTTCCACCTGGCCCTCCCCCCCCCCCCCCCTATTTCAGAGCAGGTCTATAGGCCAATCCTTGGGTCCTGATTAGTACATGTGTACTTGGCTTTTCCAAAGACAGCCTCATGAGTAATGGGGACAGGTGGGGTATATGACAGGGAGTGGGATGGGGGGGGGGGGAGGTTGGATATGGGTGAATGATAGGGTATCAATAGGGGCTGGGCAGGCTGCGAATGACAAGTCATTGTTTGTGAATGTTCACTGGGCTTGGAAAATGAAACGTTGGGCAGAAGTGCGGGAAATTGATGCGAATCACTGCGTTATGTTAATCAAGTACAAAACGGTGATAAATTATCGGTGTAAACTTTGGAATGAGGGGGTGAAGGAATGCGTGCAACTCAAATGACATACAAAGGTTTCAGAAGTTGAAGGAGAACAAAATAGGAGGAACATTTTAAAGGAAATGCGGTCTCGTTATAGAAAAAATGGAAAAATGTAGCTGAAAATGTAAGTCCTAGAAAAGATCAATGTTTTTATGTTATGGGTGATTACATACATAGTTTGGTAAGCCAGAGAGTTATGACAATGGGCCCTAAACATGAAGACTGCTTCCCACCAACTTAATTTAGAAATCAACAATATAATGGATGGAACCAGTGTATATAAACCTGTTTTTTCGTCTTCTTCTTCTTTCTTTTTTTTTGGGGGGGGAATAACACTATGTTTAGAATTACTGTAGACAAACTTACCTTTCCGAAACGGGTAGCATACGACCCTGTGAGCAGCGAATGGAACACGATTATCGTTTCATCCAAGTCCCAAACGAACACTCGCTAAGGAAAAAGAAGTAAAAGACAGAAACAAACGAACATCGTAAGTAGGAATTTGTTCAATTTTTTTTTCTGGTAGTGAAACCACGACTATTCGCAGATTGAGGGCGCTATTTAATACAGTGTGTTGGAAATTCTGGGGGGATTGTATACACCATCCCCCTGCCCAAAAAGTGGAGGGGATATATCCCCCATCCCCCCCCCCATTGTGGGCGGAGTTTGTGACCATATCTGGACTGGTCCATTCCTTTATTGATCACCTACCTCTAGTCCATCTTCCGGAGGCGGGGAGGGGTTGTTTCTCCGCCCCCTCCCTGTCCCACGATTCCTTGTGCTGCTTGCTTTGCTACCCTGTCTTCCTCTTCCATTGGCCTCGTCCAACTTGATGGATGAGTCCGTGGTGAAAGAACTTTCAACTGCAGGGGGGACAACAATCAAGAAACAAGAAATTGAACATCTTAAATACAGCAGAAGTATGTTTTTTCCATCTTAGACTTTGTTAGAGAAATTTGAAGCTGAAATATCTGGCCAGTACAGTTTGCTTATCAATCACCTACAGTCAAAGCATAGCTGTATCAAGTTGCATAAACAGTCACAGCCAGTCAATCCTGCTTTATGTAGGCTGAGAGCTCTTAACCGTTGAAAACAGTCACTTGATTGATTTTGACTGAAAGGACAATTTTGCACAGAATGTATGTTTGCATAGGAAACCCCCACCAAAATGTCTTTAAATTTATTGTTCGGGTAAATAAAAACTTTGACACTGCATCAAAGAGGCAAGTGAGAATAAGAATTATGACCCCAAAAAAGTTACTTTCAAATAATATTCTCGCAAACTTTAACTTTGACAGTTGACTATAAACGGAAATACTCGAAATTTCTTACTTTTTTTCGAAACAAGAGTAGAATGTATTTAACAGTGCAAAGTGGAACGATGCCCTGGTCAGGCCAGGCCAAATTGGTAGGAAGCATGACAGGAAAAGTCACAATTGTAACACCTGTATACTATGTACGCTGATGACAAGCTTCACGGATGTCCTAACCACAGGGTTTCACCTCATGTGAACCTTTCTATGCTTCAGAGATGACATTGGGAAAAATGAACAATTTGCGAAATAATCGGCAGAGGGTGTGAGGGTCGCCAAGGGCTTCAGAACAATGTAGGGTCTGTGGTATGTGTTTGTATATGTCTAAAGGCACGCCCTTAAATACCCATTTCTTTTGTTGTACATGTATATAAACCGTACAGATACCTTAACCCTAACTCTCTAGCATGATTTACTAGGAATCAATCATACCCATCCTGGAAAATTCGCAACACCATATGGGAACTGCACAGTCACACATATTTCTGATTTTGTTTCTGGAGGTGAGCCAGCCCAATGAAAAGACTGTCAGTTTAGGGGTACTAGTACCCAACCTGACAGATTCCAACAAAACATGTCGTTGGGGTTTGATGGGTTAAGTTCTGTTAGGGTTAATGGTAAACTTTCACATATTCCAGATTTCAGAGAGGATTTTCAAAAATCCAGAAATCAGGGAAAACTCTTGACAAATCTCAATCTGGCTCAGTATGGAATGTTGCAGGCACTAAACCATAACTCCATACTAACCAGTTAAATATGTTTAACTGTAGGCCAAGTAAAAAATTAAACCGGTTTCTCATCCCCACCCGCTTCCATTTTTCCCGGCCGCTTTCTTTTTAAATTTTTTGTTTTTAACTCATACATTTGCAATATACAGGTATTGTCAATATTTAGCCACTTATTTGTTTCCATTAACAAAACTGTAGCTTTGTTAAAAGGATTATGGCTCCTTTGGGCAAAATTTTGCATGAGCAAAATAGTCGACAAAAATTGAAGAATCCATCCGCCATCTTGAAAAATCTGCCATCTTGGAAAAAAAAAGCCCACCTTTCTCATTTTTTTCAAAAAGGCCAGACGAGAGATTACTTATTTTTTTTTACTCAGCCTAAAATGTCCAGCTTAGTAAGCAAAGATTCATTGATTAACCCTGACCACCCCAACTCCATCAAAATCCATCCCCCCATTTTGGTGGATTTTGGGGGACTTGGTCCAGAAGGCCTGGCGTGACTACATATTGATGGAGTATGATGGACTTGGGCCTAATGGCCTGAAGCAGTGCTAGGGGTATCCAATTGATTTTGCCTAGCTTCCTGTACTGCTATTATGATAAAAGCCATGTGTAGCAAGTCCATGAATGTCAGCCAGTGCGTCAATGGTGGATTTCATTATGTCATGTACATTTTTGTATTGGAAGCACAGAGATTGATGGATTTTGATGGACTTGGTCCAGTTCCTAGTAAAATACGATACGGAGTTAGGGTTAAAGTAAACAGAGTCATGGAATTGGGTCCAGGTATGTAAAAAGCAATTAGAATGAAAATATATTACTAATACCATTCAAATCAGTTCATATGTTACTGAGGAAGTCTTCACAAACAAATTTAATGCTTAAAAAATACATACAATCATATCACAGACTGATGGATCACAGAAACATTTCAAGACGTTGACAAAAGACTTTGCAATTCACGACATGCAGTTTAGGTGTAGCTTTTCAAACAAATTCTGAAAAAATTCAATAATTCGAAGACAAGTAATCATTGGCCTGAATACAGAGAAATACGTGTACATGTTTGTAGTCAACAGCATTGTAACATGTTCAATTCTGAAATAAAGTAGAGAAAATTAATTTCTTTCTCTGAATTAGCAAAAATATCTTTGGGATTCGGGGGCTGACTTGATGGCCATTAAAAAAAAATGTATAAAATACAAATTATTCATCACATTTATTTTTAATTGAGACAGCAAACGTAAAACGCACTGTATAAATACAAAATGCAACAACAGAATCTCCGCCCAAAAACCTCTTTCAGGTGAGATACGGAGAAGGATAAGACTTTAATGAATTTCCAGAAACGTGCTACTGTTTGCAGAAATATCCGGTCATTTTTCAGGGGAGTAATATTTTGATATTTCGGCACAATTTATGACAGGATGAAAAAAAAAAAGAAGTGCTGGCCGCACAATCTGGCTCTTTTCAATTAGGCTGCGGATCCAGAGGTGAGGAATAGTGTCTTTTCTCATCAAGGGGGAGAGAGCGAACGAGCGAGCGGTGGAGAGAGAGAGAGAGGGAGACAACAGAGAAGACGTTTGCCCTACGGCGACACGCGCTCACCCGCATTTTTACCGGGACGGTAAACGAGTCGCGGCTGTAACGTGAAACCGCAGCCATTGCTGCGAGAAAAGAAACGAGATAAAAAAAAGAGGAGTATAGAAGAGGGAGAGACTGAACGACTGAGA
The DNA here is from genome assembly GCF_015706575.1 of Patiria miniata. Classification (NCBI taxonomy): domain Eukaryota; kingdom Metazoa; phylum Echinodermata; class Asteroidea; order Valvatida; family Asterinidae; genus Patiria; species Patiria miniata. The sequence continues at coordinate 17,211,921 of NW_024037051.1, forward strand.
GAAAACGAGGGGAAAATATAAAAAGAGGTTTGGGGGAGATTGGGGGGGGGGGGAGAAAAAAGCAGGTTGGCTCCTTTGGCTCTGACCTTTTTATCGTTTCCTTTTGTCTGAAAAATTGCCGAGGACAACGAACCGGGGTGGTAGAGATAGGAGGGGCAAAAAATGATGAAATGAGGTTTTTAGGACATGTGCACGAATGCAAATTTCTTGGCATATTGTGAAGATTAATCACAGAGTGTTCTATTTTTTTCCTTTAAATGACTTACCATTGGTAAAATTGGACGAGTCATTTTCAGTGACATAGTTCGTGGTCTGTCTTCAAATTAATACGAAATAGTCATTTCAATTTTCCAACATCCAAGTTTTGAATCTTTTTTCACAAAATCGTTTTCGATCATTTCTTGAAAAAATGAATACAATGAGATTTCTCCATATTTTATGTCTGCAGAAATTATGGATTAAAATGTATGTCCAATTTCAAATATTTACTTCAATTTGCTCATTACTAATTTTCTGGTGATCAACTCAGAAGTGTGGCTTTCACATTTGCATGCTCACAAATAAAAAGGAAATTTTAACACCGTTCAGAAATTAGAATTTATATTTTAATAAATCTGTGAATGGTACAAAACTGAATAATATACATGTAGATGTAAAGCAACATGACTATGGCATACAAATTATTCAGCTTTGGTTTCATCCATGAAAAAAATTTATGAACGTTTCATGCATTGCCCAATTCACATCCAAGCTTACTTGACGACGTTCAGCATGAAAGCAATGAAACATAAAAAAATATGTGTCCGTTTCCGAGACATCTAACATCAAAAACAACGGAATAGATGATAAGTGGATTATTTCACGACAACAAATGAAAAAAAAAATATGAAAGGTTTTGACTGGCCGACCATAATTACCTTCGTTTGCACTACCGGATGCGTCTTGTGACGCCACTGGGGCTTCCAGAAGAGGTGATTCCACAAATTCTGTAAAATGCCGTCCAATTCGGACATTAGTTTTTGGAACATACACATATTTTTTTGTTTCCCCCTCTCCCAACAAAATCTCATGATTACAAATTCCAAATCACCGCCTTTGTTCACTTTACAGTTTACCTATTCAAGTATTTTCCAATTTATTTTAGTTCGTTTGAACAATTTCATCAAATATTGGGCAATTTTATTGCATGAAAAATTCACAAATTTGAAAAAAAAAAACCAACAGGCAAAATGGGGAGAAAAAAAGCAAGAGAATTCTAACTAAAATGCACAAAGGTCAGAACATGAGTTGAAAAGAAAAAAAAAGCACTGCAATTTATTAGTAACTTAAAGCTTTTTTAAATAAAAAGAAACATTAATCTTGTTAAACTGCATTTATTTGAATCGTGCCATGACAACTTTTCAAAAAATATGTGTATTAAACCAAGTTAAATAATTTTTGATAGAGAATTTTTCGGGAGATGTAATTTCCATTACTATACCTCATACATATTCATGAGCCAGAGCCCAATTCCTACTGGTCCATTCCCCGTCATGTGCCAGCCACTAGTTTTTCTATTTGCCAAGCACGCAGGCGAAGGTTCATGCAAATTGTAAATATGTATGCGCAGTCGACTATTGCATGGGTTACTTTAAGTCTACTACTGTATATATGCATGCGCTTTACTAAGAAATCATGGAATTATCGCACTTGGTTAGTGCGCATGTGTGAACATCGCCCTAGCTACATGAAATGATGGCAGGGCACGCAAAGCGATGTTTTGCTGGGATTACTTATTCATAACTCAGTGAAATTTTGGTGAATATGTATGGGGTATATTCAAACAAATATAACATGGTGTATTTCAGGTAGATGTATGATATTAAGTCCATTTGGTATTGGAAGTTGGCAAAAATGTAATATTCAAATAATGAATGTTTATGAGTGCAACGGTAAGAATAATTTCATTCCATTCCATCTGTCACTGAATGAAATTATTCTTTCCACTGCAGGAATGTGAAACATTCATCATTTGTTTTATACAACACCTGAATAAATCCTCTGATTGGTCAGAGCCACCAATAGTGTGACCGTGCAATGGAACTTCTATATACCATGGAATAGAACTTATATTTTGGCGGTGCGGCCGGGCCGTGGGTTGGGACGAATAATTTGATGACATATGATCAACTACCCACCAGTCAGATGACAGGGATTTATTCAGGCATTGTACAACACAGTATATTTCTGATGGATAGACGATATTATTTTTCCTAGGTAATGGAAGTTGAAAAAAAAAATTTTTTGGAGGTTTTGTTTTGCACCAACCATGGCAACCTTGATGATTGAGTTAAAAAGACATGTCTGTACCAGAAAGCAGGAGGTCGTGGGTTCTGTTCTATCTAGCAAACCTGCTGATTTTTCTTGCAAGTTCAATGGAAGCACAAAGTTTCCTCATTTTTAACGCATGAATAAAGATTATTTCTGTCAAATATCTTCTTATAAAAAATGTAAAAAAAAATTAAGAAAATTTTACAAAACTCCCTATTTCGTGAAGTCTATGTACAGCCTTTCTACAGTGATATTCTTGTACAGAACAAAGGTACATAAAATCATTAGCAGAAAGTTGCATAACAACTAACTTGTGGAAGTTTCAGCTCAGTGGAAACCTACATTTTGAGAAAACTTGAGAAAACGTTTACACAATATTTGGGGTCTCGTAACTGGATTCCGTTACCAACACATGTAAAAAAAAATGTGCCTGCCGGCACATTCTCTTAATAAACCACCTCCAATGGTTGTTTTCCCCGAATGATACCATATCAGGCGGCATAATTTCGCAGGGTATTTTGGTACCAGTCCTATCTTCACGTAAAGCACGGATTTTCTACGTTTCTGGGTAATTAACAAATGTTCCCACGTTCCTTTAATCAAAGAAGACAATTGCATTCGGGCATACTCACTTTCAGACGGTAACGGCGCTAGCTGATATGTCGTTGTCGTCGTGGGAACAGATGAGGACGTTGGACCCAGCGTGCTATTTGACATATACGGACTGCTGTAGCCCGGAGGTGTGTAGTACTGGTTGAAACTGCTCTGACCATACGTCCCATAGGAACCATATTCTCCCTGGTTTAATTTTAAAAAAGTTTTAAAATTACATTTAGAGTGATTAAAATTACAGCGTTCTCTATTCACTCACTTTTTTTCTTTTCAAAACCAATTTATAAAATAAACCCAAAACATAAACATTATTTTAAAAACGTACATGTTTGAGAATTTTAATAGTAATAATAGAACTTATATGGCGCTGGTATCCGACGGGCAAGATGCTCATGGTGCATTCTAGTGCTCGAGTACTCAAGTACTCACGAGTAGTGTTTGCTACTCATTCCACTCATGGATTTTCATCTACTCAAGTATTTGTCCTGGCGCGGGTAGAAGTAGGCACTCGTAAGTAGCATTTTATTTTTAATACTGCTGACTTAAAGGGAATGTACATCATTGGCTGTTGCTGTAATTTTCAGAAATGAACTATTTGAGGGGTTGATATAATAGATCAAATATTGTTACACTGACATTTTTGAAGTTTTGTGTTCGAAAAGGTTGGAAAAACCAAGAAAGAAAAAAAGTTTAAGTAGTCTGGTTCCCTGACTCCACAAAAGATAAAATGGATCAATTTATAGATGATGGAACATTGTAAGGCAAGGGAACCAGTCTAGCTGGCCTGAACCCGTTCATGAACATGTAACCAAGCAAACAAAATTTGGACTGAAAAATGGTAAATTTGGAGCAGCAGTTGAAGAATAGTTAGGTTTTTCCAACGCTGGTCGGCCGACCACCATTGGAAATGTATACAAAAATACCATTTTCTTGAAAATGACTTCACACCAGGTGCCATAATTTTACAGGATGCTTGAGACTGTCATTTACCAACATCCTAGTAAGGTATTTCGTAAAAACTTGGTAGTTTTATTTTTCGATGTTTGCAAATGTTGTATATTCCCTTTAAAAAAAAAGTAACCACTGTGCACTTTGCTTTGCAGACTGGCTCCCGGTCCGTACATTATTGATACTAATTGTGGGGCGGGAACTAGCCTATCCAGCGAGAACGAAACTTATTGTTTGGCAGCCAATAAGTTAAATTTGTAAAGTAATATCTCAAAAACTAAACATCGGCCAATTATTACAGTCGATGTCTCATTCAAAAGTTAATATCTTTTGTATTGCTAGAGATATGGCAATTTAGAAAAGGAATCTATTTTTCGGGATGAAAGTCAAAAATAGCAGGGAGAATGCACCTGAAATATAATAACTCATCTAAATTTTCATCAATCTTGCATATTAATCTGGATTACATCTAGCCTTAGATACTGAAGAAATATCACGAAATCGAGATTTAAATATCAAGAAAAAATCAGAAAAAATTATTTGCTTACCTGTTGTGTACTATTAAAACCCTGGGAGTTGGTTGTGGACGTATTACTACTACATGTGGGATAGGGATAGCTACTACTCCCTGTAAAACTACCGCCTGCAAAAAAATAATAATAAAAAATATAAAGTATTTTTTGAAAGTTGACGTAAACTCTTTGAGTGTCAAAATCGGTTGTTCTGCGGCCACTGTTTTTATAGTCACATCTAACTGACTCTAACCTGTACAACTTATTCTTTTCTTTGCAGGAACCAACTGAGAAAAATGACAAAAGATAATACGAAAAAAAAAGAACCACAAAAAAAACAGTTCTGTTAAACAGTTCTTGTTGGAGGACGTGATAACACATACGCACTGGTTGCTTTTATACACAGGCACAGCTGACGGGTTAAGACGTCAAGATTGCCTTGATTCGCCTCGGCTAATCCCTCATGTATTTTGTACACACATACAAAGTCCGTGAAGTCTGTGGAGTCAGACCGTATGTTGATATTGAATTGGCCGTTGTACAATTTACGCTCCAGTGCACACGCCGGAGTATTGAAACATAAGCAAGAAATATCAAACAAATACTGTTGAAATGACTCTTGCGAATCAGTATTTGTGGCATTTTGGCTGTATATCAGACGTTGGCTGGAAAATGTTGCCTTTTGTAAAAATCTAAATTTTCGGCAAAAATATTCCCAGCGTAAAGTGATTAATAATAGTTTAATAAAAATTGAAGGGGAAAAAAGGCACTCACCTTGCATTTGATAGTAGGGGCTTTGAGCAGCCTGACTAGATGACCCTGTGAACCCTGCTGACCCATACGCGCTTAGATACGACCCCTGACCCTGCATTTGTGTCGGGTCCGCTTTTAATGATTTTGTACCTGTAATTAAACAAAGAGAAGACATATTGACACACCCGACAAGTTGGTGGGAAGGTTAATTTGAAGCCCACTTGGTGATGTCATGACAAGTATTCGAGCTGCAAATCTGTTACTGATGATAACATTTAAACCATAGCAAATTTCGCCACAAATGTTTTGTGTCACGCACGTACATGTTCATTTGAACCTATAGACAATAAATATGATTTCTGGCTTTGGGAAAGGGTTCATTATTTTAACATCGTTGGCATCTGGGTCATGCTATAAATTTAGGATCCAAAGTGTGACATTTTTCCTGCACCTATTATCTCTGAACTCGGAAATTTGTCAATGAAGTGTAATTAAAATGACTTCAAACTGATTTTTACTCTGTTGGGTAGGTTCTTTGCTTCATGTAATCACTCTTGGAAGAAAAATACATCAAGGAGGGCATCCATAATTACAAAATCATAGATGTCAGATGTGACAGGGGCAGGAAACAAGCTCGATCGGATCTCGGAAGCTGCGGGCCAACAAATACGTGTTCACCTTATTTTGACCTCTGACCCCACATCTGTAGGTCAGACGAAGAGGTCACAGCGGACAATTTTTAATGTTTGACAAAGGCCAACATGTTGACAGTGCTACTTTTGTCATTTGAGCTTATTTGAGCTTATTTGAAACTTGACATTATTTTGACCTTGACCCATGATGGCCTTGGACCCCAGTTTGGTCATGGGAAATGTTGGAGCTGGGCTACGGATACTTTTGACAAAGTTCGGTTGAAATCGGTCAAAATATGTAGGAGCAATTGACAATGTGAATGTTTGTTACTAACTAACTAACCTACGGACTAACGGAGAGACATGAGTACTTGTAGAGCTGATATCCGCAGCTAAAAACGTGAACCCCAAAATTATAGAATTAACTCTTTATACCGAAGTAACACTACCTTTTCTAGCCTTCAAAATGCACTAGGTTTTGTGGACCCTCTTTGAGGATTGAGGACTGAACAGGAAATTCCAAGCTTTACAAGACTTTATACAGTGTTTTTCAATTTTTAATGGCATAAGTGTGAAGTAAAAAATTAGGAAATTAACTGCTGGGAGCAAAAGGTGCATGCCTGATTACAAAAGTGTGACAATGCTTTGTTTTAAGTGCCTGCTTTTGACAGGGCCATATGTCACGCAGTATTTATTGTCATTGACAGCTTCATCAGTGTACAGACAATCTCCTTTGTTGTCTTTTTCAGGGTCTTCATTCCCCAGAAGACACCAGCCCATTAAGACAGCCACAAAGGAAGATGAGGCCATCTGTGTGTGGCAATACTTTCAGAATTATGCAATCGCAAACAGACAATCAATATAACTTTATGGTCTTTTAAAAGAGAATGATCATTGATGGTCCTATAAACAGCTGATAAGCCGCGACCGTGTTAAGACAAAGAAAGTGTCTTCCACCTGGTCTATATATAATTACTATCCCATCCTCAACTTAAAAAAAAACTACGATCAAACCCCCCCCCCCCCTTCATCGAAGTGAGGATGAGCAATATGACAAGTAATAAAAATACCTTCAGTTTTAATAACAGCATATTGAGCTTGGCATCGGAGCAATGAAGCTTGAAACGTGGTATATCGTATCGGTTTCACAAGCCAACACTAAAGCCAACTGGCACCTGTCATGTGATACCGGTGGCCAATCAGGCGTGGTCCATTTTTTTTTTTTTTAACAGGCAAAAACCACCTGTTACGTCTTTGGGCTATTAATTGACCTACACTTGTTGAACTGTGTAGAATAAAGGGGGGGGGGGGCTTAAAATGAATTTTAGTGAGCACAAGAAACCCTTTACTTAAAAGTTTATTTTAAAAACGAAGCCATTATTTTATTTTCTGTCAATGAAGAATGTTAAAGATCACTGCAACATTTGACGACAATGCAATCCAAACCCTGGTGCATTACAGCTTTCTGTTTAAAACTACAATACACAACCACAACTGAAGGACAGGATCACATGACGAAGCGAGCGTAGTAAAGTTGATCCCAGAGCACACAAAATTCTACTCAACTGAATCAAGAATGGCGAGCTGGATTTATGGGGTAATCCTATACAATAGCACTGCCCGGTTCTTATGACCAGTCTACAGCCAATCTATGTCACAAGTGAACGTGAGCCAGTGAGTGACAGTTAGGCAAGGGCGTCAATCGATTTCTACAAATTGGGGTAGGGGAGACATAACATACCTTACCAATCAGAACTAATGCGAGCGCGAAGCCCTAACGACGTTTTTAGCAAAACATCATCATTTAAACGTTTGAGTTTGGAGTCATTGAATCAGCTACTCTGAGCTATCGAATCAAATGTATGACACAATTTTTATTCGGGGACGCAAAAAATGGGGGGGGGGAGACAAATGATATGATATTCCCCTCCCCCCACACTTTTCAAAGTGTTGGGGGGGGGGGCACCGATTGATGACCATGCAGTGAGTCAGTCAATAGGTACAAAGAGGCAATTAGGCTTGGCCTGGGACTAGAAAATGTTACAGCAGACAAACAACTTCAAGATATTTCATCTCTGCAGTGTTCAATTCAAAACTCTAACTAACTTCCCAATTTAAGCTAGCCACCGGAACTGAAGCAGCCACATTCCATCATTTTTTTTTCCTCTCTTACATTTGGAATCATTCCTCTCAAGAAGATCTGTCATATTTCTTATTTATCAACAGGTGTTTTGCGGTAAAAAAAATCTGCTCTGGACTGCCCAAGCTTTCCTGTTATTAAAAACTGACAAATGCCGGCCGCAAGCTCATTAATTTCCTGGGCAGAGTGTGAGCGAATCGGTGAGTGATGAACTACCAGCGATTAGTCTGCGAATTGGCGTTGATGATAAAAAAAAAAAGGAACACGAACCGAGCAACTTCCTGTGCGCGCCAATTACAGGAATAATCGTTCAGTACCTCCAAGCTTCTTTTCGCAATCATACAACAGAAAACAACACCCTGAAACTTGCAGTCTTTCATGTGGCCCAGACTTTAAAATCTTTCAAGTTCTTTGAGTTTTCTGGCCTGAATGAGCATTTCCAAAATTAAATGTATGGTAAATGCGTGGTTTGTTAGTCAATTGGTTATAGCTCATTCTATAAATTCAGGGACCAAAGTGTGACATTTTTTCTGTCCCTGTCATCTCTTGAGCTTTTTAATTTGCCATTCAAGCGTCACTAAAAATGACTACAAACTAATGTTTTATTTGTTGGGTAGGTCACATGCTTCACATAATCACTCTAGGTAGGAGGAAGAATATTGAGTGCATAGAATTACAAAGACATAGATGCGAGATGTCAGTAACTGGGACAGGCAAAGTGTGGAATTAGAATTTATAGAATGACTCTCATATATTTATTTGCCCATCTTTCCACAGATGTTCCGATTTTTTTTTTTTAATGGGGGGGGGGGGGGGCATGGGTGGTTGTACAAGATTAATTCTTTGACAAATGTGCCACTTCCAATTACAACGAATTATATACACATAGAGGACATTACGGAAACAAATTTAATAGTTAAATTAGATTTAGTTTAAACTTTTTCAGGAATTGACTAGAAGAAAAAAACTGGAAGAGAAATCTGCTTTTTACGGGAATGATGGTAAAACTTTCAATTATTGAACACGTAAAGGCAACACACTCGAGCAATTTCTGGAAGTGTCGGACCAATTTCAAGAGATTCCAAAGATCCATTCCCAGGTACCCTGGCTTCGGGGACCAATTGATCTCATCACTATCAAGTAAGCAGGGGGAGGAAAAGAAAGGTCAAGCGAGGGAGCCATTTTATTGCTCTTTCATGCCCTGTGGCATTGTAACAGCCAGCTTGCCAGATGGCCAGCATGGAGACTAGGATCAGTTTCCTCTCCATAACATGGTGAAACAAGATTTTTATTGAAGAGTTTTTTCGGGGAAGTGGAAAAATAGGTCTCCTTTTTTAAATTAGATTTGTGCCCGTCTTATAAACTGTTTCTGAGTGCAATTTAAGTTACCCTTGCCCGATAAGACTCGAGATTAAAAACTATGATTCAACAATAAGATAACAGTGAAGCAATTCTTGGTCCAACTAGATGAAGCGTCAAGCTGGCATACGTCACTCCTACTAACAGTGGCCAGTCAAAAACCCAACTCTCTAAGGCTTTTGAACAAATTTTTACAAGCATTTTCATTTTTATGTGAGCTCTGTGAGATACTAGTGACCCAGATTTGGAAAGTATCTGACCCTTAACCTCTGTTTCTGACCTCTATTTTCAAAGGTCAATTGGCAATATGAAATGGGGCACATGGTCAACAATAATCTTATTTTGTTTTACCCTTACTGTCCAAAATTGGATTTTTGTGTAACTGTGACTGGAAAAGTAAGGTCTCGGTATGAAATTTAGGGTGGGGGAGTGGGTCCCACCTAATTATTTTCATATCTGATTCGATACAAGTTATTGAAAGCTGCTTAAAACAGTTATGGGTGATTCCACTGGAAAGTGGACACAGCTGCAAAGTGGAAAATCTATTCAATCTTCAAATTTACAAGCATCACAACCTTAGATGTGGTGTCAGATTAAAGGGAACGACAAGACCTTTTATTTGAATAGTGTGCCATTCAGATGGAATATGGTCAATTGCATTTTATTTTTTTTAGGGATCAACAAAGAGTTTTTTGGGCAAAAAATGAAATATTAAACAAGACTGACCTTAAGGCAAAGTTTGATTATAATTTCACTGAGCTAATTAAAATACAAGGTATGCAAACGCGAAACCGCCATCTGCTGTTAGTGCGCGGAGTCCATACTCAATTGATAGTTTTTTTAAAACGATCTATAAATCAAAATACAATGGAATAATTATCGTTTTGGAAATTTCACACTTACCGTAAGACATTGCTTGGGCTAAACCGTAGGGCGTTTGGCTCGACTGGCCTGCATACGGGTAACTAGAATTCTGTACACCAAATGACGCCTGCTGAGAAGCTTGGAAGTTGCTTCCCTGGGCCGACGGCGTGGGTAAAATGTGAGGGTAGGCTTGGCTGCAAGGAGAAATAACAAATAAATAACCAAATGAATGAATACTTTTGGACTATAAACATGATGAATGTCGGATGTTGATAACGGCTGTGATCAGTCAAGGCATAATGAAGCGTGGTTTGATTGATTTCTCTATTGGTCAACTGTCACGCACCGTTGTAACATATAGTACGTTGCGTTTTTCCGTTAATAAATTGAAACTTCAACAACTTCAAAACCCATTTTCTTTGCTGCCGACTTGGTGTGAACCGGTTTCTCCACTGCTTTCCCAACTTCACTGGCTTCCCGTGCGACAAAGAATTCGATTCAAAATAGCTCTTCGTATTTCTTCACTAGTACACAGCTCTTGCGTACGTTGAAAAACAGTGTCGAGCCCTCTGTACCGGTCGACCTGGCCTTCGTTCCCGCTGCAATACCACGTTGCCATCAGCACCTACATGTACATCTTAAAACACAGCTTCACCGACAAAAGCCTTCACAATTTCCGGTCCTAAACTGTGGAACACTATTCCCTCCCATATCTGATCACTGGACATTGCTTCGTCATTCAAAAAGCAGCTCAAAACACACCTATTCACTACATTATTCTTTGGCATCTTCCCTTTATCATTGGTGGTTGTTGCTGTTGAGCGCCATGATCCACATGGAATGGCGCTATAGAAATCCTGTTAAATAATAATACTAATAATAGTGCCAATCTCTCCAGTCCAACAATGGTCAAACATCATTGCGAAACTTCCAGATCCTGTATCCCCGCCGTACGCTGCACATTGGCCACTGGACACCGGCAATATGACAAACCTCGGCAGGTTTTCCCTACATAGTTGACTAGACTATAAACGAATCCTGGTACGTGCACTGTACACACTCACAAGGCCCTCTTCAATGGAGAAACCACTGTGCCACGCTATTGTACGCAACTGCCCTGTAATGGATTATCTGAACAATAGCTAGCACACTGCTTTCGCCATGGAAGGGGGCCATCATGATAGAAATGAAAGTATACCTGGATTGGGCAATAGTGCAAACCAGCCTCAACAACTCATAAGATAGTATTTCAGTTGTCCCGTGTTGTGATAAATCTGACATAGATCTTATGCATCAAGAGAAATTAAACAACTTATACAACTTCGCCACTGAGCATGGAATGCTCAAAATGTATTTTTTTTTTTACAATTTACAATAATAATAATAATAATAATAATACCAAGCATTTGTATGGCGCTCTACAACGATCACAGCGCCTCACAACAAACAGCTTAAACAATTACTGAAAATTACAAAGAAATCATATACACAAAAAAGAACCACTATTATGTATTGGGAAATAAGTGTGTTTTGAGTAGGCGCTTGAAGATCGCTGTAGACGCAGCTTCCCTGATGTCAACCAGTAGTTGATTCCACAATTTAGGGGCAACAACAGAGAATGAATTTTCACCCGCCTTCTTGTTGGAACGAGGAATACAATACAAAGTTTTCCAACAGGGATGCCTTAAACCCCAAATGCGATTTCACACTAATAGACCATTATCATGTTGCAGCCATTGAATTTTTTTTCCCCCATTCAAATCAATGTAACCAAAGCGAGAATAGAAGGTAAAATAGTCTGGTTCCTTATATGATAAAGGTCTATATTGGCACTTCTTTGCAGAACTTGCCAGACTCAACATTGTTGATTGACGCACTAGGTTCCTTAACTGTTAACTGCAGTAAACTATGCAAATAGTTCTACCTCGAAAGTACACGTTCATGTATGTACCTTGGCAGAAGGCAGTCCAGAAAACTTCTCTCTGCAAGGACGACAACATAAGGGGCACAACAATCCATGATAGTCAGCAAAGCTCAAGTGACAATGAGTAGCGTATATAATATGTATACGGTACATATCCGTAAAACAGCCAATGTATACATATATCAGCGTATCAATTCTTCATGCGATATATACATGTATGTGTGCACATCGCTAGCAATTAGAAAACTGACACAAACACTTTCTGTTGAGACAGAATACAAAACTGGTAATGACAGTAATATGAACAGGTGGCTTTTAATTCAATAATTAAATAAAACAATACACAAATTTATGCGAGTTGGAAACGTGGCATGTTTTACTCAAAACGTTATTCCTAGGTAATCTTGAAGTCAAGTGTTGTTGTCAGCTAGGAAAATGAACTTTAGAAGCCTTTGTTATATGGAAAGGAGAATGTCGTTGTTAAATATCAATGGTGTTTTAATTTCTTGAGTTTGAATTAAATTTGGAACACATGTTCAAATCTTATTTTCGGTTTTGTGTTCCATTGAAGAAACAACTCCTGAAAATTGTTGGGTAGCATGTATACAGTTGCGCCATAATAATAGCCTTCGTGGAAAATCCTTAAAAAGGATTCTAGTGATATACAATATGCAAGTTGCTTTTGTGAAACTGACTGTTGGCGGAAGTTAAGCCATCTACAAAAGTAAGCCTTGTTACCTGGTCTTCTGATCTTCAAAAGCACTGAAATTAGCATGGGTATTGTTGGGTTCCAGACATTACAGGATGAATGACAGTGTTGTTCAGAAATATCAGGCATAAGAATGAATTTCAATGGGGAAAAAAAAGGAAACTTGTGCAAAAACAGGAAAAAAAATGTTAATTCAGGCAAAAAAGTACAAAAACAGGCTAAAAATAACCAAAAACGTAGAGATTTGGGCAACAAAAACCCCCAAGAATTCCTGTTTAAACAGGAAGATTCTCATGCCTGAAGTATGGTTGTCAAATTGTCAAAAAAAAAATTAGTTGGGTCAGTACCACTCCCAAATTATCGAAGAATATTGCAACCTTCCAAAAAGGTCTTTAACACTTCTATACTTGAGCTTATGAGTATTTGTTTAACATGCATTTGTTGAGAAGAAAATATCAAATAAATTAGGGGAACATGGATTGATTTCATAAACTGTAACATCACACGGCGGGCGGAAAAGAAGATACAGTATTTTACAAGGTGAACAACAATCATTTGGATAATTTTGAAACCAAAATCCAGAAACCACCGCCGATAAGGTGTCTAATTGTCAACAACTGTATTGTTTTTATCAGGAATGAGAAATTCAAACGCGGCGAAATAAAAGAGTATCACAGAAAAGTCGGTGGATGTGTAATGTAACTTACCCCTCAGCCCATTCGATACCAGTGCCGTCGTACATGTTTGTGCCAGAATTTCAGACCGTGTTATCTCGCTAAAAAGATACTTAATTATATCAGAACGTCTGTACACTGACAACACTACTTGTGGATTTTTATGCAAGCAGATGCAACCTTGTGATGTGAAACCCTACTGGCAAATATGAGCCCTCCGTTTTCCAATTAACATTCAAAAGCCGGCCGACGAGCGACCAATCGGGCGACACGTTCCTATCTCATCGGTGGTAGAGTTACCGTTATTTAAGCACAATGACTAGCCAATCGAAACACTGCGATGGGATCTGTTACACGCCGACTGACAGAACTGGACAGTAGAAAAACAGAAAAGTCGGCAAAAGTTTGTTTGGAATGATATCACAAAGTCACGCCTAACTGGTTCAGTGATCACTGTATCAAATTCAGTCCAAACCACCTGTGGAAGACTACGTTTTTTTTCTGGTTTTTTTTCTTCACTTTAATAGCTTTTACGGCTTGGAGTCACTAATTAAATTTTTATCGAGTCATCCAAACATGGATATGAATACGAATTGAGCAGAGGACAATCGGACAAAAAGTACTGAAACTCGCCTTCGCATCGGGCAGTGCTCCATCTTTGTCAAGACCATAGATGCCACAAGCAGTTATGTTTTATGATGACTTATCAAATTTTATGATGTTGATGAGTATGGCACAGGAAAACACACAGACCGTGGATGTACATCATGTACACACACCCACCCCCCATAAAATCCGCACATCTTCGGGTTCAGAGCTCACATAAGTTGCCGACAATGACTGAAGACTGCATTCATTGAATTGTTCTGTTTATTTGTACGTTATTGGGGGCTGGATTTAGGAGGTTCTTGCTGAATGTGACTGAGAAGGATGAGGGAGGGAATGACGAGGGAGAAATGGAAAGGGCAAAAGTGACTTATCGTAAATTTTAGCTCATCCAACGATGGAGCAACAAGTGTTTTTAATAATTCTTGGTCCAATTTTCCAGCTTTTCTAAGAATGGAACTCTGTTTATTAACCCTCCTACTGTCTGAACAGCCCCAGACAGTCGAAAAATCATTCCTCTTCCCGAAGCATGACAGGCCTTTTTTTATACACAGGCTAGTCACTAACAGTCAGATCATATTACAAGCAAGCACCGTGACTAGTCAAATTCAGTCAACTGAAGCAGGCAAGTGGTAGGCACAGCTAGCTTATCAATCACCTACAATCAAATCATAGCTGTATCAAGTAACCAAAAACAGTCACCGTCAGTCAATCCTGCTTTATGTTGGCTGGGAGCTCTGAACAGTTAAAAGCAGTCACTTGATCGGTTTTAACTGAAAGGACAACTTTTCACAGAATGTATTTTTGCATAGGAGGGTTAATCATCGTCCTGTGCTTACTGCACATGCACTACCAGAGGAATTCTGTTCAAATTCTAAAAACAAAATTCTGAGTTAATGGATAAACATAATACGTGCACAAGAAACAAATTCATTGCTAACCCCTGAATATTGTTATCCAAAATTAACAGCCTTCCTGACCAGAAAGTTTAGGTATTCCCCCTGCCCCCACCATGGAAATTTCAGGCTATTCACTTGAGCATCATGCATAACGGTGGGATCATACTCAACGCTAAAGAGAATGCAAGTTTCTTATGTCGTGTCAAGTTTTTGCACTGCAAATTCACAAAAGTTGAGCACATTTCAACTCCGGGGAATTTCGCAGCGAATGTTTCATGATGTCAAATTCACTTGGCATTCGCATGAGCCATGAAGTATGATTCCCCTTAATATTCAGGCATGCAATTGGGAATTTAGAAAGAAAGAAAAAGAAAACTCCAAACCACACAAGACTTTGTACAGTATTTTTTAATTTGTAATGGCATTTGTGAGAAGTAAAATACGAGGATTTCAGTGGATCCGAGGAAAAGTTGCATGCCTGAATATTGGTATAAATGAATTAATGAACAGTCTTGTTTACAACTTCAGAGAACGGCGACCTTGTGTCAACAAATGCACTGCATGCACGCCGCCATTGGGCAACATGCGCACCTCTCATCATGCAGCCCTGCAACTTATATGTATGTCTCGGTTTAAGATTTTCAGAGGCAACTAGAATTGGGTCAGTCTGGACTGGGGGCAACTATGACGGAGGGGTGGGCCCCATTTGGGAAAGGCATCAGCCGCGAACCGATGACAGATGCCTGAGCCTAGCACTTGTCGGGAGGAGAAACTTCAAACATTGGGTTCAAAGCTATTAATGAAGTTTTATAGTCTGTGGCCTATGGATATCAGGACATGACTTTGGCACCCATACAAAGACGATCACATGAAATCTCACTCATGGTGTGAGTACATTGCGCTCCACTTGCAAAACACCACCAAAGGAGTGGTGATTTTCTCATACAGGGTGAGTAAAAAACAACGAAACCCAAATTTCGGGACTATTGTTTTAGTGAAGTTTTGCATGTAGCACTTTCAAAATGTATGATATGAAAGCCCAATTCATAAGCTTTTTTTTAGTACAAGAATCATTCAGATCACTCGAGTACTTTTCGGGTTACCGAATTTTAAACACAACCACCGTTTTAAAGTTCTGTCCACGGGGATCACACAAAAGGTGTGCGTTCTTTCAGCAAAACGAAAACAATTCATACACATCCATATGTGATTTGTTTTTCGTTTTGCTGAAAGAACACTTACCTTTTTGGGGCCTCATATAAAACTCAATGCAAAAGACTTCAAAACCAAAAATGTTTCAGGCCATTTTACTGCTTTTTGTGTTTTGTTTTTAACATAATGAATGACACACGAGTTAGCCTTACCTCGGGTAATACTGTGAAGGAAATTCTGACTTGGGCTGCCGAAGATTCATGTCCAACGAACTTTGACCTCCAACCCCTGAATTTGACCCTAAAAGCAAGAGAAAAGTAAAAGCGATGGTCAGGCAAATGCAGTTTCTGAATTTGTCACTATGCAAAAAAAAAAGGAATAACAACAAAAAGACTGATTACTGCTCATGAGTGTTGCAATTAATGGTGACTGAAGAAATTGCTGGTCTATCTTTGTATATTTTTTTCTTCATTTAACGCTTGATAGAGCTGAAGAGAAATACATCAGCTCACATTACAACTTCTTAAAATTCTGTCTAACAATGGCTAGTAATTAGCATGCGAAGAATTGAGTGGGTAAGATTATACGTTAGTGCTCTCGTGACTAGTAAAAAAAAAAATTCGTTTGTGAATTCGGGTTATGTTCTTATTCACCATAGGACTACATGTATGTCACTACATTATTCTACACAATAAACATGAACACTTTATTGGAAAAAGAAAATGAAGAAAAAAAACGTTGTGCAAAAAAACTGTGTCAAGGTCCGCACAAGAACAATTTAACAAATGTATGCATTCGCAGGGAAATGAATGGCGGGGCTTGAAAAATAATTAAGCAAAAACTTAATCTATGCAAGTATTGGAAAGGTACCTTTTTGGGACTTAAAATTACAGAGCTCGTATCAGGAGCTTGCGTTGCAACACCATCACGGTGTCTTTATCAACTGGCATTGTTGAGGCCCTCACATGACCATGACATGTCCATGCTTCGTCACATAACAGGAGGCGGTCGTACACGTATCCTCCATTTGTCTTGATATGGTTCATCTCTGAACAGAGATGGAGGATACGAGATGGCCAAGGTGTATGACCGTCTCCTCGTGTGACCAAGCATGGTCACGCGAGGGCCTCAACAAGGCCAGTGGATAAAGACACCGTGACGGTGTCGCAACTCGCAAGCCCCTGATACGAGCTCTGTAATTCAAGTCCCAAAAAGGTACCTTTCCATCTACTTGATTCAATAATGGGACTGGAAACAAACTTTCATGCTCAGTTAATCTGTGCAGTTTCTGCACTTAACGTAAAACGCCACAAATTAATTGTAAAAACTATAAACACACAAATGGAAAAGGAAATTTGCACACTGGAAGCAGGCAAGAGAAACTACAACCAGTATATGAAAACTGCTGGAATTACGGACGGTGGGATTTTTCTTCGCTACGGTATTCAATAAAGGGAGGAAAAGGGAAAATATGTGGAATTGTGTACATGATTGCTTACAGGATATGGAAATTGGTGAATTGTTCAATGGACTTGTGGTGGGTGGTGGGGGGGGAGGGGGGTTTGGGTGAGCAGATTTGAAACAAAAACTCGAAAAGTTTGTACTGTTATCCTTCTAGAGGTTACATGTACTTCATCCTTGCCCCTTTCACTATAATTGGACAGGACCTCCAATAGGCACCTAAAACGTAGGGTTTACAACATGAGGGATGAATCCTATATGGATAAAGCGCCCTCTATTGAAATATTGAGAAACGCAACAGTCAAAAGTCATTTTGAGGTGGACTATAAACAACTCAGCATTCTGTTTGGAATTTTTTTTTTTTTATCTTTTCCATTCTACAAAAGTAAATCAACAGACAACAGTAAAAAAAAAATTAAGTAGTATAAATGTAAATTAGCACATTCAGCATTTGCCTGTCAGATTATCTTAAGAGAGGGCGCTATAACTTAAGGGTGGGAGGTGATGATAGCAGATCTAGGCAGCCAGACCCGCTCACCTGCGTAACCTTCGGCCTGGGCGTTTACGCCATAGCCACCATCTTGGATCACGGTTGGCGTAGACGGGTCACTATTACTGAGCGGTTCGGACTTGACTACGAAGAGAGACCAGAAACAAGAAGAGATCAAGAAAACGAAAAACAAGAAAGAAAGGAAAAAAGAGACAAGAAAGCGCAACGTAAACATGGAGCCAAGCCTGCCGCCATGAGAAGAAAAAAAGGCTAAGAAGTAGAGAATGTACAAGCAAGCATATATACACTGTACACATGTATGTATTGTACATCAAATTATGCATGTATTCATTTCAATGAATTAAAATGAAGATATAATGGACCAGTGCTCAGAACTTAAATCAACCGGCCTCTTGTGAAACCTCAAATCATTTTGACTTAAACAGGCACAGACTCATTCTGAAGCTAAAGCTGTATTCAAAGCTGAGGACACAGACATGGTTTCACAACCCTAAGACTTGTCCAACTCAGCATGAGAGCATGTTTGTGTTCATCAGCTATGCCCTCTGAACGTACAAAATGATAACGTCATCGAAAACAAAAATTCAATATGGGGGTGCCCTGTATGCCAGTATATTAATCTTACAAGTGTCACTGTTTGGATAGCAGCTTTTAAAATCCTTGGGAAAAAAATAATTAAAAGTGTAATGTTGGAGTTACATTTATATGAACTTACTGCCGAAGTAAAAAAGCCCACCAGCATTTCCGCCCTGACATGATCATTACGTTAATTATGAGTGTCGGCCATTTTTATGTGTGTCGGCCATTTTGGAAAACATAGTGAGCGACTCGGGAAGACCGCTAACGCTCTCCAACGTTGGTGGCAAACAGTCGGTCCAACGTGCACTAACGTTACCAATGCTGGCAAACAAGCATTGTTCGTGTACGCGGAACGCACCCTGATCTGGACCAAGTTACTTAAGTAGATTTTAAGAAAGAAAGACAGCGAAAGAACGAATTTACAGGAAGAGAGAAGCTTACTTGAGGCTGCGGAGTGAACAGAATTCCAACTCTCCGTACTCGTCAACACACTAGTTTCTGCTGTTGTTGCCATAGATACATGGTTACCTAGGTAATGAGGAATAAGACAAAAAAAGATTTAAACAGACCACATTTACAATTTCTAAAGGCGAAATTATGTAACAGCACTTATGTCCAGTTAATATCACTTAAATTGAACAAAGAGAACCCCCAAAAACCCACATTTTTTCCCCTAAGACACGATTCAACTTCAATCAAATGACGCACCCTCAAAACGTTATGATTCTGTATGTACACATATATATCAGATCAGTTCTGTCGTATTCTGTTTTTAATACTTTGCAGATTAAACTTTGTAATGTACGCAGAGCCTTAATGGAAACCAGTTTTAAACTGTTTGGGCATACCCTGGGTAAAGAAATGTAATAAATAAATAAACAAACAAATAAATAAATAAGCAAATAAATAAGTAACATAGTTCAGCAACTTCTTAAATTAAGGGAAAAAAGATAAAAATTTTAAAAAAAATAATAATAATTGGAAAAACAATAGGTACATCAGTTTAAAACAAATCTGTCATGAAAATTACTGGTGCAAATACTTTGCTGAAATAAAAACTACACATGTATATATGTACATGTGTCTAGTCAGTCCAGAAAAAAAAATGAATTATGTTCAGATTCTACCTACACACTTTCAAGGTAAAACAGGCGAATTATGGGATTGCACTGTATTCAAATTAATTAATTCCCGGCGTAAAAATCCCTGGCAAAATTAAATCGTTTGGGCTCTGATTAATAAAACAAAAAAGCCCAGGCAAATACTCCGGCCAGCTAAGGCAGAAAAAAAAGGTCTGGACCCCAAGGGAAATCAGGCAAGACACCCTCTTAATAATATTAACAGTTACAATGAATGGGATTAACAACAGGAGCGAAGCAGAAAAACAAGGGGGGGGGGGAAGAAAAAGGGGGGAAAAAGCCAGCAAAAGGAGTGATTACTTATGAAATTGGGTTTTTTTTCCCCTGATGAGTGGCTGTGCTTTTTTTTATGCCCGAGGTAGGATCAAGATTTTGCGATCGAAGGCAGCAAAGTTTCATAATCATAAAAGAGCAGTTTCTAATGAGCAGGGTTTTTCCGGGCTAAGTGCGGGAAAAAGATTGCTTCGTGTAAGCGGAGGAGTGATTTGAGGTCTGGTATTTTGTGGTATTTCGTCCGGGCTTAAATTAACGTCGCGAGAAGTCCTTTGTGAAAGCATACAGCTACTGTACATTGTAGGTCTGTGGTAAAAAGGAGCCATGTTTAGCAGGCTGACGCACATGCAACAACGTTATTGGAAGTGTGTTTATCACAGGAGTTGTGATTGATGAATATAGCAAACTAGCTGATATATTCTCAGACTTTGTGAAAGTTGTGAAAGAAGATTTTAAATTTACAAAAATGATATATTCTTTATCTTTCAGTATTCAAAAACCTTTGGATTATCTACCTAATTAAGAAAAACATATTGGTGAATAAATAAATTGATGAATTTTTTTTTTTACGCAGGTAGCCGGGTTTTTTTTCAAAAAGAGGAGGATAAGGGCCTTAAGATGGCCGCCATGTATTTAAATTAAAAATGGCCACCAACTTCGGTTCAATATGACCGCAAGCTTTTAATTAGCTATCCTAATAGTAAGTCAAAAAATTCATAGAGTCAAAATATTCATGTTAAACATGTTCTATGTATTTTATTAAAGCGAAATACAAGAAAAAGTTAGGTTTTTGAGGTGAAAAAAAAGAAATAAAAAATTAAAAAACAAAAGGATGGAGCCTCAAAAAAGGATGCGGGCAGGACGATCAACTTTTTTTTGTTTTACTTGGCCTAATATTGATGTATTAATTAATCAGGAAACTGCCACTTTCAATGAATAAATATTCAATGTCAATGCAATTTGTTGGAACAAATCTTGAACCAGCAAAAACTTGAATAAATTATCCAAAAAAGGTATGCAAAATGCAGATTTTTGATTTTCTGTACTTTAATAAAAAATGAATCATAATTTCGTTGGGTGCACGGTAGAAGGGCATATAAGCGCTTTGACGTGAAAATCACTTTCAAAAAAATTGCATTGAAAGGCTTCAGTGTTTCCCACGCGTATTATGAATCTAATATTCTCCCACGCATTTCATAAATCGTATAAAATTTACATTTGTCACACGTCTAATTCATAATTTGTGGAGCAACTTGTGATAATTTCCAAAATAGAGGCAGTTTTCAGGATATGCCAAAGGTTGTGCTGGGAACATTTTGATGATTACACGTTCGCGCATAAGGGCGTACGCTCATACGCCCTTCTGCCAGGCACACAACGATTTTAGTTGGACGACTGCAATAACAAAGGAAAATTACATATTGTTAAGTTATCTCAACTGCTCATTTTCAATAATTACTTTTGTCCAATGAAAAGCCACGTTTCATGATCTCCTCCCCGAGTAACAAAGGGAAGCCACTTACCGTCTGTTCCATTGGTTGTTACAGAGCAGTTGCTGTCTGTGGAGTTGTCATGCTGGGGGGAGTTGCCGTTACCACTGGAGACTTGGCTGTGTGGACTAGCCAACTGCTGAATTTCCATAGACCTGGGAAAGAGGATGGACACAGGGGCTTCGGGTTAGGTCTACGGCTATTTACAACAGTATTCAAATGGTGAAAACATAAGCCATAGTCATAAAATATCTATGTAATTCTGAAATCGGTCATTCTATAAATTTGGAGGCCACCTTTTTCCTGTCCCTGTTACATCTTACATATATGATTTTATAGTTCTGATGCATTCCTGAATGCAGTCGTCCTCCAAGTCCAAGAGTGATTATGAATAGCAAACTACCTACCCAACAAATACAAAATTCCTTTGAGTTTAATGATTTCAGTATCATTCTTATTAATGATACTTGAATGGCTACTAATATACAGCACAAAAGTACCAACTAACAGGGACAAGAAAAATGCCACATTTTGGACCCTAAATTTATAGAATGATGGCGACCCAAATTGCATCAATTCAAGGGAAAGAATATGGATGGACACACTTTTTGCTGGTCTGGCTCTCGTTCTCGGTCTCGCTACCCCGTGGTCTCGGTCTTGGTACCCTGTGGTCTTGATATTTTTGCTGGTCGAGTCAAGACCAGCAATATGCAGTATTTATGGCTCATATTATATCGATTACATTGCGTTTGCTGTTTTCGTTCAGTATCGTTGGTTATCATAACCAACATTATTTTGATTTTCGTTTTCGATGTAGTTATCACTGCAGTGGACAGGCCCATTGTTTTTTTATGTAATTTGATCCTTGCTATATTCTGACGTCAATTAATTTTTTTTTAAATGTCTACACGCAATTAACTTTTTATTTATTAATTTGTTATTATTTTTACATTATTCTCCGTTCTATCCGCGGTTTCGGTCTTGGTCTCGGACCATCTCGGTCTCGGTCTTTCTTTAAGAACTCGGTCTCGGTCTAGATCTCGGAACTCCAGGTCTCGGTCTTGGTCTAAACTCGGACTAACCGGTCTCGACTACAACACTGCTGTAAATGCACACCACTATTAGGGGTTAATGATGCTATAATCAACAAAAAAGACTTGAAAACTCCACCCAAAAAATTATTTAAAAATCCAGAGACTTTCCCAGTTTGTACCTTGATAACAGCATACAAGAGACCGCAATTTTTTTTTTCCTTTTCTGATCATCATATTTCAATTATGCCACATTTGTCTAGTGCATGTAAGGCCAACTCAGGCTCACAACCTCCCACTTAATATCCAACGCATCTTTCAAATTCTTGACCGTGCAATGGGTGACCAAGTTCAACAATATATCATCGCGCCCGAGAGAGAGAAGACTGTATACCGTGTACACGTTGGACATCCATCACCAGGAAGCCCAAGTTTGTTTTCATATTGTGTAAGTGGATGTTGTCAGCGACATGAACTTGTTTTCGCTACACACTTAAAGTATGCCCTTCTCCGGTTACCACCAAAAAAAAAGGAAAAGAAAAAAAGAGAGATCCATATTTTACTGGGTGGTGATGTAATTGAGAGGGAAATTTGTTATTGAATTTTTACAGCGAAGACACATTTTGACAGTCTTCTGTGACAGATGATGGCAGATCTTGTACCACTGAAGGCAAATATGTCACAAATGAAGCGGCCTTTTTTGTGTGACTTAGCACAAGGTAAAACATGCCATTGTTTTAGCTAATTGCTGGGTCTCATGAACATATAGGGATGAGATTATTAACTGAGTGAAAACAGTCTGACAGTTTGATGCAAGGCCTGAAAGACGCATTTCTTTCTATTCTGATGTCTTTCACTCAGATTCAAAAGGTCTGATTTCAAACAAAAGTCTGAACAAATCTCATACCTATTGATTGAGTAAATCTCGGGTAAATCTCTGTAAAGAGCAAGAATTTCAATTTTTACAGAATTTTAATCCGATCCCATCGTTAGTGAAACAAGTGTCTTACAGTAATTATTAAAACATGACAAGCCTAGTAAAGTTGGTCCCACTCCCAGGGAACGCGACTATTCTTTTCAATTGATTCAGAATGGCTATTCACTGGAAGTCTTTTCATGCATCTGGTCTACACTATGGACCAGGTTTAGCCTATTCATTGGTGTTACGGGGTATCCTATACAATAGCACTGCCCGGCTCTCTTCACCAGTCTACAGCCTGTCTAAGTCACAAGTGACAGTCAGTCAGTCAGTCAGGTACAAAGATGACACCAGGCTGGCCCTTTGGGACTAGCAAAAACAGAATTAAATTGATGAAACTTAATTGTTCATTGTATAAATTGCACGGGCAGATCTCTGACTTCACAAGCACTGTGACGAATGGAGCAAATTTATTAGCTAAAGCTCCTTTAACTTGAACAGAAATGAAATGAAACTAAAACAATGATTCATTCGGCCTTGCACTGACAAAACTCTTTCACGAAGTCGGTTTTGTTTTACTGGTAGTTTAGACCACTTTGTTTAGAAATGTGATCCACTGACAGATAATAAGAAGGGAAGTTGCATTGTACTGGTACCTTGTAGATAGGCAAAAACAATGGCTCTTCCATCTAAAAAAAACCCTATAATTAAAAAAAAATAGCACTGTCCTTATCATCATTTCAGCAAAACGAAAAATATACCTCAACAACCCCAAAATTCACTAACTACAACAACTCAAAATTCAGAAACTCCATTTCAGAGAGACAAGAAAATCATTCAACTTATCGTTTGGAATCTTTGTTTCCATTCACAAAGTAAAAGCAAATGTATCCAATAATAGAGAAAATTCAATATTGGTTTTTGCCAGTCACCGACATATTTACATCACCCCAAAGCAAATGTCATCCTATGAATAATCTGGTATCTGCTGCTATGGCTCCGTGCACAAGTACCCCATCAACGGCCAGAAAAGGAGAGTTGGGGGAGACCTAGACTGGTTCCCGGTCAATCCACTGCATGTTTCGAATGATCCAAAGCTATCTAGGGTGGGGATTAGTCTGGGAGACCATCGTAAGTTAAATTTGAACGTATTTGAATGTATTCGCGCGCCTACAATGCCTGACGCTTAGCTTTGTGCACATTCAGGTTAAAAAAGTTGTGTATACTTCTCGCTTGAACCAGTACAGTACACACACGCAGTGTCCTTTCCAAGGGCTCTCAAAAGTGGTAAAAACGCACCCTCTGTTGTTGGCGCACAGAGCCCCCGGCAAGCTCGTAGGTCGAGTGGTTAGACGTCTGCACTAGTAAAGAGGAGGTAGTGGGTTCGAGTCCCATCCCAGTAGTTTGTGAATTGTTTCTCACAAACACTCGGACAACACTGAGTATACAGTGTTCATACAAATATGTCGGTGACGGGCAAAACGGGCATGTAAAATGTTGCAAGTTAACTTTTGGTATGAAACTCCCACATTACAGGGCTGATAGCCAATTGTGGTATAAAGGGATGCAAAGGAAAGTTTTAGCACAGAACAGAAGAATTGAATATCAAAGCAGAGATTCACAGATTAGAGGACAAGAATCACAAGTGAAATGTTTCGCTGAGTATGACCATAGTTTTAAAAATTCTCCGAAAGCAAGATGAAGCTTTGATACTATATACATCACAACTATCAGTACATGTATCACAAAAAGCAAAAAACCTAAGAACGTTGGTATTTCTTTCCTGCTTTTATTTTCAATCAGATATACAGGTGATGGAATCACTTCCTACTTTCGTTTCTTCGATTTGTTAAATGTGCATGCCATCCTCGGGGGAAATGGGGACTTTTTATACAGTCAGTGTTTTGCCGTTATGCTGTGTGTCAATCATATGTTTTGAGGTTTTCTTTGGACGGGGAGTATTTTAATACTGCTGTTATCTGATATTTCATATTCTGTAGATATGTTGTGTAACAATTCCGTACTGTTACACACTAAATCACTGCTTTTACCAGCTACTGGTGTCCAGTGTATCATTCAAGTTAATTGGGTCGCATTGAATTGGAATGGAGGCTGGGGTTGTTGCAAATCATTTTTAAAGCTTTTACGAAGTGCTGGCTCATTTCCTTTAACAAATTGCATTTTTCAATGCGTGACGTTTCTTGAACTTTTTTTGGTAAAAACTCCAAAAATTTGAAGATAAATTTTCTTGAAACGAGGCACTAAAATCCTGTTACCCAACAGCATTTGGTAGTCTTGAAACACACCCAATAAGGAGCAGATTTGTCCAAGAATTTAACTCTTCAAGTTGCGTACAAATTATTTACTCAACAACAGATTTGATCATTATAATACAACAGATTTGATCATTGCCATGTACTTTTCAATGATCAGTATGAATGTAATGTGGGTTTTAAATATACATGTAGGTGGGTCACTCTTTAAATTTAGGGTCCACAGTGTGACATTTTTCATGTCCCTGTTACCTTGATACTTTGTAATTTGCCATTCAAGTATCCTTAGAAATGAACAAACTCTTTTCCTTTGTTGGGCGGGCAGTTTGGTTTAAATTACATTGTCACTCTTCTGGGAAAAAGGCACGAAGGAGTGCATCCAGAATTTACAACATCATATAATGTGAGGCGTTCTGGCAAAATGAGACGGAACTGGGCACAGGCCATAGTGGAGTAAAATGGAAAAAAAATTCCATGGGGTGATTTTTTCTCTGTTTCATTTTCAGATTTATTCATATTTGTAATCTTTGGTATGTTTTCCAAACATATGTTAAAGAAATAGCATAAAATATGTGGAATAAAAGTGTTTTGAAGGAAAACCAATTGGCATCTTTCATTTTCACGAACACAAACCTCGAAACTTTAATGGATTTTTTTCCCAGTATTTTACCTTATGTCGATAAATGCACACTTTAAACAGCCATAACTTGTCAATGTAATGGCTGATTGAAGTGCAACAAACAGTATCGTAAGGAGAATTTTATTCTCTTTCCTTCGTACATGTACCTGCAAACCCTCATTTCGACCTCTGCCCAGTTCTGTCTCAGTTTGCAAGAATGCCTCACATGTCCATTGCAACTGGGACAGGAAAAAAAAGGGGCCCCTAAATTTATAAAATGGCCTAATCCATTTCTGCTCTTCTGTTTTTTTTACCCAAATTTCACTGTACAATTAACATTGCTTTTAACCCTGTACATCCAAAAGGATGTTTTCATCAGACAGTGTTTGTCGAATAACCTTTCCCGATTTCCTGAGTCATTCTCTGAAACATTCATGTTGTCACACACATATCCTTTGATAAACATCCTACGTAAATATAAAAACTTAACTCTTTGATTTGCAAAACAGTTTCTATATATTATTCATTTATTTGGATATCCAACAGCGGAGATCGAGACCACCATTTACATTTTTTTAAGGTCTATCACACTCACAGTTTATTTGATGGCAGTTTCCAATGTCATGAATGTAGGTTGATTTCATTCTGAGGATTTCAGTTTAGTTAAACACATTTCAGCATTTTCATGTTGTGGTGAAATAGTTAATGTGCAAGTCATGCCATGCCTTAATAATGTTATATATATTATGTTTGACTTTCTGCCTACATGAAAAGTACATCCATAGATTTGCTGAATATTTTAATGTACATCATGGAACTAATTCGCGTATAATTTAAGGCAGTGAAATCTTACAAACATTCAAAGGCAATGGGCATGGAGAGTATGTCATAAACATGATAAAGGTGCAATAATGACTATTCATGTTCAAATGTCTTCTATCGAACAACATGAATAACAAGTGATTTGCATTTTTGTGCAGTAAATTTCATTCACACAGTCAGAAAATTCATGTAACATGACATTATCATTAACATCAACCATGACAAATCTGAGGAAAAAAGAAACATTTTTACTGTTTATCAATTGTGTAACAGATGATTCTCTAAGAATGTGATACAGTTTTCAATTTGACAAAACTAGTGAGAGTAAGACAATCAAATAGCATGTATAAACAAGAAACACTCACCAACCCATTCAAGACACTATGATTCTACTCAGCAACAACCACGTCTTGGCAATGATCAACACAGCACCGATGGGGGAAGAAAAAAATCCAAGACTGCCACACATGTACTCCACCAAAAAAAGATCCACCTTGCCGTATCTCAATTGCGAACAGTAACAGTAGCCTTTCCTCCGAGTAACACAACAGGGATATTAACACACTAAATCTCTCTAAATACCCCAAATAGGGCTTAGGATGGCCATAATAATCAGATACGCGCAGAGCTGAAAGAAGAACTCACGTTTCCACCACTCATCAAGCACAATGATTCACTGCCTGTACAGAACCATCATGGGTCTACACACTCACCACTGTACAGTCAGTGATTTCTAGCCTAGTAATAGTAGTCAATACATACACATCCCATGTACTGTATTAACCCCTGGCAAATGGTTTGGGCCAACCCTCCCAATCTTCAGCCGACCAATGGGAACGGCTTGGTGCTGTGTCACCGCATAATCTGCGTGAGTGTGGAGTAGCGGGCCACAGGGCCAAGTTCTGTGGTCACATCTCAATGGATTTCTTTCTCCACACCTACTACCACTGGTACCAGGCACTGAGTAAGAAAAAAAAGATGTGAACACCCCACTGTGCTCACCACACAATACACTGACAAGTGATGGGAGGTACTGGGCCCAGTCGCCCCACGGCCTCAGGCTTGATTCCTGGTGAGAAAATCAAGAGCCTGGACAAAAAAATAAAACCTTGCACATCTCTTTAGCCCATTGTTTCTGTTCCCTGCACAATAAGGCTTTCTTTGTCATGCTGCGGCCTCACAATGCTAGTCAGATAATGCTATCAAACATATGATAAACAAA
Source organism: Patiria miniata (assembly GCF_015706575.1). NCBI lineage: Eukaryota > Metazoa > Echinodermata > Asteroidea > Valvatida > Asterinidae > Patiria > Patiria miniata. The sequence goes on from NW_024037051.1 coordinate 17,240,354, forward strand.
GGGACAGTACCATGATAAACACTGGTCAGTAAAACCATGAAGCTATAAAAAGGAAACAAACTAATAAGAAGTAGAGAAGTTGTTCTGGCTAATAAACAAAACAAGTACAGGTAATTTGAATGCTTGTGTCGTTCTATCTGTGTGTTTTTTCCTAAAATTTCAATCTTTTTAGTCATTGTTTTTAAATCTTATTTTTAGTGTGTTAGTCTTTGTTGCTGAAGATATGATGACTCTTCAAACCTCTATAATGTTATTGTATGAATTAAATTGGGCTTGACTTTTTGTTTTCATTATGTATTTAGTCATATAGCTTTTAAATGTAATTTGTATTTATTTTTTATTGCAACAATTTGTTTTTAAGGTTTTTAGTTAATTTTTAATCATTGTGAAGCATCTTGGATTTGGCGCTATATAAGATTATTATTTTTTATAATTACTTCTGAAGTAGACAAGAATGAAAACCTGTTAGCTCTTCCTCATTATTCTGACATCCTTTTCAATTTTACTGATGACAACTGTTTAGAGCATCAAATTCAAAAGTTCATTTTTTTTTATTTTGACGTCTAGAAATTGCTCCGTTTCCTCTGAAGTAGGGTCAGGAACTACGAGAACAGCATTTTTTTCCTTGTTTTTTCCCTACATCTATGAACGCAAAACTATAAACAGGTCAGTGTAACAATATTTGCTATAAAACACCAACCCCCAAATCCATCCATTTCTGAAAAATAAGAGCAAAACAAAATGTTTTATTACCTTTAAAAAGCAGGAAAACAATAAAGACATTTTCCAGACAAAACCAAGGCCTTAGAAAGTAGAACAGGCCCACGAATTTACCTGAAACATGTACCAAACCATATACTGTCTCATCCCTTTGTCTTTTGGTTAATTAGGGACAGTCTCAAAACACCTGCACCAACAACTCCCACAGCACTCCATTATTTATTACAGTAATAAATTTATCAAGTGCCAGACATCCCATGATATGGCTGATGAGGAGACTAATGGTAAATTTTATATGCACTGGATGGACTGTTTGTTTAAGTGTGACAGTGTGAATTTTGCTCTATCAAGATGTTTTAAAGGGCTGCGAAATACATATTCAGGATTTATTGCAAATTTGTTTTACATCTCCTTAACATATCCATCACTATGTATTCATTATTTGTTTCGGGGGATACTTTTTTGATTTAAAGGTCCGGATAAACAAATATACAAATTGTTCTTGTGGCTAGGTAGATAATGACAAAAGTAACTACATTTTTTACTGAGCAAGTCGTTTCTGCACTTAGCTGTTCTCAATAAAATTGGCCCAAAGGATCCAATTTCCATTGAGCGCCTATTCTAATGAAAGCAATGGATCTGTGTTTTTCAACAGCTAGAGTTAAGGAATGGGAACATAACATTGCGAATCTACATGAGGTTTAAAATTATTACAGCGATATGAGGTTTAAAATTCCTATAGCGAATGAAGTGCTTTGATAACTCAACAGGATAAACGAGTGAGTGCCTAAGGTGCAGGGTTCGAATCTTCACTTTTTGTTTCTAGTTTCCCAAAATGTATTTTCTTGAATTTTATTCTTTTAAATGAAATCGTACTGTTTAACCCAAACCTCCCTAACTCCACCAAAATCCATCTTCCCATTTTGGTGGATTTGGGGGGACTTGGTCCTGCAGGCCTGGTTTGACTAAATATTGTTGGAGTATGATGGACTTGGAAGCAGTGTGATTGATGGATTTTGGCAGACTTGGTCCAGTACTTGGTAAAAGATAGTAAGGAGTTCGGGTGAAGTAGATGTTATTTTTCTTATTGATCAATGGCTCTGGGGGATATTTTTTGATAAGGGAAGTAAAATCAATTTGGTTGACAATTGATGCATGGGCAACGTTCCGTAAAAAGAGCAATAGAGTTTCTAAGAATAAAAGATAATTTGTTAGGCGAAAACAGTTTTCCACGGCAAGTGACTGATTGTAAACTCGACAATTTGGTGTTTAAGCACATGGGAATATTTTCTGCTTGCAAGCTCCGTGAAATTCAGCCGCAGTTGTTACAGTACATTGGGTTGGTTTGTAAAACAGCACGGCAGGTTTTTTTGCAGTAACTGATAACATTGATTGTGCGTGCCTACCTTGTGGATGACTGTGTGTGGTTTTCGCTGGCTCCGTCACTGTCTGTCCTCGCTCTTTTTACCTGTAAGCCACACCAGGAAAGAAAATGATATGAGTCTTTGCCGTAATTCATGGTTTCAACTGACCGGGCCACGACACTTATCTTCTCCCTGCACCGTTTCTTGTCTTTTCTAATTCTCTAAGCAAATTCCAGAGAATACATTTTTATGGCACTGTGTTTTTTCATTCCCTCTGTTAATCCATTTCCACGAATTCTTTCGGGACAGTCGCAGAAAAAGCCTAAGAGATTGCAAAAGAATGTCACAACTTTGCCGATTATTTCTGTAAACACACCCTTTTCATACAAAAATACATTTGATATCACAATTGTGGTTTATTTTCTGAGAATAAAGGAAATCATGAACACAATATTAGCAATGAATCCAATTTTAGGCAACATGATCCCGTTTTATCAACCTTGAAGAAAGTAACCAACATATAGTTGCACTCTGAGGAATTAATGAATGCCAAAAATGATCCAACACAGCAAATTTTTATCCAACATATTTCCCCCTCAAAAACATGAGGGAAAAACTCTTTTCTGCTGTACACAGATACAAGAAAGTACTTCCAACTTCAGAGAACTGAATTTCTTTAATGATATATGTTTGGGTTTTTTTTCTGACCAAATTTTACCTATTTCCTCTAAGCAAAATGTAACAGCATTTAAGCAGATCTTTGTAATCGTGCGCAGACTCCGGTCGAAATTGAAGTCAGTGAAACGTTGCTTTAAAAACTGGTTCATACAACGATCAGATTTCGCGCAAAAATAAACACAAAAGGCATGTAGGCATAGCCAATCTTTGCCTACACCGAAAAAGCCTGAAAAATAAGAAATAAAAGTGTCTTGTGTATGTTCAGTAAGGATATCTAGTTTGATACATTATCCAGTATCGTCAGCCGAGCATTGCAGCACACTCCAAATTGAGGCAGGTTTCTCGTTGGTTTTTTTTACTAGCAATTTTAAAGGTCTCGTATGGAAACTGTCCAAAACGTGGTAAATGGTGTTTGCCGTTTCCGGCCATGCGTAGCAGTACTCATCACGAGTCTCCCAGTCTCTGAGCTCTTGTGTTTTATATTAATCCACCTTTAACGGCCATTAATGTTGGGGGGGGGGGTGAAATGGACCCCGTTGCCAAACCCCTGACGAGGACCGCTGGATAAATGTCGGGACACGTTCTGGTATTTACGTATTGAGAGTGAGAGTGTGGGGCACTGAGGGGTTTGGCTTGGCGATGCGATGTGTGTTACGTCCCAGTGACAATGCTACATTAGGAGAGTGTTTGTACTGACATTGATTGTTGAAGGGGTGTGTGTTGAGACAAGGGACAGGACTAGTGTGGGGATGGAGTGGGAGCATTGGGAACGGTTGTAGCAGGCTATCAATGATGGGTCACTTGTAGGTAAACTGCTTCAAATTGCAACAAAACAACTATGGGGTAGGTAAAACTTTGAATTTCAGAAATGGAAAACAGAATACTATGAAGCAAGTCATTTTAGGCATACACTGTAACAATGGGCTCCGTGCACAAGTACCCCTTCAACAGCCAGAAAAGGAGAGTTGGGGGAGACCTTGACTGGTTCCCGGTCCATCCACTGCGGACTTCGAATGTATCCATTGGGGCGGGGATTAGTCTGGGAGACCATCGAAAGAGAAATTTGAACGCTGTTTTGATTGCTTTATAGTTAGTTTAGCCCTGAAGATGATCAGTGCATTAAGGTTGAAACGTTGGGTTGTTAACCCACCAGTTCTTCTTACAAACTTTCAACTCAGTCTTTCTATTCCATGTTTCTAGTGCAAACCTCCATTGCTTAACCCTAACTCCCTTTCTTTTACTGAGTACTGGACCAAGTCCGCCAAAATCCATCACTGACCCTGCTTCACATAATGCTTCAGGACCAAAACTGCTGAAATCCACCACAAGACCACCACTACTATAGGTGGATTTTGATGGACTTGGTACTCACGGCTTGCCTACCAAAATCCCCAAAATGGGGGGATGGATTTTGATGGATTAGGGAAGGTTGGGGTCCATCAAATTGTAACGCACACTCTGAATGCATCTGAATAACAGGCAAAACACAAACGATATTTGAAGAGATGATCAATGGATTTTCTACAGAACAGGAAAATGACCTCCTTTATTTATAAAACCCCTGTCACTACTGGATCTGTACCAGTGCCTTTGCAATGTCTGTGTTTCTCTCAATGACAAAACTTGAAATATTCAAACAAACGGCCTCTATACAGCTTAATTAATGAAAACTAATCAAACAAGAGTGTACAAGCATTACATTCACTGTGTGGACTTCCGAACAAAAGATGTCCACATAAACCAGTTTTCAGATACGTTGTGTGGACTTGACCATGTCTACACAAGGTTTCCCCCTCTCTGGAAAACAGGTTTACAAGCATTTTGGGGTTAGGTTTATCCGTCGTAAAATGAAGAGAAACACTCAAGGGATTCATAGTAATAAATTTGGGTTGAAAGCGTTTTCACAGTGTGAGTAAACTGATTTTTTTCACAGGTTTTTCTTAACTACACGAAAACAAAGGAATGTCCACACTAGGTATGCAACGTAAACACGTGTGTTCCGATAACAGTTAGAGACCCATGACTTTAGCACTACCATCTGCACAAGAAAGTTCCGATTCTTATTAAAAAGAACTTCCATTTACACCAAGCACACATCAATTGGCCAATTTCCTCTTTAAACAATTGAAATTCCCATGTGCTGGAAATTTTGGAGCCCCAAAAGGAGTGACTATTTACCCGGAATAAAAAAAAATAATAATATTAAAATAAAAATAAAAATCATCCTGTTCTCGTCAATTGGGCAGACTGACACAACTCTGCCGTAGGCTATGGGAAGGGCGACGGATTGGTGTGTAGGACAATGGCACAAGGCACGACGTGAAAGTACAACAAAGTACGGCGACATTAGATGCACTTTGGTCAGACCAAAGTCGGGACAAAGGAACTAGAAGGAAAAAAAGAAGAATAAAACTGGTTCCCAGCCCAATCACATCAAAAAGGCTTGCTTCACTTAGACATAACTCTGATGGTTAGGTACGCCCATTTTTAACAAGGGCCTTTAATGGGGACCTATGTGACATTTTTTTTCATGGAATACAGACTTTAATAAAATGAACTATTTTACCAGCATGAAACACGCAGCTAAAAAGTTTTATTCACCATTTGCTGACCTGAATTATTCCAATAAATCTTCTGTATTTTTACACAAAGTCGGTGGGAAAATATGAAAAAAGATTCTATTGTATAAAACAAATTAAAACCATTTAAAAAACCTTATTTAAATCACTGCAGTGTACATGGAAGTAAAATGTGAAAAGTTTACGTTAAGAGAAATCCTGTATATTGGGATTTTGGAAATTATGTTGATTGTCACAACATACTGACTGAAACGTTGTCTACGTCGGGTACATTATTTTTTTTTTTTTTTACAAGTGTCAATTAATCTGAGAACAAGCTATCTAGAGAAAGTCACTTTTCATGGTGTATGCAGAAAGTTCTCATGTTATGAATCATAATTTCAGTCCGGCACTGATGATTTTGTCACCCAACGTTTCTCACGATGCCTTTAAACACCTCCACCGGTTACCGACAGACATTTCAGGTATTGTCCCAGCCTGAAACCAGAGGCTGACACAGCTGGCGCCCAACCAAAACTTTCAGTGTTTTCTCATCTTCGGGGGGAGAAAAAGCCAGTCAAGCAAATGGGCCGTAGCCATTGGCTCATTAGCCTCCAAAACAGCGCCACCGTGTGACACACAGCAGGAGGGATGACAAGTTTAGAATAATTACTCACACGCAATTTTTTTTCTTTTCACTTTTCGGTTCCACCCTGTGTCGTTATTTTTTCTTTTCTTTTAGCTCACTTTTTTCTGTCTTCGGTTTTTTTTTTTTTTTTTGACGAGGAATGAGGAGTATCTGTGGCATGTCTCAGGGGTTGATAACCTTGTGGAAAGGTTGGATGAGATCGATGATAACGTGGGATTCTATAAATGTCATAATACGAACAGAGATCTAAATATTTTCCTTATTTTGGCGCGATAAAACCAAAATCCTTTGCACGAGAAGGATTGGCAGTATTGCTCAGCCAAAGAAAATGGTTTCTCATGTTGGTCCTGATAAGTATGAGGGTTTTCTATAAGGTTGTTTAAACCATTAGCTCCTTTACTACATTGTAGTACATTTTATTACATTGTGTTCATTCACTGATGATCCATAAAAACCACAGAGCGCTCAGGCAGGTTTGTGCTACATTGAGTAATAGGCAGGAAGGACTAAAAGTTTAAATTTACAATTTATTTTTAAGTGTTCATCAACGTATACTTTTGCTTCTGTGAATTTTTGGAGTGTTCAATTGAGCAAAAATATAGGAGCAACCGACAGATGTTTTTTTTTCATATTTGTAACGTAAAGAAATTACATATGGAAAACAAGATGCAATAACTGGAAAGTCAAAAAGAAATGTCTTCAAATTCTCCAAAATTAAGCAAAAGAAATATGTGTGAAGTAAGGTAACTTTTAATGATGAAATCGATTATACAATGTACTTGCCTTTTAAAAAGTCAATAACTGTATCAGAATAAGCAAGTACAAACAAAAAACCTACAGCCTTTTCAATTTTATATTTGCATCTTGATTGAAATGCACTGAATTCGTATGGACAATATGTGTCTTGCCATAATACTGGATACATTAACGATCACTCAAGCCAACAACCTTTAATCAGTGGATTTCAATAATGACGAGGCAAAAACTCCCTCCCCTAAAAAACCTCTCCCCGAAGAGCAAACATTACTAAGCCGCCGTAATTGCAAAGACATCCTTTCCAAAATCTGCGATTTGTGATCAGAATATGGAATCTATTTCCCCCCAGGTGTGTTATCAACTTGTCTTGGTCTGTCCGAGGCATGCCGCCGGCCACTGAGGAAATTTGATTTGCTGGAACATTTCCTCCGTTACAAGACTTACAAGCGCGGCCCCAACAAATTTAGTTCTGTGTGACCTGGTTCTTGTCTAACCTAGGGAAACAGCAAGGCGTGGTTTGAATTTCCGACTGTCAGTTCTGCGACTCGTCAAAATATGACAAATATTTGACATTTGTGTGGTGGAGAAGAAAGAAGAAGGAGAAAAAAATGTTTCTGGTTGAGGGCTGAGCCTTGAGTGATAAGTACATTGTCTGCCGTCTCTTCTAATCGGGCATCGCAGATGACTTTTAGAGTGACGAAAATATCCATAACCTGTTCATAGGTCCGATATACGAGTTCGGTTCTCGACTTAAGGAAACACATGCTGCTGAGTCTAGTTTCAAATCTGCAGCTTGGGAATTCAAAATATCCCCTACTGTGTGACTCTTGAGGGGAAAAAATGTTCTCAACGAATCTGTGAACAACTGCGGTTTTAGGAGAGTGGCAAGGGCAAGTTAATAAAAAAGAATTGGCGCAAATGAAACAGTGGCGCATTAGGCTATACTCTAAAAATCGAATAAATCATGCCGGTCAGTGAAATCTTGAATCTGCATTTTACCCTTGTATACACAGACATCTTGATATGACACCATATGTTCATATTGAGGAAAATGCTCTTCATATTTTGTGACACAGTGCTTGTCCACCAAATAACTTTGCCAAAAAAAGCATTGGGATCAAAAAAGAATTCAGATACATCAAAATGAAACTTTCCCCCCCAATATGCAAGCAGTCAAGTAACACTAGTAAAACCATTTTAAAACTTGTGAATTATCTTACAGTAAATTAGAAGTATGACAATCTGATATAGGAAAGATATACACTGTAAAAATGTTTGGTAAAACACCGTGGGGCAGTATTATTTGCCCAACATTGGTATGAAGTTACCGTGTGGTATGGTTGGTAAATTCGGGTAAAAAATTGACCAACTATTGAGAAGAATTTGCCCAAGAGTGTCGGTATATCAGCCAACATTGGGCAAAAAAAATACCCAAACCCATTTGCCCATCTGTTATTTGAGTGATGAGGTCTCAAAACTGTCATTCTCATTATATGTACATCAATATAATGAGACAGATTTGTCCTCTTTTTAAGATAACTATTTGAAGAAGAAAAATGATCATCTCCATTTGATGGATTCATTCAGTTTTCTACCTCCATGGTCAGATGACCACCTCTAAGCCACTTCCTCAAAGAAGTGACCATTTCGTGACTCAACTAATTTGTGTTCCCTTCAGATTTTCATGGAAAATAATATTAACAGGGTTTGCCTGCGAAATATTAGAAGGTACTTCCCAAAAGCTCTTAACGTAACGACGTAATTGAATTAAAAACGGCATCCTTGGTAGTTAATCCTGGAGGAAATTAAACACATATACAGACAAATTTGTACAAGATGACATGAGAAATGCACTTCAAGTAACTGCATCTTTTCAACTACTTGTATTTGAGACTTTAACGAATATCTGACAATTTGGAAGGAAAATATTTCATTTTAAGACAAGATAAGTGGTTCTGAACCACACATACTCACAAAAGAGATTTATTCACATGGTGCTACTGCAAACTTATCTTGTCTTAGTATCTTTCCACCATGCAAACCTTCAAATCTCACATTTCATTTTAGTTTTTACATTGAACAATAAGAAGCACAACCCATATCAGGTTTTATCTGTAAATTTAAATTTAACTTTGCAGCTTTTTAGAGGTCATATTCATGTGTATTTGTCATGTTTACTTGATAGACTTTGTGATCCGCTTAGTCTAAAAATCTGCTTAATTAAAGATGATTAATCAGATGCTAAGCCAGGTTCGCGTTTACTGGTTCGGGCGAGGATAGCGCAAAGTACGCACGGCTGATTTTTTTTCTACATGTGTACAAGGACATAGCGTCTTCGCATGAGCATCAGGCATCGTTGGCAATGCGCCCCAATGTCTCTTCCAGTGGTCTCCCCTAACTCTCCCTTCCTTACCGTTGAGGGGGTAACTTATGCACGGAGCCCATAGACCATATTCACGAGGAAGCCATTTTCGACTGTGTTCCCTGAATCTATTTTATAAATTGTAAACTGTTGAATGGGATGGTGCCAGACTATTCTTACGATTGGAGTGCATGCCAAGCCTGCACTTTCAATTTTTTCTTTTTAAATGTGGCTTAAAACATAAGGGTATGTTTAATCACAAATTTTAATTATTCATAAAAGTACACTCAGGTGTTAATTTGTAATGAACTTTTATTTCATTGTTTTCATTTCTACATGCAAGTTCTAAAAATGAAGAGTTTACCTTGCTTTCAATGTAATATGGCTGACTCATGAATAAACTACATTCAGTTTTACAAACATGACACGAGTGGTCCAGACCAATGTCTCAAAACACACTACACGAAGCCAATGGAGTTTATTACAAAAAATTTAAATTAGTTATAGCCTGGCTTCCCTGTTTTATTCCACTATTCACTGTTAGGGTCATTCTTTGTCACGTGTGTAACATACCCCTTGTTAACTACATCTGACATATTACTTTCACTGATTCATCATGTTAGTACTTTTTACTCCCTACCTCAGCATATAGTTTCTACTTTCACAAATTGTGTCAAAATATTAGGATGGGTTATCAAAGTTTGGTCAACTGAGTTACATCAGACGTACAAATGTTATCCGGCCCATGCCAGAAATTCACGCTTTTATCCAAAGTTCTAAGGACACACACACCCATACTTACTTAGGAGTAAGGCTAGTCTTTTGTGATTTACAGCATGCATAAACAATGGACACCCTCTGTTTTAGCTTTACTAAAATGGTAATAGTTCTGTGGTCACGTGTGTGACATTTTGATTGGTCACGTGTGTGACATTTTGATCGGTCACGTGTGTGACATTTTGTAATTAAAATTAGGCTAATGTATAAACGGAAAAACCAACTTATGAAACGTCTTAAGAAACTTGCATCTTTACTTACTAACAACACATTCGTGAACAACAATCATTTTTATTACATCACATAGAAAACTTCCCCCCCCCCAAACAAAAAAAATAAGTTAGTTTTAATTTATGAAGAATCACCCTTTACCTCCTTACCTGTCAATCTAGTTTCTATGTAGACTGCTTGCATGCTGCACAGTCAATTTGTTTTTACCCTATTTACTGGCATGTTTAACTTGAAAGATGTGCACGTACGCTACTTTTTTTCTGAAAAAAAAAATGCACACGGCAGGAAATTTAACTGGACAGGTGCTTTTTCCGGGGAGGTACGGTTTTCCTGTATTTTCTTCCTTCTCTGATTGAACAAGAAAAAAAGTACGGAACAGGTATTGAGGTAGGTCCCTACACGGCATTAGCTAGAATATTTTCATACATTCCATTTTGTGTTTTTAATATCATTCAAAAACATGAACAGGCCCTTTTTCAATTATGTCGATAAAGTCATCCTGTTTTTGAATTTCCAATAGTTGCTCCCCAAGCTATTTTCAACTTTAAAATAATATTTGTAGGTCTAGTCCATTGCCAGATCCACCTTTAACTTGTTGGCATGTAGCAGTACAAAATGTGTACAAGCAGTAATACAGTGCATGACTTGCAATACCAAAAAAAAGTAGACACAATTTATTGTGTTGCAAACAAAAGCGCAAATACTAAACAAAAGCAAGGCAAGACTGAAACTTATGATGTCACTGTTTCTTTTTACATGTAATCAGTGTGTGTGTCTTGGGACGTGAAGGGAATTACCAGTTTTATTAAGCCAGTTCAGAAACAAAAACCAATGGAATGACAGTAAATTCGGTGGAACGAGTCAGTAATATGATTACATGTGGGTTTGATATTAAACAAATATTAGGAATTGCAGAAAAATCTTTTGTTTTGAAATACTAACTCTCCAAAACAAACTGTGGTTTTGGTTTTCTAAGAGCGGTCTTTTCCAGTGAATTTGAAAGAGGAAACACAAATTCAGAAAACTGGGGCATTACCTTTAGATTTTTGGACGATCAATTCTAGTGTTGGGTGAGTAGTCAATTTTTCGACTTGATAAATCGCAAAGAAATTACTCGCGAGTACTTGAGTACTTGCGATACTCGCACAGTGGTAATTGTTTCACCCCTCGACCGAACTTACATGTAGTTACAGAGACAAACAGTGCTGAATTGGTTTCGATACTTCCACGCAAGCGTTCAGTAACTGACTTCTATTAGGTCAGAAGCCACACATTGTTCAAATTTTGCCGAGATTTTTATAAACGACCTCAATCTATCCATCCAGAAAAAAGTACTTGCTTGATTTCAATAAAACTGGACCATAGAACCCATCTACTTCACTTGAAAGAGTCCTCGGATCTGAATGTTTGGTTTATTAATAACCCTAACCTTCCCAAATTCTCCAAAATCCTCTTTGCAATATGGAGGATTTTGCAGGATTGAGGCTAGGCCTATATGGCCAAAATGTGTGGCTAATTTTGGAGGATGCATTGTGTCAAGGTCTTTGGCCGGACCTTGTGTTGTTTATGCTCAGCCGTGCATAAATTTAGGCCTAGATTATACTTGAAATCCTCTGCACTGCTCCAGGATGTCACTGGCTCTGCCTCAACATATTGACAGTGATTGCTTAGGGATGTTGCAGGATTGAGGCAGTGGTCACCCCTCCAAGGACCACATTCAAGAACTAACAGAGGAGTTTGCAGGATGATTGAGGCTGTTTGCAATTTTTGCATGAAGGCAGTTGGAGGATTTTGCAGAATTGAGGTTAGATCCTAGCAAAAATATGTGGGGAATTAGGGTTAAAGAAAAACAGAAGTGTTCTACTCATTGCATGGGTTATTGCAAATATAAATGTTATGTTTTTAGGTAAAATCAGGAAGGTGCAAAAACCAGAGGAAAAAAAGGGCTAGATTTTCAGCATTATTGATCAACTTTTAGCTGTACCAACCCAGTTTTGCGTCTTTAGCCGCATTCGCATTGGACATAATTCTGTAAAAAGTAACTGCGAGAGATGGTTAGCTTTCCATTGTAGATATTGTGCAGTGCGTCCGCATTCGATTAATTTTGGCCCGCGAAAAGTCATTCATTCCATAAACATTTATAACACAACGTGCTCTGCCAGAATGTTCCGAGGGTGCCTTGCTATTAATGTGCAGAACACAGCAAAAATACGGTAGAATCTCACGTACAGTACATGTATGTAGGCCTACGTTTGTGAATTGCAGAGGTCAATATAACTTAAGTGACCCACAGGAAGTCAAGTAATCATAACGTTCGTTTTACATAGCAGTGGCCATCCGCAAGGGACTTTTCAGTGATGTAAAACTAACAATGTAATTCTTTGGCCACCCAGTCTGGCCCCGTTCATCTTATGCTGCGAACCTGTTAAAAAAATTATAATCAACACAAGTTGACACTTGACAGATTGGGAAGTTTACCAGCTGTCCGCACTGGACTTAATTTGGTTAAGTTGACAATAGTCTCATTAAAAGAATGACTTCAAATAATTGAACTTATTGGGTAGCTAGTTTGCGATTCAAACTCACTCTTGGAGGACGACTGAATTACAAAGGAGTGAATTCCAGAATTATATAAACAAAGATGTCAGACGTAACTGGGACAGAAAAAAAATAAGACCCCAAATTTATAGAATAACCCAGAAGAAATTGAAGTAATGCCTTTCACTGTTGCATCTTAAAGACTTGATCCAAAATAATTTACAACTCTCACCTCCAAATCTTGTCAAAAATCACACCACCTGAATAATTCTATTTATTACGCTACTTATACTTCACTCTAGCTGGTGCTTTTCCAGTTCATTAGCTGCACAGGGCTTTGCCGTTTGCCCATTTCAACTCATCCGTGATTGATCCCATTATTCAACAAGGCATAATGTCCCTCTTGTTCCCCTCAATTCAACAAACGCCCCACAGCTATTGTCCAAATACGATTATTACGCTATTTATGGTTCAAAATCCACCCACCCAGCATTCAATCTTCAACAATAACACACTTTCCAATCCATGCGTGAAGGTTGTTTATGTATCTTTTATTCACTTTCAGCATTTTTTCCCCCGTATTTTAATTAAATGCTACGGTTGTCTGTTCCTAACAATGGGTTCAGATCGCTTCAGTTGTTAGCGAGGAGAAGTCTGGTGTCACGTTTCTATTGTTGCTTTCTTCCTGCATTTACCTATGCATTGTTACCGACAGAATTGTGGATAGGTGACTGCCCGCTTCTGACCACGGAGGTATGGTGATCCATTTTTAAGCCACCAGGGTTCAATCTCTTAGAAATTGCTGTTCAAATTTCTACAAAAAAAACACAAGCTGAAATATCAAGGAAAGCGCCACCCATTAGAAAAAAAATTGTTCATTCTGTATCCATAAAATTTTATTTCTGCTACATCATGTGTGTCGTGAAGTAAATGTTCACAGGCATTTATTAAACAAAATTTCTGTCATTTTGCTATGGACTGTTAATTAACAAAACTGCCAAAGGTTGTTCATTATGCCTGTAAATAAAGAGGATTTCAGAAATTATTAAGTTCATTTTTTTCTTCTTTGAAAACACAATAATTTATCCAAATCTGAATTGTTTAAAAATGTGAATCATGTAAATTCTGTTTTGTTTTACAGCTGAAGCGATCACTCAAAGGATACAGATTTGAAAAATTGACTGAAAAAAGTTACCAGAAAAACTAAACTGTACAAGGAATGAAGTGTTGACAAGTTCTTAAGAATCAATTCAACATTCCCCAATAGTGTCATTCCATAAAAGTGTCATTTAATAGAGTTAATTATCAAAATTACTGTGCTAAGTTAATTTATGAGCTAAGCATACATTGGCCGAGTACCAGTCACAAACACTATACATGCGATGACATTTTGGTTGGTAACCTCATTTCGCTTGGTAAATATTTTCAATGCTTTGCAAATTTCTGTGCTTGGCATCTCCAGAAGAAAATTGGGCCTTGATGTACACATATACTTTGTTTCTAGTTGCTGATACCAGAAGCATGTTTTTCCTACGGCCCAAAAAATTGTGCTTCATTGTTGATCTAGATTCTGCATGTAATAAAAAATAAATAAAAAGCAAGAGGAGCTACAGGCCAAGTTGTCCCAGTTTGATTCTGTCCTGGGTCCGGTCTGACACAGTTTTGTTTTTACAGCGCAATTCTTTCACAACAGCTCCGAGCTAGAAATCAAGAGAGAATGGGGTCACATATTGGCGGCTGGCTGGCTTGCATGGGGCCTAGGGGGGAAGAGAAAACGTCCCGATGCATTTTAGAAATGACTCTCTTATTATTATTAAGAGCTGGGGCACAACATCTAGAGATTAGATTGAGATGTCGGAGAAATGGAGAGGAGGTTATCGCTCTACAAGCAGTAATGAGGGGAGAACAACAAAGCAAATCTCCAAGCAAGCATCTGGGTCATTCTATAAATTTAGGGTCCAAAGTGCGACGTTTTTGCTGTCCCTGTTACCTTGATACTTTGTGAATTTCTCATTCAAGTATTATTATTATTAAGAATGACTTTCAACTATTCTTTATTTGTTGGGTAGGTAGTTTGCTATTCACAGTCAGTCTTGGAGGATGACTGCATTGGGGAATGCACCAGAATTATAAAATCATAGATGTCAAATGTAACATACACAGGAAAAAGTGGACACCAAATTCATACATGTATATATGGAATGACCCATCTAGAATTATTAAATTACCCATATGACTCCAACCTTTGGTGGAGAATACTCAAATACATTTCAAACAAAATGTACAGGACAAAGATTTTTAACTTGGATAAATAATTAACTACAAGAAAACATACTTTCACAATGTTTTGTTTGAAGAAGACACTTCCTTTTCAAAGGTTTGGTTCAGCACATTTTTTTCAATTCGTCTTTTTTTCTTCAGTTATTTGGTTTTTGAAAATTCTTTTGTCCTTTGCCCAAATTTCAATGAAGACTTTTGAGAAACAAGTTTTATAACATTTTATACCAAAAACATTGTCTTTATCCTTTCAATACATCATTACATAATTTTCAAACTACATGATACAAATATGCATAGAGAGAGTAAATTATTTTATCATTTTGCATTTTTCATTCAATTACATTGAATACTGGGGAAATATTTCACACCTTCCAATCAACTTAATTATTTTGATAGAACCTTCAATGAAATGACATTAATTATACATTTAGATGTCATTTAATATGACTCAAAAAGTACAATACAAATCCAGATTAACTCAATGTGTGTTTACATTCACATTCTTGAGACATTCACCAAAACTGTTAATTCACTGACTTTTTTTCCTCATAAATTTATGCAATAGCCCAGAACCATGAACCGATAAATCCAGACGTAAAACCATTTACAAAAATCCCTGAATCACAAAGGGCAGGAAAAGAGAAAAAAAAATTAAAAACCAAAGCAGAAACTACATGAAAGATGAAATAATCCCAGCAGCACAGCGTGTCTCTGTGCTATTACAGGAGTTCATTCATCATGGTCATTGAGGAATTTTAAAAGCTTTTTTCCTACTCCAAACACTCGTCCTTTTCCCTCATATTTTTTTTCCTGTCTGTATTTGGGCATCTATCATTATCTTCACAGGCTGGATATTTAGGTACATTGCGGTACGGAGATGTCGGTAATAGCTTTTGCTGCGGCGTGGGTGAGCGCTTGACTGGTGTAGTAGCATTAATGGACATGGTGCAGGAGGCTCTCTTAGGATTTGCGCATCACTCGCCGGAGAGAGTCAAGCGTAGTCCCATTAAAATACCACTCATCTTCGGCACACAGAGCTGCCACCGTAACAGGGGAATTGTTCTCCGCAATCACCCACACTGCGACCATCTGTGCCGTGAATGCCGCACTCAGTCCGCACTGCTTGCACCAGCGTGCACGCTGTTTAGTCAAACCGCCGTAGCATCTTTTCAGTATTTGCCCGGGACCCCGATTTCGCTGCGCAGTTGCTGACAAGACTAATATTTGTGTTTGCGAAATCAATTGATCAGAGCAGTCAATCCGCAGGTCCAATTTTCATATTGCTTGGCGGGCTACAAAATTAAACATTTTTAGGGGTAGGCATAGGAGTGTGATGCGTCAGTATAGGATTGAAATGAGTGGAACTTCATTGGAAAATGGGCAGCAGAGGTTAAATCCAACAAAATAGAAGTGACATTTAAGGAAATCAAAACAATAAATTGTATTTATATTGCCTACCTGAATTCAACTTGTGAAATTCAGCTTGAAATCAGAATTTAAACTCAATCCATTTCGGTTGAACTGGTAAAATGACATCAGAAAGATACCCAAACCATAGAGCTAGGACCCAAACCTATAACTATGACTCGCTTTCAGTTTCAAGTTTTAAGTTTCTATTTGTGCACAGATTCATGACACAGAAACATTCTTTAGATTTGGTTTCATTAAGGTGATAATATCCTTAAAGAAATGCCTGCAAGGTTTAATTAACATTAAAACATTGTTTGCTATGTTTATCATAAAAAGCAGTACAAATTCATGATGAAAAATGGGGGGAAAAGCTGATCGTTTTTAGTATTAAATAGGAAAAGCTGGTTGAAGCAGTAATGCCCAACATAGTGTAAGATGTAGCTCGCAGGCCCCAATCATTAAGTATAGTTACAGGCAAATCCAATCGAGTTATGAACAATTTTCGCGGCAGTCTGATGAGCGCAAGCCACGAGCGCGGCTGTCTGCATATAGGAGATTTGCGGCCGGGGAGTGTTTCGCTAGGGAGACAGCACCGCCATCCGGGCTTTAAGTGCATAGCCCAGAGCAAGATTTCTCATCACTGCCGCCGCAATCGTGCTGCGGCGCACACTTCGGCGGAGAAGGTTGCATATTATGGGATCAGAGGGGGGAAAAGCGGTCCTCGGGCAAGATGTACGCTCGGCTGTCAATCACTCCGCGTCCGCTGGACGCAAAGGTTTTTTGTCTGCGGTTATTGTCGTGGCACGAGAGGGAAATTGATGATGGTAAACATGGTTGGGCTTACAGTCTGAGTATTAAGATAAGTATCTAGGTGTATCACAATAACCGGACAGGACATGAATACTAAGCATGTGCTGCCTTGCAGAAAAAAAAAACGTGATCTATGAATCAAACATTGATAACAGCGTTCAAATCTCAAGTATTGATGACACAACTGCTTTGCATATGACACACCTGTGGCAATTGCCTTCACTGACTAAAAAATGGCACGTAGATGACATGGTTATCCTTCAATGCTTTGACAAATTCTCCTCGATTACTCAACCGTATAACTTCTAAAAATTAACCAAAATTACAA
This sequence comes from Patiria miniata, assembly GCF_015706575.1. Taxonomy (NCBI): domain Eukaryota; kingdom Metazoa; phylum Echinodermata; class Asteroidea; order Valvatida; family Asterinidae; genus Patiria; species Patiria miniata. Next base: position 17,257,815 of record NW_024037051.1, read on the forward strand.
GCCGAGTGACATTCATTTTTCAACTCTCATTCATATGTGAGGAGGGGAAAAAATAATCAATGTCGCACCGGAGCTTTTTCTTAAGAGAAAACTAAAAAGCAAAACAAAAACCATTTTGCGCAAAATCTGTTGGAAGTAGAAACATGTTGAGCTTAAAATTGCCCCTTCTGGGCAGATACTTTTTTTATGAATGCACGAACTCAACTTCTTGGCAGGCGTACAGTGCACACTGATTCTGTACAGGGTTACACATGCACTGTAAATTCTGTACTCACAGAAAAAATAAGGAAAATTGGTAGATGCCCTTGACAAGAAAAACATTTGACAAGGAAATATGCACTCCCCATCCTTATTTGATGTACATAGTGCAAAGAGGAAAGTTACTTGCAGAAAGGTGCAATGCAGAACACTTTTCCGAACTTAATGCCAAAGTTAACTAAACTCAAAAACCTCTCAACCCAAAATTCAGTTCCCGCAATATTTTTGTTCTCGTATGCCAGGCCCATTTCAATTTACAAGTACTCAAACCGGATTCCCGACAATTTCACATACCCTAAGCCCGGGACGATACGTAATTCCATTTTCAATTTCTCATGATATTAAAGTGCAACTCGTATCTATTTCAGGGTCCGGGTGCCCTCAAATTCGATTAGCCCATAAACACTACTGGATTTTCACTGGCTTTGCTTGTCAAGAACTGCAGTTTATGACAGACTAGTATTTTTTGGCAGGTTTTTTTGTATGTTGGATGAGCACTGGGCTTGAACAAGAAAGTGAAAGTCCCAAGGAAGAAATTCAATTATTTTGGAAGCTCACTTTGGGTATAAACTGGGCCATGGGCTTCAATGCCCTCTTTCAATATATTTAAAAGAGCGACTATAGTTGCAGCTATCTTGGAGAAATGCTTCTCAACATTTTAATATGGGAATAAATGTGTGCTTTGGAGGTTTTAAACACTGTGTTTAAGACCGGTTGGAGTCTGGATGCTGAAAGTTACGCTCGCCGAAGGTAATTATCAGCATCCAGACTCCAACCAGTCTTAAACAGAGTGTTTAATACCGACCAAGCACATATTGATTCCCATTCAGAAATACCTTTTCGGTAAAAAAAATCCACATTTTTTGGTTCATAAGTCAAAACAAGTCAAAAATGATAAATTTTCAACAATTTCGATCAACAAAATACCCCTCTAGCTAAACAGTGGTTAAGGCCCTCTGGTAAACAACTCCTTATAATCTTATGGAGATTGACGCGCGCATAGCGCTTACTGCGTGATGTGGGACACAACGCAGATGTAGTGTGAATTTATAGGACTATGAAATACTGACTCACCTATAGTATTGCACTTGCCTACCTGAGGATTGTGAACGTTCAACCAATAAAACGGTGCTGGCACCGGATTTCGTAGGAATCATAGGAATAGAAAATTTTTAAGGGTAAAATGTAGTAATTGATGGTTTTCGGTTTTTTTCCCTCATTTTTCCAACAACAAAAAAATTAGGGTAGGGGCTGTCAAAATAGGGAAGGTAGGTAACTGGAAGCAGAAACATTTTTTTGTTTGGCTTTAGGAGTTTTTGAAACTTCGGTTTGTCTCCCACTTTACCTCCATGGCTACAGAATCATTTAGAAGTTTCCATGTCCAAACAAATTAAAATACTCTTAATGTTGGCATCATTTATAGCAAATGATGTTCCTGATGCCAAAATTTGACCTATACTGAACCAGAGTCCCCCAAGTAAGGTGCCTAAAACAGAAATCATCTGAAGTCGGGCAGGTAGCCAAGGCTTCGCAAACCCCCTTTGCTGGATGTAATGCCAGCATTCCCATTATGTACAGCGGTCAGCGTTTAGCATCCCATTTTTGCTGATGACTGCGAACTTGAATAAATCATTGATCGAGGGTTTCTGACCAGCTCCGATCTGTCTGCTTCAGCTGCAATTCTCCAGAAGAAGCTCAGGCATACATTTCCTTCAGGTATCCCGGAAAAGTATGCAATCTTTGATTCTCAATAGTTTGAAGTTAAATTCAAATGCTGAAATTTTGACTGTCTGTGACTGTTCAAACAGGAAGGTTAACATGACATGTGTATTACTTGTAGTTTAGATCTTCCATGTCTATTTCCACACAGCTCAATATACCTTATTTATTAGAGGGCAATGGTTTGTTATCACTTGGATAGGGATGAGTAAATCTTTTTAGCAATCACTGTTACTAAATTAAACTAACAAAGAACACACTCTGAGGTACCTGCAGTGCACAAGGTTAATACAATCTGGTTAGTCCATAATCTCAACAATCAATTACTGGCACCTAATCCCCTTTAATCCCTTAATCCACTTGTCACTGTGTTTGCTTATTAAGGTAACTGTTAACAGCTTCCTGCCTGAGCAACTAAATGGAACAATGAAGCATTTGGCTTGGGGATTAGCCCCTCACTGTACATAAACTAACATTATCAATGTAACAAAAACTAACATAGGAAGTCTTAAGATTTTTGTAATAACTCTAGCGAAAGGAGAAAAAAATCAGTTGGGAAAATCAGACTAGTTCCCTATTTTTGGTCATATCAAATCAAACCCATTTATTTTGTTCCACCAAAAGGATAAATCTATGTTAAACTAATGTAATTTTCTCTCTTTTTTTCATCAAAACCCTGAACCATTGCTGTGCCCATGCACGTTGCAGCTAAATTCATGAACCATTGTGTACAACTGCTGCAGTACCCAACGGCAAACTGTACGGCCGTTCTACTAAAGCAGACATCTTCAACAGGGTGAAAAAAACCTCCAAACATAAGAGGTCTCTACAGCACGGACCGGGGCTAGGAGCTAAAAGCCTAGACCCAGAGTGTTCAATTTGATTATGTCCAGGTTCTTGATGGTGCGAAGGAGTGGCGAAAGGTTTAAATGCAGCTAAATTGATAGCATTTGACTCCCAAGGAGAGCACCTGATCTGAAGGGTTGTGAACCCCCCATCACACCCCCCCCCCCCCTCCAAATAAAAAAAAATCATTCAAACTTTTCATAACCTTTTTTTTGGGGGGGGGATTTTATGCAACTGAAGGGTATACAATTAACTTAGAAATTTTGTAGAAGGTGAGCTAGCTGTTACCATAGAGAAAGGACACATTTTCAAATATAATTTTAGACAAATCAGGCTCCAACTTTGTGTAACCATGTGCAATGTGCAGCAAAAGAATTACTTAATTATTGCAAATTTAAAACCGAGTGATAGATTTTGCTTTTCCACATTTTGCCTTTCCCCAATGTAATGCTCAAACCTTCCAACAAAGTGGTTGACCTGAGCTCAATGAAAAGAAAAAGGATTATTGTTTCTCTTTCTCACTTCCACATATAAGAGAAGAAAAAGAATACCGAACAACAATTTAGCCCTCTCAATTTTTTGTGTATAATGATGAATTTCTCACTGCACCAAGACTCAAATTTGGTGGTTATTTTTGCTCTATGATATCATGCTTGAAAAAGCCTGTACAACACAAAACACAATATAAAAAGTAGCCTATTATTTGAGAGAGAAAAACAAAATTGGGGAGAAAAAAATCAACCACATCAGACTACTTTGTAGGAAACACTTTTGTAGGCTATTTTTCGAAGTATAATTCCCAACCGCAATAGTCAAGACACTTTTCTGAGGTCACGGCGGCTCAACTGGGCTTTCCTTTGATGAAGCTAGTTTCATTACAGTCTAGCGAGGCATTTTCCCCGTTTGGATAATAGCACTAAGCAGGTTCAGCACAACAGACCCGTATTCATGGATCCGCGGCCAAAAGAAACACAACACTGCAGCACAAACTCGGCCACAACTGGGGTCTATTCTGTTAAAGGCTGACCTCCACCTTAACATGGCGGCAAACTTTCCCTCAAAAGAAGTGCAAATTTGCACGGTGGGTTTCTGTAGAAGCGACTGGGCACGCTCGGAAAACAGAAAAGCGGGCGGGTTGGACAGAAGAAGGTGTTCCCAACAATCGGAATGAGTGTGGAAATTCTTTGAAATGAACCTTCCCATACAATACAGTTTAACTCACAGCACTGCATACATGTAGTTTTTACAAAACAAGTACAAGCATATAGCTGTACGCTGTACTCCGTACCTTTGGTTGTAACAGTTTATGATCGCAGCCCTTTCTGGAATAGCAAGGGACAACCGTTTGCAGCAATTTCCTCTGTTTACACCCCTGGATGATAAAACCACTCAGCATGTATGCATAACCCAATTCAAATACTCGTAACTCACCGACCACAAAGCAGCCCCAAACTAGAACTCGGTCGGAAAAAACGGGCGGTGCAATATGGCGGTATACCCCTCCGATCCCAATTTCATTTTGGGCTGAGCAAAGTAATAGATCAAAAGAAACAGCGGTACATGTATGGATGTATAAAGCAGGACCCTTAGTCAATCAATCACGTTGGCAAGTACAAGTGCACAAGTTTAATCCATCATACATTTATGTTTCTTTTTTATTCTGGCGTGTAAATGAACAGAGTGGTTTTGACGAGGGATTATAGTGCAATCATGGTTGAGAGATGTGTTTATGTATCCGTCAGCGCTGAATTTACGACACAGTTCTACAAGACATTAGAGATCATGGAAATTTATGTCAGTGGAAGGAGTCTACATAAACCCAAGTCAGTCCTATGCAAGGTAGATTGTGTGCTGGTACAATGTACCAGAACATTATGTACTTGTAGTGCATGAGGGTCGGTGGAATATACTGTGGCATAGGTTGACTACAAAGTTTCCAACTAAACAGCATTCCCAAGCCTTTTTTAACTTAACGTGACATGCTTTCAAATTACACTCAATGAAAGGAACCATGATTTGGGTTTATCTGCAATTTTGCACTGATGAAAATCAAAACAATTCTGGCTTGTCAACAGTAACACTACTCTTGAAATTTTCATCGCTTGTCTTTTGAAAAGCAAAAATATTAATGCTGCAAACATTGCATGCACATCAAGTTCCCAATAAAAGCAAAACATATCCCTACAATAAACACAGTTTAACATAGCCCTACATATAAGTTACACTTTAACATACACTTGTATTATTTCTTAAATTAATTATAACTCTTCAATTAATAGTAATTCATCAATACCTTTGAAATTTGTTTATGTCTTCTAGTAAATTATACACGCATGGGTACAGACCGTAGAGTATGTAACACAGAATACAAATTATTATTTAGGATTTGAAATCTTGATTGCCACATTTACCAGCCAAATGCCAAATGATTTTTGTTGTTGTGGGAATTCATGACATGTGTAACAACTGAAGCTTGTGACAGCTGAATGGGTTAGTGTTTATACTGGTGGAAAGCACCCATGATGAATTTAGTGGGACACTGCGTGCCGTGCCGTGCACTGCGGCTTGCAGCAGCTTGCAGCTTGGTGTCTGTAGGAGCACAGATCCCTGCGGTTGTGTGGCATGATAGATTAATCACTGCCGTTCAAGACCTACTTGCTAGGCGGCTTGTTAACACTCCATCCATCATTGTCAACGTACACATCGCACCAGGACTCCAGTGGAATCACAGAATTCAACTTACACAAATATTGCCCCAGAAATATGGGGGGAAATGTGTTTACCTTGTGAATACAGCAATCTCGGGCGATCGGCGGCGGCGGCGGGCGCAGGGGTGAGACATGTATCATAGTGTGGTTATCCAGTCAAAGATGCGACCTGCGGTTATCGTCACTGTCGAAGGACGCGTTGAAGGACAGCCGAGTCCGGGGAAAAAATGTCCAAGAATCCCAGTTTAATTGAGCAGAAAGAAGTCACATTGTGCTTGGGAGTGTGACAAGCTGTACACGTGACAATCCATAGCACTTATTGATGTGAAGTTTTTTTTCTATTTTTTTTTTTTTTTGGTCTGGCTGTGATTGAAAGTGCCAGGCGGGAGCTAATCGCCTCACAAAGCTTCCATTGGGCGGCGTGACAATTGGTTATTAACACTGGCCACAATGTAGCATTCAGGCGAGACTAGAATGCCTTGCCCGGGCCCGAGTCACTCAGTGTATACACACTACCACAGTGCAGACTGGGGTGCAGTATACATGTATGTCCGTTCAACCTACCTCACACACTACCTATTATGCGGTTAGCCACGCCGATTCCCCACACACACACACACACACCATGCTCCAGATTTTTTTGCTTGGTCTCGCACATGAACCCAAACCTTAACAATAACCCCCACGAAAATTTAATTACCGCAGTCCGAGGCGATGATAAATATTTTGGTCATAGGCGCAAGGGGGGGATGGAACACGACTGAAATCAATAAAGCATTGTCGCACTGGCAGATTCAAACACCAAAGGAAAGAGAAGGGTTGGAGAGATGAAGTAGAGAGTGCCTGTGGGCTGTACATACTAGCATGGCTAGAAAAGGCGTACATAATTACCACCTTGGCCCTTAAGGCGTTTTTTTTTTCTTTTTCTGTTCTGTCAGGCTCCTGTGTTTTTTTTCTCTCTGTGTCTCTTGTCTGTTCCACCTCTGTTTGGGGGCTTGTTGGCTTCCCTCTTGGCCAACACGCCTCCCCAATATGGTCGCCCCAAGCGCCGTTAGTCACAATTCGGCTTGGGCAATTAGCGTCATGCTTGTAGGACGGGCTGAGATGGTGGAGTGGTGTGTGTCGTCGGACAAGAAGAGGAGGAAAAGATGGGGGGGGGGGATTGCTGGAGCTTACTGCGCCAAGTTTGTGCCTCGTCTCCCCTAGGGCAAACCCCCACATACAACATTTATCAGTTTGGGATGATTCAAATGTAGCCGCGAGCCATTCCTTCCGAAGAGGGAAAAAATGCAGAGCTTTCGAGTCCGCTCAATATTTCATTTGCTCAATTTTTCATACCGTCTGTCTGCGGCGCTCATCTCTTGAGGGATATGTCTCGCTCCCAGTTGATCTTCACAGATTTGCATCTCCTCTCGTCTTCACATTTTTTCGTCTTTTTTATCTTGGCATATTGCCGTGGTTACGAATCCCGAATTCAATCCCCCGTCTCGTTTACCCGCATCTGTCTTGTTATTATTTTCTCGATCAGATTGTCGCCGAGCACACTCCCAAAGAATCACCCCTTAATTTGGTTCAATTACTTTCATCCAAGTACTCACAATAAATCACATGTTGCCTGCGAAAAAATTTCGAAAGTTGCAACTTCTTTTCTTGTTAAAGATAACGAGAGAAAAACCTTTGTCACTACGACGTCTTGGATTCTTCCACTCTTTTCTAGAAAAAAATAATCACAAGACTGCAACTTTCTCACATCAGCAGCTGTTTTGAATTCACTGAAAGAAATTCAACTCAATCGATTTGAACCCCAAACTCCAGAATGTCAATGAACTGCTTTACCAACCATTCGACAAATTTTCAATGTGAAATACAACGTCTTCTTCCTATCAGTTAATTGCCTAAAAATGAGCATTCTCCTGACTGCTGCTAAAATACACAGTCTAAACTGGGGCATCAATGAAACACTCTCACAGCCAGTTCTTTCACAACCGACAATTTTTTTTCCAAAATAATTAAATAAATTCTGAAGTTTAATCCACTATACTAAACTTCAAATCACATCGATGTACAAGGTATATTTTGTTATAAGACAAAAAATATTACTTGCAATGTACTCTCAGTCTCAAGTTAAATGACGTATGAAGTTATGAAATACACGTTCATGTGCACAGGCCACCATCATTAACATGTAACGCATGTAGGAGCCCCGTGGATGAAATTTAAACGTAGCTTGAAAATCGTTCCCTCTAAATCCCAAATCATGAATGAGTTAATTTACTTGATAATCTCCCGTCAGTCGCATGCCCCACTCCTCACAGCTTTTACCCTGACCACAAGGTTACTAGCATCAAGATGCTATTAAAGATCTTCAAACTTGATGGGAAGATAGCGAACATTGACTGGGATGCGTTCCCCCGCATCACGTACAGACCCGAGGTGAGCGCCGAGGAGCCAAGAACGACGCACTCTCGCTCCTCCCGAGAAATATTGACGTCTCTCGAGCCGAAGCCTAGATAAACAGTTTGAGGTAGGGCTGAAGAGGGAGCACTGGGCATATAGCCCATCGTCTTGAATACCAGATAAGGACTGGGGGAGTCTGGCGAGTCTCCTCGCGGGGCTATTACGACAAGTGGAGGGGGGAAAGTCTGGGGCGATGTCTTGAGAGAGAGAGAGAGTTGGCCGCCATGTTGGAAAGGCGTCGTGTGATTTGGGGATGCTAAAGGCTGATAAACATACTAGGTCAATGTCTTTCCATAGACGGAAATACAGATGCTCATTAGATATGAACTTGTTATTTATTATAAGGAAATGCTTGAAAAGTCTGATCAATGTATTTAAACAGCTACATATAATAAAGGTTATGCCTATGATCATTTTCAGTAGAGCTATGCACACATTTTTTTGCTGAGTACAAGAACTTGCAAAGCACATAAACTATCTGTTTAGCAGGTTGCTAATCCAAAAGCCCTGACTGTTTCTCAGTCGATTTTTGCTTTACACATAAATTTTCTAAATCTAAGCAATATTTTCCTACTAAGTAGCTCTTACTTCCATGACCAGAAAAAAAAAATTATATAAGTAAAAAATTATGGAGATGTACTGTAGTTCTATGGTTACATGTACTCTGCACTGTAAACGGACTGAACTTTTGCCACCCCATTTGTCCAAATAAATCGGGCCGAGCGGTGTATCATCAAGCAAGCTTTGTTTCCAATAGTCAATCCACGTTTCAATTAAAGACCGCGAAGCCCGGGCTGCACTCTTGCCAGACTTTTAACGGCCACAGAATCTGCCCCAGCCCTTGGGCTGTTACTCGGCGCTTGTTCCAATATTTGGGGATGAATTATTTCGGCAGGAACGGGAGGGCAAACAGTTGCAATGCTCCGGTGAGCAACCGTGATGACCGAAACAGCGTCACTTCACGCCGGTTATTTCTCACATATTTTAATCAAGTATCTGGCACGCCAACAAAATAACACCGCTTTGAAGTTGCATCCAGAAATAGGTGTCTACATATTTGGGTGAAGGACCCGTTTAGATTTTTACAGTAAAAACCGTGCCTTAAACCTTATAATTATTTTGTCCTAACTCCATGTGAAGGCGATGACCATGTCATGAATTTAATGGCCCTATGTTTGTTTCTGTACAATTGCAGCACTGTGTGTTCAACTTTTGCTGATTTGCAGTGCGGGTACTTGCTGTGATGTAGCGAATCTGTGTTCGTATATCATTTCTGCGAGCTGCATATCACTTGATAGATTTTGTTTCAGTGAATTGGGTCATCTACGACATGTGTTGCAAGAAGCGTACGTGGATTGATCATGGCAATAGGTTACCCACCATACTATGCAAAACCCGTGTTTCCTACAACAGAATTATGTGAACAAGATTCACATTCAGCGGCTCTTTGGATTTTGGATAGTGACAAGATGGTGGGTACCAGCGAATTACAAGAAGTGCATACACCTCGTCTCTCGGGACCAACCCCAAACCATTGTTGTCAGAACGACATTGCTGAACAAGGGGAATCTTGGGAGATTTGAATTATGATGACTGACAACAAACGAGGAGTGAATTCGGGCACTTACAAGGCAGGAACTGGGTCGGCAAATGGCCCCGCTTTGTTGATGTTCCGTCTCCTTCAGCCGTCCGACCCGGTCGGAACCGGGGCTCTACCGTGGCACTCTCCGGTGCGAAAATAACCGTGACAATCAAAATATCCTAACAAGAAACACCGGGAACATGCTAAATACCTGGGCCAAGAGAAATAACGGCCTTTTCGGAATTAATATGCAAGATGGACCGGGGTTGTTTATGAAAACTTGGGTGAGCTGTTGGGAGGGGAAACAAATTCAGGAAGCGGAAGGGGTGGGGCTGTCAGCAATAACTGCGAGCAATGTTATCTTAAGTAACCCTCCTGTTTTCTTTGATTGTTTTTTTTTTTTCATCTTTCCCGTTTTTTTCTGCATTGCCTTGAAATTTTCTTGGACAAAAATACAACATGCACAAGACTTGAAGGATTGCATGGTGGAGAATCATCACCGAGTAAAAGAATTTATGATAGCATCATGGACGTGTATGATTCTTAGAAAAAACGGTGAACTCAGCATTTCAGACACTGCATCAAGTTGATTTTTTTAGGGGAATCTATAAATATTAAACACTGTACAGTGTACATGCACATGTACATATGCATGTAATAAAATAAAGCATGGACACATGAACATGGGAGTCAGGTTGGGGCAGTGGTTTCTTTCCTCGCCTTCCACTTCTCTATGGTCCGGGTTCGATTCCTGCCTTGGTCCACAAGTGGATTGGGTTTTCTGTCCCTATACCTGAGTCCGTGGGTTTTCCCTGTAACATTCTTCTGAGGTTTTCCTTCCACCTCTAAAACTGAAATTTCTTCTCGGTGTCTCCTCACTACAGGTTTCTTCAGGCTTGCGAGCTACAGTTCCTACATGTCCTAGGGCTTTTTGGGGAATCCTTGGTTTCATTACCAAAAATGAATACACGTAATATTAATAATAATAACATGCACATAATGTGTAATTGTTCCCCTAAAAAAATATCAGCCATGTCAGCCATCAAAACGATCAGTCTGCAGAATATAATTTTCTGTAAACTGAGATCCAAAAATGTTCCCCGGAAAGATTGGCACTTCCATCTTCAGAGAAAGTCACCAATTACTTAATTTCAATTTCATTTTGATTATTGAACTGGCAATTTTAATTATACTGCTTGTCTGGGACAACTGAGACAAGTGTACATCCTATGTACCTCACGAAACTGCAACTGTGAATCTGGCAAAATTGGATTTGCGTTATACATCGAAGAACATACAAGTAAGACGACAACATAAGGCAGACAACAAGTTTGAAGGGTATCTTTTCAATACTTATACCTTGCTAAGCTACACATTTGCTTAAATTTATCCGAAACGTTTTTAACATGTATGCATAGCATCTGGGCCCAATTTCATGGCGCTGTTAACCACAGAATTCCGCACTTACGATTACCATTTTGAGCTAACCGTGCTAGCCAAAAAAAATTCTGTGCTAGCCTTATAAGCACAAAATAATTAGTTACGGGATGTACGCATGTGCAGAAGCCAAAATTCCTCGCTAACTGAAGAAAAATGCTTCCCGTAAGCATGGAAATTTCTGCTGCAATAAGCAGGGATTTTGTCAGTAAGCACAGCCAATGGGCCCGGATCACATCATTAGCACTTTGTGGTTGAGTATAAGTACTTAAATGCACCTTAAGGGTTTTTACATGCACCATAGAGGGTTTTATGGGATATTCTTGTTAAATGAAGCATGGCTAATGAATGATATTAGGAGGGAAACTGCTAACAATAGCATTGCAAATAGCACAGTAATCTAATTGATTTCCCCAGGCAAAATTTCTGTCAGATGCAAACTAATCCAATTTTTGAGTGGTGTTGAGTTTGATTTGGTTAAAGTGTTGATTCATGTTTTATTATAATTACTTGGACAAGCTGGTCTAAAGTAAATCAACCAGATATATTATTTGCTTCTGCACTTGTGTGACGACCTTTAAATTTTGGTGGGAAGAGATTGTGTTGAAAACATTTATGACATTTACTTTGAATTGAACCATTTTTTAACAAGTACATGTACGTATACTCTTATAGTTTACAAAATGTAGACTTAATCGCTCTAATAAAAGGGCACATTTTTCATTTCACTATAAGCTGCAGCTCTTAAATTTTAGAAATCCTAAAAAGGGTAAGGCCTTATATTGATTTGGAAATCCTGATTTCATTTTCTTTTGAAATCAGCAAGATTTCTTGAGAAAAACAAAATGCAGAAGTACATTTTTCTGACCACCTGCAAAAACCACTCTGGAACCATTTTCAGATTAAAAACTAATCCGACCGACGATTTTCTGGATTTGTTTCTCCGCTGGACTTGCCTGACTCCCCGCACTTAACATGAACACATTTCATTAGAATAATTGACTGTGATTGTCGTGGGCACAGACTAAGTGATTAGCCGGGATATCTGGCTCTTGTCTGCCTTCTCACAAACTCCATCTGGCAAATCACTCGATTGCGTTCGGGAGGCTTTTTAATTCAACCCCAATGTCATTATCTTAATGCTTTTTTTCTTGATGGGAAAGGCCGCTCTCTGCTGTAATTCTCCATCAGAGACCAAAATCCCACCTGCAAATTTGATAAATTGACAGTGTTTTTTTTTTTGGTGGGTAATGGCACAACAAACATTGTACGAACTTGTCAAGGCTGTCGCTCTATCATTTCTACGCTGCAATTCTTTTTAGGGTTTGATGAAGAAAATCTTTCCAGCTTAAAAAAAGTCAAAGGTTAAACAAAGAAGTTAAGTAGAGCTTAATTTGAACCTGTGATCTGCACCACAACCGCTTTAAAAAAAAAGACAAAAGCAATCAATCAATCAATCGGAAGAGAGAAGTCTCTTCAAGCTTTTGAATAGATATATTTTGCCATTGTCAAAATTGTAGTATCTGTACACTGTTTGCATTTGTGTATGTACTCGTCTTGTACTGTACATTAATTAACCCTAACCTCCCCAAATCCATCGAAATCTATCCCCCCATTTTGGTGGATTTTGGGGACTTGGTCCTGAAGGTCTGGTTTGGCTAAATAGTGATGGAGTATGACTTGGGCCTGGATGCCTAAACATGCTAAAGCAAAGCATGCATTGGAAGCAGTGTGGTTGATGGATTTGGCAGACTTGGTCCAGTACTTAGTAAACGACAGTAGGGAGTTAGGGTTAAAATGTCTTCAAAAGGATCGCACTTTTAAGTGACCACTGAAATTGAAATGAATCATCAATAAAGGCATTTCTCTTTTGTAAATTCACAACACTAACACTCTCCCCCTCCCCATTGTGCAGATTAATTGTACATCATTAATTTAAAGCACATCATGTCAAAACCACACTTGTCACAGCTGATCAATTACAAATGCAGTACCTATTTCCACATCCTGTTTTGTAACTCCTAATTGACATCAGAAAGACATCTTTTGTGGACGTTAAACTCTGACATTTCCGGAGAGAGAAGGTACTAAAAAAAGTCATACTTTCAGTTGACACATAATTCCACCTGACACAGAAGAAGTTGTATAACAGCCACGGGTGACGACATTTGCCCAACGCCGCCGAGTTCAGAATTTATGAACAGAGTAGCCATATTTGTAATGTCCCTCTTAAATAACCACCAGCTTCTGCGGTCTTACAGTTTGCCGAGGGTTGATATCCACAGTTGGCCGGACTGAACACGACCCAAACAAGATACGGCATCAGAGATCAGGGCTGGTGTATCCAACAATTTAAACTGAGCTCCTTCTTCTTTTGAGAGGGGTGGGTGGGAAAGTTACACGGCTATCAACGCTGAACGGCAATAGGCCAAGCTGTAAAGGTATCCTATGCACATAGCCAGTGATACCCACACTTGAGCCTGGCTGGTTCTGACGGGAAGACATGAGCGCACATTGATTTTTGTCTCACGTTGTTCTACCGAGTGAAATCCTGTCCTTGGTAAACATGGGAAGACACACATGGAACAAACGACCCCCCTCTTGATCACGGGCCAGCACTGCCGACGACAGATTTTTGTCCGACGTCCTCATTCATAGGAATACACGGGGGAAAATAAAGCGACTGAAAAAAAAATGGGCTAGTGTTCTACATACATCTGGTTGCCTAGATGTTATCATGGATTGGTAGCCTTACCTAATTTTTTTAGCGGATCACAGAGCTCTGCGGACTAGGCTTGTTTGGAGTAACAGCGCCGCACTAGCACAAATTTTGGACCAGGATACCTGAGCTTTGCCAGTCTTCGGTATTCGGTAAAGGTTAGTGGGATTTGGGGAACCGTTTGTCATGAACCAGTGCTCATTATTACGGGAGGAAAAAACCCGTGAATCTCAACAATGTTTTTTTTCGGTGAAGTCACTGAACTAAACATCCATCGGGGAAAATGGCACACATAAAAGACATGATTTCTTTTTCATTTGATGGCCAGGCACATGAGATTGAGGAATACAATTCATAGTGAGGTCTAAAAAATCTATGGATTGTTTAAACCAAGATGGTCAATATATACAGTTTCAAATTTTTAGCAGTTTAAAACCCTTAAAACTGCAAAACACTCCACATCAATCACTGAACGCAAACTTTAACTGGCGCGCGCTCTGTGCGCAACTTTTGACTGGCTCAGCACGCGGTTGCAGCTGGCAGTTTCGAATATCTGAATATTTGGTCAAACACAGTTTCGACTAATCGAATACTAAATCATTCGAAATTGAACATCCCTAAACAACATACAAATTGAAAACTTGTAACATTTGAGATAAAAACATTTGAATATATTGAAGAACATGGGCAAAGCAACTTCAACTTTTTGTTTGAGATTTTCTCTCTCTCTACCTCAAGGTGTTTTTCCGACTCTTTGAGCTAGTGTCGTTTGTGTTCACTTTTGAGTAATTCTTGGAAAAATGACAGCAGGAGCCATCTAAAGGTAATCTTATTTACCACAAGGTTTTTATAGAAGTAAAGTACCGGTACAACTTAAAATGATTAAAAAAAATTCCCAACAAATAAAAAAAATGGATGAAAAACAATAATCAGTCGATCGAGGTATTATCAAGCAGACAACAACAGATGAAGCAAAGAATTGCATTCAGAGCTGGGAAATACTTCAGTGCCAAGATTATCATAAAACATAACGGGAGCAAATTCCAACGAGTTTAAATTCTTTCTAATTTGAATGAAAATTCACCCAAAACTCAAATAGGAACAAGACAATAAAGAATAAAATTCACACAAATTTCGACTGAATGTGTCTTTTTTTCCTTTTCTTATGAATAGTTCATTTTACATTAAAATTCAAGTGATTTTCACTCAATAATGTCAAGTCCCTATTTTCATTTCTTGGAAGTAAGTCAATGAGAACAAATTAATAAAAAAATACTTACTTTGACTAAATGCCGCATTCTTTTTTAAAAACTTCCAGTGAAAGTTTGTGGGCACTCATGCTCTTCGCACGCATCAACAATAAAA
Source organism: Patiria miniata (assembly GCF_015706575.1). Lineage (NCBI taxonomy): Eukaryota > Metazoa > Echinodermata > Asteroidea > Valvatida > Asterinidae > Patiria > Patiria miniata. The sequence continues at coordinate 17,272,906 of NW_024037051.1, forward strand.
AACAGTGTTCGATCGTCAGTCCCTGAAGTGACAGCGAAAAACCAACGCCTGAAACTCTTCTCAGAAAAGCACCACAGGCCGTTTCTCCCAAAAATTTCCGGAAAACGAAAAAATATCAGTTTTGTTGCTTGCGGTTCAGAGACTGGACTTCCACCACACTATTTGCAGGCTGCCCCAGGAGGAAAGAACACAAACAATGTGCACTGGGCCCCTCTAATTGTTGCTAAATAGGACTGTGATTAGAGACAACACCCTGAAACCCAATCAGGTGGCATCAGCTGACCAATGTGTGATCTGAACTAGTAGGAGATGGTAACAGTGGCCGTTCTTAATCCAGGGGGTAAAACAGGAAACCTGTACGGTGTAAAAAAAAAAAGATTTCCAAAGACTTTTATGCAAGTCTTTTGTGGCAGATTTTGCCACAACGTTTGTGCTTATTAGAAGTCTAAGAAAGGCAGATTACCCATTTCAATGAGCCCAAATGTATGGAAGATGCACAAAGCAGGTTGCAAAGTGTTATGTAATATCATGGAGGAATATTGTTTTTGCCTAATGATTCCGTGCTGGTTTTCACTCAGCACATACTTTTTGTACTATGGGCTCTGTGCGCCAACGAAAGAGGGCGCCCGTTTACCTAGCAACAACGTCCCATGGGCGGGACATTTAGCTGGTTGCCGCACCGTTCCTTGTGTGTGACGCACGTACACCAGGGGATTTGTACTATGTACATGCAGTGGTACTACAACCACACGTCGCGGCAAAATATTGCAGTCGGACAAGATGGCGTCGGTCGGCCACCCCCAACTGTACTTCCTTTGCCGGTGAGGGGGGGTAATTATGAACGGAGCGGATAGTCTTCAAATCTCGGGCTTGCTAGGCTTCACAAACAGGCTACAGGCCTCAGCGCAATATGATATAAAAGTTTTTTAGCTTGTGACTGTTCTTGAGTTGACTTAAGCTTCAATTTGCTAAGTCTCCACGAAATATGGCTCAAACTGTTACGTCGACCCCTCACTGTACACTCACGACGGCCCCCAGTAATGGCCAACGCATTGTGCCAATTATGTCATAAAGCAATTGTTTTCTTTAATGGCGACTGGCTGGATGCCTTCTCCATTAGTGGACAGCTGATGTACAGTGATGTGGTGCGCGGATTAATCTGCATGTTTTTGTAAGCTGCATGAGTAATGGCCATCCATTTAAATAAAATAAATAATTTTTTTTTTTTGGGGGGGTGGATAATTGTCCTTTACCTGCAGCAGAAGCTGAATTGCGAAGGATGCAGCAATACAATATAAGCTGCAGCCATGTACAGGCACCTTAGGCAGCAGCCATACGACCCATGTCTTACCATAGAGCACTGCCAGGGATTGAAGATGTTGATTTTTTTTGCAGAGGAAGGAAAACCGGAGAACCCGGAGAAAAACCCTTGTGGCACAGGAGAAAATCAACGAACAACTCCACTCATATTTGAACCCAGCCAGGAATTGAACCCGGGCCACGGCAGTGACAGTCGAGCGCTTTACGCACTGCGCCACCCATGCTGCCTTATTCCAAAATCACCTTTGCAAGCGACTTTTTATAAATGAAATTCCTCTGCAAATTCAAGAGCCGTGAAATTAAACAAAATAAGCTGGCAAGTTCCCAGGTCTTGGCAGCTTTCTTTGGCTTGGCATTCGGGACTGGCTGGCCCCACCACAAAGAAAGCAGAGCCGGAGTTGTTTATGTTTCATTTTCTACGGAGTCAGCCAAGCAGTAAGGTTAACCTTGTCAGTGAGGTGAAGGTGGTCTGGGGATTGAGTTTGGGGGGGGGGGGATCGGGAGGGGGGAATTTTGAGACACAGCGCTACCGAATTTAGGACGAAGTTGAAGTGGATTTGATTGGTTGGAGTTTCGTTGGTGCTTGATTGGACAGAGTTTATTCCACGTGGGAATTTATTGGTATCGTTTGACAAACGTTTCGAGAGAACATGTTCAAGTGACTTTTCAAACGTGCAGATGCTCGAGAGTGCACAAAGATGAACATGAGCAATTGAAAAGAATTTTTGGAAATAAAAAAAGATAAAATGCTGCAAACTGCTTACTGACTGGATTGGCCTGAAATATCCAAATCCGAAAAGCAAGAGCCTGGCCTAACGTTTATTTATCCTAAAGGGTTCTTTGTCTAAGGAACAGATCCTGCTAGCATCAAACCGTAGGCCCTCTATACAGTTGTTGAGACCAGTTGATATTCAATCGGCATGCATAGTTGTGGATAGTTGTTCAGATTGGTTCAAATACTTAAAGCTGTGGATTGTGGATGTGCATATGTTGATACTAAAGAATAGGTTGAAGACTAACTATCAACTGATAGGGATGGATAATTTATTCACCAATACTTTACTTGGATTACTTAATCGGTAGGCTTACGTTGAGCTTGATTAGTTTTAAAAGTTTTAAGTTCCCAAATAAGGAATATGCAACTGGGTTAACTCTTTCATAATTCAGGGAGTTTCTTGCCAAACAAGACCAGCAAAAGCTGCTTCCAGAAGGCACACAAATTGTACTCAGAAAAGCTATTCGTAGGAAGTCTTTTCATGCATCTAGTCTACACAATGGGTCAAATAATAGAATAATCCTATACAATAGAACTGCCCGGCTCTCTTCCGAAGTCTACAACCAGCCTATTAAAGTCGCATGTCAGTCAGTCGGTCAGTCAGTCAGGAAGTTAGATACAAAGAGGATATACTAGGCTGTCCCTCTGGGACCTGCAAAATGTTTCCAATTGGTTCCTCTACCCCTCCCACAAATTCTGTGCTAAACCACTCCCCTCAAAAAGGCCCCCCTCCCTCCCCTTGACCTTGCCCCAACTCTGACCAAACCCAAAAAATTCAGGGAGAAAACTGCACAAACAAATTCAGGAAGCAAACTTTAATTAAAAATGGAAACTTTAGACGTCGCGGTCTTGTTTCACCCAGTTATTCCGAGGAATACCGGCAGAGTTCACTTCCCGGTGCAAAGTTAAACCGAAACTAGATTTTCTTTTCTTTTTCTTTCTTTCTTTCTTCTTTCTTTCTTTTCTGTATAGACATTGTCAGTGTTTAAAGGCATTGGTATGCCACACACAAAGTTCGAATGGAAATCATTAAGACAGAAATGTTGTTGTTTCAATTTCATTCACATAATAAACTGAAACATTTTGAATGAACTATGTGCATTAAGAACCCTATGTCCAACTTGCATTCTACAAGGTTAAGTAAAACTTTAACAATTAAACAAACGAAACACATGATTTTTAGTTTGACAACTGTTTCAATTCAGATTTGTGGAATTTCTTTTAACATGAATCTGAGTGATGAAAGTTTCTGGTTAATACCAACAATCCACAAGTTTTGTCAACAGGAATGTGCTGGACTACTGTTAAATGCTTCTCAAAACATATGTCTTAGAAAGTGGGGGAAGTGGACCCCAGAAGAAAATATATGGGTAAAACTAAATATGTACAAAGTTTACGGGATTTGTGGGAACAAGAACAAGAAGAAGAAACAGAAGAAGAAAATCAGAACAAAAACAAAGGCTTTTTTTGTTCAAAGTTTGCAGAAAAGCCAAAGAGCAACAATTCCTGATTTGATAACACATACATGTACATGAAGAAGTGACACTCTACCATGAGAAATGAATTCAGAAAGAAATACATGTATTCCTCAAAAACATTCCGAATTCATTCAAATACCATTCAGATTTTGTTCCAATGTTCCAATATAAAGAAGTACTTTCCTGTGAAGTGACCGCAAACTATTAGTTCAACGATTAAAATGGCTCTGTAGAAAAGAATCAGACCATGGTTTACAAATGTCTCACAAACATTGCCGGGACGGCACAAAAGGCGGCGGGGAAACAGTATCCATCAGATGCCCAGGTGAACAAAAGCAATTTACCAAGCGAGAATAAAAGCCAAGTTTGAAGAGACGGACAAAAACCCGTCAAATCTTGTTTAGATTACCTATTGACTTTGAAGCTAGGGTGAAAGAGAACGGAAAGTGAATTTTTTCGGTGGCAGTGTCGGGGGGTGTACATCCACAGGAATGGGGAAACTACACACGAGGACAAAAGCCTCGTCGAAACCAAACTCCGGCGAGCAGTAAAACTACACCGGGGACTGAAAGCGGGACTGAAAACTCACACCGAGGAGAACTCGGCGACCGAGTGGAGGCGCAGGCTGGCCAACTTCTGACCCTGTTCCCGATACCCCCAAACACAAAAGCTGACCCGTAGCCTTCCCCGCCTGACTTGAGGTTAAGGCCTAAAATTTGAGCCGACAGGAAAACAAATTTCTGCGCCATGATAGCGGAGGGAGAAGGCATACCAACAGGTAACTGATCGTCGCAGACAACCTCGAGGGGAAGGGAAACAACAACATGGCAGGAATCTGGTGCCTCCATTGTGGTGGGAGGTTGCGTTCAGGCTGTACTGGCCAAGAGTTAAGGATAAAGACTCCGTAATCCAACTTGAGCCTGAGAGGTAAACAGACCAAGTTGAAACAAGGTAACAGGGTGATAAGGCTCCTGACACAGCAGGGATGCCAAACAAAACTGGGTGATTCCAAGGAGAAACTGACATCCTGAGTGTGGTCAATCCAAGTAGTTGATACTATAGTCACCAGTGGTTCATGCCATGACACAGCACAGCTAACTACCAAACTACACGTAAACAAATAAGGTTCTCTTGCAAAGAAAGCATTCACTCCTCAGTAGTTCTTTACAGGCAAACACCTATGTAATGAACAACAGGCAGAAGTTCAAATGACTTTTCATCAAATTTATGATTGAACACAGAAGACTGGGCAGCGCCCCACATTCTGCCAAATTAATTAACAAAAAAATTGATTAGCCCAAGAGATATTAAAATTAACACTGCAATTTTCAGCCTGGATCATTCAATTAGATGTGCAATGAATAGATCTCCATATTGATATTATTGCCAGATCTGAAACTGAACAATCTCAGCTTTTTGGAAACTATAGGCCTATCCTCTTTTAAGCAGTGATCAATGTTGGACATGAGTGCGCTCACATGGTCATTCTATAAATTTGGGGTCCATTTTTCCCCTGTCCCTGTAACATAATTCTGATGCACTCCTTAACACAGCCGTCTCCCAAGAGTGATTATGAATCGTGAACTACCTAACCAACAAATAAAAACTTGTTTGAAGTCAATTTCTACATTAAAATGATACTTGAATGATCCATTACAAAGTATCAAGGGTAACAGGGACAGGAAAAATGCCACACTTTGGACCCTAAATTTATAGAATTAACAGAAATGACACGTGCATCTGGAACATCTAGTATGTGGCATTGGAGAGTTACACATGTTTGTGGCTCATGTGGACTGTGGGCCGGGCCTAATATATAGTAGGACAGGTCACCCTCACATTCAATTATTCAAAATATAATATGACACAGCAAAGCCTTTCCCTCATGCAAGTGCATACTGGAGGCACAGCTTCTAAATGGACATTGAAAACAGATACTTAACATTATGCTTAGCATGAATTTCATAAAAGTGACATTAATTTGATGAATTCAAAATTGTCAGCACTGCTACCAAGCATGATCATGTCCAGGTGTTTTGTTGGTATTAATAAAAACAAAAAACATGTTCCAAAAAAATTCCTGAGTTATCATGAACACATTGGAGTGTCAACAAGAAATAAATTCCAAAAAATTCCACCATTTTTGGAGATGGGCCGATCCTGCCCATTTTGGTCACATGACAGTTGGATAAGATTTGTGAGAATATAGTCAGGATTATTTTATTGGTTGGTTTGTCAGTTGATGTTTACTCCAAAAAGGCCTTCATAAAGTGTCTGTCAGAAGTGTCTACGTTTCAGAAAAGTGATGGAAATTTGGAAAAAGCTTTTTGTTCTTTTCTTTTTTTGTCCACAATGACGGATTTTCCAAGATTCTTCCGATACAAAAATGTGTCCAAAGGAGCCAACCCTTTCTACATAGCTACAGTTTTCTTAGAAACAAATAAAAAAACAATATATTGACAATAAATTGACAAAATAAAGCAAATGTATTAATTTAAAGGGAAAAAACGGAGTTGGGCTGGAAAAAAAGGAAGTGGGTCTGGACGAGAAACTGGTTTATTTTTTTAATTTGGCCTCGTAAGGAATTTCAGTAATTGCTCCAAACAAACAAAGTTTGGCTGCTATTAAGTAAGTGTACAAAGGGATAAACATACAATTTTATGGAATTTACTTCATCGGGGTGGTAACATTGTTTCAATCATTCATTTTCTGGCCCATGACTGGCTACAGTGTATGCAAATTTCATGTACTTGCAAGTACGTGTGCATGTAAATTAGCTGTCAACATGTTCTAGGTTATTGGAAGTTCTTCCAGATGTTGACACTTCTTTCGACAACTAATTTCAAAAAGACAAAATGTAGACGAAAGGCAGCTCTTTTTATTAAGTAACACGATTCCACAAAATCAAAAATCAGTGTTTCACAGAAATTCTTGAAGAAAAGATCTGTATTCCTGAAAACGATGAAAAGCCTTTTGCCCTGTTTTCAATTTCAATAGTGAAAATATTATAATTCCAAGGGAAGAAAGTGTGAAAAATAGATGAAAAGGGCGGGAAAAAAAGTGGGCAGTTATTTTGTTTTGATCATTCGTTCCCCGGTCAATGCAGCTGACGAGCGAATCTGGCCAGCAATCTTTTTTTTTCCGTTTTTTTTTTTTGCCCGCAGGCATGGCATTCAGCTAGCGCCTTAGCCCCAACAATAGACGACCTCCCCTCCGTATTCAAGCCAGCTTTTCCCCTCGTCGAGTCTCTGCGCTGCTCACCAAGACCGACTGGCGAAATAAAAAAAAAAGTGGCGGGGAACCGAGGGATTCTTAAAGTCCCGGGCTTGGAAAAACCACACAAGAAATAATCAAATGCTGGGACAGTAGGGGGGAAAAAGAGAGAGATTCTATAGAAAAAGAGAAGAGAAAGGGGATAAAAAGAGGAAAAGTAGGCCACTGCAGATTGGTCAAAGGCAAAGTGCGATTCAAGAGCTAAGCCAAAATGCTAATCCATTAAAGAAACGAAGGTTGCCGGTTCTGTGCTCGGAAGTCGTTGCACTATGGCGAGACAGGTGCCCACGTTATAGGAACATGGACGTGAAAGAAATATTGTCGGATAATGCCACCATTTTGTGCACATTTTGTTGCTTACGTTTCATGGAATCTCACGGACACACACATGTAAAGTGCGGGTTTCGAAAAATTCTTTCAATATCCAACTCATTCACATGTTAATTACATACATGTACAGCTTGTTCATGCATAGGGCCTACAATTAACAAAAATGCACTCCTGCCTCCTACAAATATTTCATGTAAATCCAAAACAAAATATTCTACTTTAACCCTATAACTCCATGCCGTCTTTTACTAAGTACTGGACCAAGTCCGCCAAAATCCATCAATCACACTGCTTTCAATGTACGCTTTGCTTTAGGCCTTCAGGCCCAAGTCCATCATACGCCAATAACGCCATCAACATTTAGTGAAACCAGGCCTGCATGACCAAGTCCCCCAAAATCAACCAAAATGGGGAGGGGGGGATTTTGTAAGAGTTGGGAGGTTATAGGTTAAAGTGCATGTTTGTTGACTGTTAGATATGATTTTGCATTAATTTGAGTCTGTTTCTACAATATAAGCTTTTTCCTTGTACATGATAACACAAATATCTCTATTGGCAGGCTACCCACAATGCTGCCTTCAGATTTTTCTTGGAAACTGTTTCAAACGTTGGGACCCGGGTACGCGGTCACACCCCTGGTCTCAAATCTACAATTTGAAAGTTTGTATGCCGAATCCAATGAACAATTTGGAGTTCATCTGCTAAATCAAATCTACAGTTTTGAAAGTCTGCACACTGCATGTATATATCCTATCTTCTTCTTCACATGGGTCACTGAAGCACACTGGTTTTGTTTGTTGCTCAAGTATCTGAATGAACTGCGAAGCCCTCATCTTGTGAGAACCTGCTGAAGAGAGAAGTTGAGGGGGAATCCTTTATTTCCCCCTTCTTTGGTGAAGTGAGACAGAGCCGCTAATGGCCTCGAGATATGCCCAGGCTCAGGTGGTTTGAGGCTAGCGGCTACTTTCTTAGCTCTCCGCAGGAGTGGGGGATGTTCCGGACAAGGCCGGCCGGCCAGCATGGCTCGCAGTGATGGTTTGAAGTGCGCCACATAATGGACAATTGAAAGGAACTCACAGTTTGCTTGTTCGACCATTTCAATCATATGTAAAAAGGAAACTCTAGTTTGATAAAGAAAATGTGAGCAATGGAAAAGGGGCTAAGGTAGGGTGACTTCAACAGTTTTAAAATTGAATCCAGGGGCTTATTCTGTCTGCACTCGGCTCCAAATTTGTAGAGTACCTCCATACTGCATTATAGTAGTAAATTGCTAGTCCAAGGTTATCGAGAAGAGGTGAAATCGCTTTTTAAAATGTGATTATTTAGCACATGAATGGAAAGATGGGGGAAATCTGCCCCCCCCCCACAAAAAAAATAGTTTGAATACTAGTGCAACACCTGGATGATTCAGTCATGTGACAAGAAATAATTAAAATGCAAATAAAACACCTAGAGAAAAGGACTACACAAAAAAAATGATTCTTATCACTATTTACAAAAACGTTTATGCAAAACAAATTGTACCAGTTATTGCATATTATGTGATCCTAGTTAATAAGCTACGTGTGTAAAGTCCGCTCGCTACATAAATTGATGCAAACTTCTGCAAGAATAACATGATATACTGCTTCAAGCCTGCAATTTGACAGTTATGGGGAAACCAAAAATAAAAAAAGGGTCTAAAAAAATCCCACAAGTCAAAGCAATATCAGTGTTTGTAATCAAAAAATGGTTTTGTCCCGAAGGCAAAAGTGATTAGCACAGAGAGTGGGAAGGTTTAGATTAACGCAGCCATTGTGGAGCTGTCAATTCAAATTTCTCCGCGGTCCGTCAAGTGAATTATATTGCTCCGGTGCGTTTCTCGGTCTGTCGCCGGGACAGTTCTGGGACAAGCGTGTGGCAGACATAAACCGTGCAGGGGAGCACGTCTTACCGCATTTCTTACAGCATTTCTGTCTCAGTGTTACGCATTATCCGTGTAAATGATTTGCATTTTTAGGATTCAATTTCACAAACACCTCATTGACAACAACAATGATTTTTCCTCATTTGCAAGAAATAATTTTAACAGTAGAGCTATATCAAATTCCTAGAGAGCTAACTCACTGTACACAGTGTAGCCTGCTGGGTGATTCGTGTTCGTGCACAACCAATGGAAAAGTCAAAATTCTGTACGGCTTTTGTATGGCCATTTGCATATATGTATTTTATAATTCCACACAAATAGACCTACATTATCAAAATTGATAAACCCAATATTGAAACTTCAATCAGTAACTAAGTGTTTTTTATTTCTGCTCTGCACCGACAATTATGAACAAATTGTGGGTACATGCAACGTTCTGATTGTTTTTGTTCATAGCGCCTCTTTAGGTCACGTCTAATATGCTCATGTTCAATGTACCTTAAGAGCATATCATGAGAATTCAGTTACATCTAATTTTAAATATATTCTATGGACATGCACATGAATTGAAAATGTTTGCAACCACGACGCTTACAGAAGTATTTTAATGCAAGAGAATTAGGCGTTAGCACTCTATCTAGTAGTGCAATATACATTTCAATTTGTTTACATGCGGTTTGTGTCTTTTGTTTACTTGTTTGCTCATGGAATGGACACTATTAATAGTGCCACTGCTTGGTGCTTATTTTTTTGATTAAAACTGTTACTTTCTTGCAAATTGAGAGGATAAGTCACAATAAAAATGCTAAGAATGTATTTCATTGGACGTGGGCTTTTTGCCCATGATGCACTGCAAAAACAATGGCCTCTCCGCAGTAACCTTTTCATGCGGCTATGATATATGCGGCTATTGATAATGGATTACTTATGGGTACTCGATGGAAACAAGCCTCTGCAATTGGCTTTCTAGGCTATCCGAGATGAAATCAACTGTTCTCTGTGTTCTGATCTTTGTATTGTTATGTGTAGTGTATGTATGTAAGAAAGTCAACTTGATTATTTGCCTACAAATTGAAAAAACTCTCTTTTCATCTAGAGTGGACGTTACTTGCTGCACGTCCTCACATCCCCATCACCATCACCAAGTATACAATGTAAGAACTAGTTCTTTTTTCCATCAAACCTCGCAAACAAAAGCCCCTGAATCCCCTTCCCCGGGGATCCCCGCTAGACATCTCCATCCTTCCATTCCTTCTCTTGATCCTGCTCTAATTCCAAAAAATCCTCTTTAGCATACGAGCCTTTCCAAAGCAGAAATATCTCTCCTCTTTTTTTTCTTTGGATAAACCCCCATCCCAGTTCCACGGAAGGCAAGGACCCCGTGCAACCGTTTCGCCTCCACACATCCCAACACTTTTTGCCCGAGGCAAGGCCTTAAGAATGGACATGTTCGCCCATCCAACTCTCGCGCATGTTGAGATCCCCGTCTTGCATTTTGCATGAGGTGAAATTAGTGCGACGCCCGCATATTTCGACCTTGTAATGAGGCAGTTATGTAAATGACATGCGGGGCCCGGTTTCAGGATCATTACCATACAGGGAAGATAAAAGAACGCGGACGATAAAAACAATACCATGTGAGTGAGCAGAGTACCCATGATTTTTTTAATCCGGGAATTTGTACTTGTTTGTACGTACATGTATTTATCATGAAAGAAATTTTTGCAACTCGATTTGTTTTTGGGAAGCTTGTCCCATTAAACCAAAAATTAATTTAAATAAGGAAATTATCAATTTACATGTACCTTTGGGGCATCGTAAGTGTGCAAGTACATGTCAAACTGATAATCAGGAACTACAGAAAACTGCATTAGAAACAATAAAAACAATACAAAAGCCTCAATAACATCAGAATGATATTAAATAAAGTACATACTGTTACCTGATCGATGGCTTACACACTAAAAAAAAGTTGTCAAAATTGCTGAAACGTTTATCTCAAAACAGTTTAAATCCTAGGGTACTGTATTAGTCATCTTTTCATTTGAAGAACACTGACTAAAACAACTAATTCCCAACAAAGTTTTAAAAAGATAACTTTCAACATTACTGAAGAGGTCTACGGAAAAACATTATTATTATTTTTGGGCAATTATTATACACACAAATGGAGTGCACTGACCAGTGAAGATGCTATGCAAACTGAATAATACAAAAGCCCCATTCTTATCTGGTTACAATGCCAACAGCACAAACGCTCATTTGTAACTGTTCCCCCACCATCGCTTGCCAAAAAAAAAAAAATTTGTTAAGCAATTCGTTGAGTAAATCATTTAGTGCGAGGGGTACGGTTACGGTCACAGTCATCTGCATAGTGTGGCTTAATGCATCCGTAAAAACTCAACTCCAAACTGGAGTTGTCATGCTTGCATGCCAAAACACTGAGTGGAATTCATATGATACTCACTCCACAACGGCCATCTACACCACCATCATTGCACGCATCCATTTATAAACACCAAATGCTGAATTTGATCACTACTCCATACAACCAGCCACCCCATTCCCAACAACTCAAAACATGTCATCGTAAGTCAATAACAAAAGATGTTCAGTCTGATAAAAAAAAAAAAAATGCACGGTGTACTTGTTAAGTGATAGCTTGAATGTGATCTGTCAATGACTTTGACTTTTTCTCCTGAAATCATTTCGGGGGTGGGGAGACGGAATCTAAACTTAACCAGGGAATGTATCAAGGTTTTTCTGAATGGGTGAGGTGCCGGGGACCAAACTGCAGCCTTCCATGGTATGTACGATGATATCCTCTTCATTTTTTCGGGTTGGCGCGATCACGGCGCGGATCCATTACACGACCGCGTTGCCGGCGTAGCGCGATACTGTCCCAGGCCCTCTTCAGCCCTCTCCAATGCTGTAACTAGAACCTATTGTAGAAAATGTATGGGCCTGCGAGAGGGACATGAGGGTGCTTCAGCGATGGCTGACTTCCAGAACAAAAAGCTCAGGCAGGCCTTGGCCGGGCCGTTGAAGATGGGGTCGAGGAAGTCCAAAACAGGCACCAACGCCGGACCTACGCGCTTTCTTCTTCCCTCAGCCGGCAACTTGCCGTGCCATTTTTTTCCTTTCTCCATCTCCCTCTCTCTTTCTCTTAGTCTTTCTCTCCTTCTTTCTTTCTCTCTTGATTTTCATCTCCCTCAGCGTGTGCTTGCCAATTTTTTCTTGGGCTGAGTAGTGCGGATTGCCTCGAGGCGTGTTGGTGTCGGGTTGCTGTGGTGGGGCCCATACAGCTCGCCAGAGCTCCCGCAATTTTGGCCGAGAGTGAAAAGAGGAAAGACGGGCCGCGAGAGGGGCTCCTTTTGAGATGGCGCGGGGGGAAAGAAAACAAAGGGCCGGGAATGTGCAGGTGATTCACGCTGAATCTTCCGTAAGAAAACTGCGCCAACTGCAAGCGTTTTGAAAGAGGAAAAAACCTGCTGCAAAACACTGAAATTTTCACTTTTCAATTCCTCATAAATGCCCCCTTTCTTGTAACTTCCTGTGACTTCAGGCAAAATTTTAAGGAATAGAAAGAGTGACCATTCATCTATGATGTGACAGTTGTGTCAGTGTCTCCAGAGAGCAAGGACTCTGTTCCTTGCTCTATGGCGTCTCCTATAGCTTTTAAGATACACCACAATCAGCATAACAACACAGTTGCAACCATTCCTTGCTCTATGCCAACAGCAGTCAATGAAGTTGAAAACAATTTAAGCTTAGTGGTTTTTCATGTAAGGCATATATGCAGTACAGTATACATGTAGCTCCATCGTTAATTTCGACAACTTTAGCTTATGTAAATAGAAGATAGCAGTTCAGTGCTTCTTAATTCTTAGAATCTCAGAAATCAAAAATCATTTCCAACGAGCGATTACTACCAACCAGAAGTTCCTTAAATGTGTTGGTAACCTTCTTATACATGCAAGCCTGATTACACAAAGTCCACACAAAGTACAATAATCCCTCCAAGATTTACAAACAACCTGCAACAAAACAGCCCCAATATAGCTTCCCACACACAAACACAGTTTAAACACCACTCCCCTGAATCAAAACATCAAAGCAAAAGCCTATGTGCTAAACAAACCCCCATTAAGCCTGATTAGGCAATCCATTAAGCCTGATTAAACAGCGACTTCCCACATTAATAACCAGGTTTTGTTGGCTCTGTAATCCCAGTTTACGGTTGATTAAGCAGGATCAGCGGGTACTTGAAGACGGTGACATGCTTGATTTGGCAATGACTTCGCTTGGTTAGCAAAACAGTCAATTCTCCACACATGAATTATGCTATGGCTTACAGTATAACTGGGTGGTATTGGCAGTTTTTTTTTTACAGCTTTGTAGTTTGTTTGTGTGACTAATTTGTTTATGGGCTAAAGTACAAATACTGGTGAGGGAACTGTTAGGATTCAGGTTGCAATCTAAAGGTACAGCCACCTTCCAGACGCCACTTCAGTGGTTGTGTACAAAGTCTATGGAAAGTCAAACAAAATATCTGAGTATTTCCTTACAAACTTGGAAATGTTTCTCATTCCCAGATTCATGTCTTTTCAACATTTTAGCAATGACTGACGTTTATTGAGATGATATATGAAGAAAAAAGCTGTGTCAGGTTGCAACATTCTTTCCACCTTTTCATAACCAGACACAGGTTGCCAGCAACTATTTGGCAAATCATTTTTTTTAATGTGAACTGGTTGTTGTTATCTTCAAACTCAGAGCAAAAAATGTAGAATATATCTTTCTTAATTTTTAATTTATCAGATACTTATTGAAGTGCATCAATGGAAAAAATAACCGACACAGTATTTAATAGGTTACATCTGAGCAAAAGCACTTGATAAGGTCTCATTTCATATAGTGGTGCAGACATTTAAAGGTAATATTAAACATTTGCAAACATCAAAAAACAAAACGAATTTCTTTTTTTACAACAAACCCACAAATTATTTTGAGGTCACCACGCTTTCTGGGCATTTTATTTTCGGGGGGTTCGTTCTCTAAAATTAAACAGCAAAATTGTTCTGTTTATCATGCTGAGCCAGATCCCATGGTAAAATAAACTGCACAAAATGTTCTTTCCAACGATACAACAATTCTTTTGATTGGATGAGAGGAAAGAGGGGATTCTTTTTTCAATCCAATCATTGCACTCCTTTCTTTCCAGACAACCTGTGTGGTAATTTGCAGTCGGATCATACCATACACGAAAGGGGTGCTCAACTTCATGTGGACAACTGGAAAAGCATGTAGACAACTTAGAAATATATGACAACATATGTGATGCGATCAAGCTACATGAGTCGTTTGTCGGGAATTTTCATTTGAAGATACAGGCCAAAATAGGGCCACTTCATCACATCACTTCATCACATCTCTTGGTGTCCCGACTTCCATAATTTTTTAACTAAAGGTGGTATCAGTATGCAGTTTTCACAGAAGTAATGCTGAGATTGTGCTGCTTTCAAATCTGTAATAAAAAAAATTTGACCGGGGTCGACAAACGACTCATTTAGCTTGATCGCATCACATATGTATACATGTACATGCTAAATAAGCTGTGCATGTAGTAGCCACCACAATTTAAATTCAAGATTCGTGACATGATGCATACAGTAGGCCCATCTTACGGTAACTTCGGTATACACACTGCACATCTTATCTTGAAAAGTAAAATGCCCGATTATATAACACTAGGTGAAGTGAAGTTTGCTAAGCGCCTCCATAAGTCTGCTCACAAAGCGCAAACTAGGTCGTACTCCCCGCTCGTACTACAGAAAGAAAGAATCCTTGATGTACTCATTAACACCTGATATTTAGCGCGTGGGCGTGAAGTAATTTCAATAATGATCCGGATTGAAAGAAATCCAAAAGGGACGTGACAAGTGAAAAGAAAGGGCTGTACTAGAATGAAACCGGAGCACCAAATTTGACATTCTAAACATCCTTTGATTAGATTCTTTTGTAAAACAAATAAAGGCAACAAACATTTTCTGTAATGGAATACAATTATGCAACTTACTTTGTGGAAAGAACAGGCTTAAAGGGCCCATGTAATTGTAACTTTTTTAATGCAATCCTTGAAAATGCACCTTTGTGTCCCATTTAACTTATATTTTCAAGTTTTTGCCATTTTCAAGTGCACTTTGGTTCTTTTTTTGGTTCTTTTTTTGGGTTCCTTTTGGGTTCCTTTTTTTGTTATTATGCTAATACAAATTTCCATATTCATATGCGAAAGTGTAATGTCAATTCTGACGCAAACCTCGATGTTACAGCTATTTCACTACCAAAATTTGCCAGAACTGTGGGGTTTTTTTTGCTGTCGCAAATTTTCACTTGTTGTTTCAGACTTTCAGTAGATGACAGCATAAGCCATGTGAGCAACGTTTTCTCACAATGTTTTCAGTGAGAAGATTTGGGGTTCACAATTTGAACAGAAAACCACTAATCTGAACAGTGTCTTCCTGAAATGACAACACAGCAACAGCGCCCTCATTTGTCAGGAAAATCATGGACAATTTTAAATGTTAAACAAAAATTACACATTTCAATCAAATCAACCAAAAAGATATGTCAAATAGTTTTCATACATTTAAGAGGAGTAGAAAGTTGCATTAAATATGTTCCCAAGTAAAAACCATGTCGCAGGCACTTTTAACCCTATGAAATGGCATGTATTTACTCAAATGTTCCACTGTCTAACAGGATCAAACTAAATTAATCAAAGTGAAATTAAAAAGCTTAAAATTCAACCTTATTTCTTGTCATCCGGAAAATTGACCAAAATAAGGCCCCATAAGTTTCCCACTAAAGATAACTACCAAGTTTTAATCTTAAAAAAAAGCAAACAAAATAAATTAAATAATTAACAATAAATTTGTAACAATTCGGAAATATGTTTATGAAAAGTTTGTAAATGGAGGCAAAATATGTGCAGTGATGTTATAGGCACGTGGTATTTTTCACAAATCGCCAGAAATCTAGATATACATCTTAAGTATGGTGTTCCATGTGCCATCAGCATCAGTCATCACATCTTTGTGCGTCGTATTTTTCAGCTCTGCTAGAGATCATTTTGATAGATTTCATGCAATATTTTCATGCAAGACGGCCAGAACTTATTGTGCACTCGCACTTGTTTGATGTAATACCAAACAATTGGTTTTTCTTATTGGCCTTTTTTGTTGTTGAAACAATAGAGAAAATCACTAACACATAAATGTACATATTTCAGCCTTCTTATCTTTATGCATTTGAATTCAACCTGGGTTCAATTAAATGTAACATTTGGAACTATGAAAAGTTCCAAATATTATTCATTAAAAAAAATATACACACACACATGATTCGTGAAGACATTAATAGTACTTAATAATGGTAATTGAAGGTTAAAAGATAATACAAAAATAAATGCAAAACTGTGAGCGCATAATATCCAAAGCTGAACTTGCTCAGTGAACGGTCAAAAAAACAAAATAGCAAAATAGCAGAAAATTGCCCAAATTAGCTGGGACAAAATGAAGGGTGTCACGTTACCGTTCCGGAGTTCTGCCCAAAGAAGAAAATGGCAAAGCCAACTGGCGGGCTTTGTCCCATGCAATCAGCTACTGGGGGGGGGGGGGGGGAATTGCGCTCTGTTTCATTTCCTGGCAAAAATAATGACTCTTGCCTCGAACCCCTGTTTTCTTTTCTTTTTCGTCTTTTTTTTTTGCTCTGTTATTTCCTGGGGACAGGACCAGAGAGACACAAAACATATCTGCAGCGACCTTTTAAAAGGTTAACCAAGATTTAGGGACTTAAAGGTGATATTGGCTCGTCATATAAAGAACAATCTCATAATTATCAATCACAATGAAGAGTAAAGATCCTTTTCTCTTAAAATAATAATAATTAGTAAATACATACTATGAAAAAAATAACATTCAATTTTCATTTGTACAGGGAACGCCACAAAAAACTGAACCCTCAAAGCATCATTTTTTTCACAGCTTTAAAAATAATTCATCGCAAATATCTATACATATCTAGAGAGTATATTCCATTAGCTCTTGGAAAAAAAAAAAAATCCAATCGGATAAATATTTATTGAATTAGGCAATGGCCATTTCAAAATAAGTACCGATTATTCAATCTGTCCAAGGTCTCAATTGTCACTTGTTAGGAATGTAATGGGTTTCGGTTAAGGGTAGTTTTGCTTTCTTGAATGTTTTAAACTCTCTGTATTTATTTAGCTCATTTATTTTTTATTTTTTTGCAACAATGGTCATTCATCCTTTTGGAAGTAATGGTAGTCCTGAAAAGAACTGTTTGGTTAACGTCTTAGATGTTTACTTGGCTGCCCTGTCTCTGCCCTCTACTTGGTAGCATTTTTTCACAAATGCAAGTTTCGGTCCTTGTTCTTATTGCGGCAGTCAAAATATCAGTCGACTAGAACAAAATGGACGTGGACGAAAGAAAAGCTGGACTTGTTTTCAAATGGCCATACAACTCAATAAATATTTACCTGATTGGAGAGATGTTTACGTTGTTGAAAAGCTAATGGACTGTAGTCTCTAAATATGTATAAATAGTTGCGATACATTTTTTTTAAGCTGCGAAAAAGAGGACGCTTTGAGGGTGTTTTTTTTCTGTGAGACGCCCAGTATATTAAATAGATGTGACTTCTTTTAAAAGGAATAAGGAATACTTATATCAAACGCATTGTCAGTTCTGAATCCTTAACCACAAAGTATAATAGGCTGTACACAACAAAACAAAACAATAGACAGGGATGCAAACAAGCCACCTCAGAAATACCATACCTGTCTACTTACTGAGCTATCCAGCCCTCTATTAGCACTATACAGGGTGAGTAAGAAATAAAGGAAACCCAAATTGTAGGACCCATTTTTTTAGTGAAGTTCTGCATGTAGCACTATCAAAATCTAGGATATAAAGCCCAATTGTTAAGCTTGATTAATGAGTGATTTGAACGATTCTTGTACTAAGACAGAAAGCTTATTAATTGGGCATCTTAGATCTTGAAATTGCTACACGCAGACCTTCATTTAAGACATTTGGGTTTCCTTTTTTTCAACTCACACTGTATAGTCTCTCAAATTTCAGTGTCCTTATTCAAAAAATTAAAACTTTCCAATGTTTCATCCAGACCATTAGTGTGACCAACATTATTTAATTTTCCCACCAGCAACAGGCATGAATACCTTATGTGCATACATGTAACAATTTCTCCAAATGATACTGTCCCTTTAACTGATTTCTTATTAGTGTTGTGTGCAACCCGGAGATTCATAAAAGCTTCTCAGTATAAGCCCGGAATGGTTTGCCGAATAATGAATTCTACAGCGGGATCTTGTGATTATCGGCGGATCGGCCCGTGATTTCCTCCGTGATTAAGCGAAGGGTTCGTTTCTCTGGCCGGCGGAAATTGTTACCGCAGAGGTGGAAATTGGCGGCAAATTGAAGCAAAATAATGGGTCCTGAGAGTACGTTATGTGGAACCACAATGCAAACAAATTCAAGGTTGTTTTTGTAACTCGGGGATTTGTTGCTAACCTGAACTCCAAATTGCAAATTTAGGTAATTTTGCTTATGTTTGTGAGTAATGTGATACAAAAAGAAAAATGTGAAGTATTTTAGTCAGCATCCCCTTACCATACATATCAACGAACCAGTCTGGTTAAAAGAAAAATATGTTCATTATACAGTCACAGCATTTGAAATATCTGTCAGTTATTCTTATTTTTCAATATTCTTTGTCGTCATCTGCAAATCCATGCACATCTCTGCATCATTGTTTAAAACCTTTCCATAATTTGGGCTTACAACACTCAGCTTCAGAATACATGTTTGCTTTTTAATCTTCCTGCAAGTATTTTATCTCTCCTCTCCATATGATATAAGTTAGTGCATCACGGTGACAAAATTAAAATGATTTATTTTTTTGGGAACCTTCAGCAACTTTGTATATATTTGCGTTCCCCTTTCACGTTTGTCAGTCGTGTTTGCCTACCCTATACCAGCCCTGTGTCTATATGATGGGTACCGGGCCAACAGCACTGGTGCCAGACAGGCTGCATCATCACTCCTAATATGTTATGTCTCATTATTTTGTGTATTTTATCGCTACCTTCCAGCTAGAAATGAGGCCGGGGCAAATACTAGTATGCACGTAGGTCTCTACGGAATGGTTTTGGGTAGGTTGGTCAGGAAATAACACTCTGCATTTTGTCAATGGCTGGTTTAAATAGGTCGGAGATGAATCTGGTGCCCTCTGTTTGAATTAAGTGGCAGTCAATGTCTGAACTAACATGCAAAATGGCCTCCTGAAAACTACATTTGGGGACGTTCCAGGCACTGATGAAATTGGTAATTGTATATCAGACAGACGTTAATGGTATGATTTGTCCTTGATACATGTATAGGCAGGAATTAGTGTTGACTCTAAGTACTATCTAAGAACTTTTGAAAAACAAGACAAGGAAAGCCTACTAGAGCTGGTTCCAGAGTACACAAAGTTCTTTCAATCAATTCAGAATGGCTAGTTAAGGTTCAATCGCGGCACCAACGTGAACGGGAATTTGTGACGTCAGGGCAAGTTTTCGCGCTGCAAATTCGCAAAAGTTGCACACATTTCAAGTTCGTCGAATTTCGCAGCAAATGCTTCCTGACGTGAAATGTGCACCGCATTCGATTCTCATGGCGTATGAACCGGCCTTACGGTGTAGCAGAAATCGTTTCATACATAAAGGGTCTATACAATAGGCCAGCTTTAGCCAATTCACACGTTGCAGTGCAATCCCATTTCAAACTTTTGGGCCAAGGGGAGACTGAAGCAAGTCTAATTTGCAAGTGACATTTTCTTCCACCATGTCATGCCCTCATAAATGCACAGAGTACAAATTTCATGAGATTGTCAAATATTTTAAACCTGTCAGGAAAAGTGTGATTCCCCTTGATCGTACAAGTGGGCGTTGTGTGTGCGTGTGCGTCTCTCACCACCCAATCTACAGCTGGGTCACCTCGCAATCCCTTCTCTTCTCTATTTGACCTGATTCTTCGCGCCGATTCTATCAGCAAAGTGTAGCGATATCGGTCAGCGCTGACAGGGCAACTAATGTAAAGTGCTGCCTCCGCCAATGATAAGACTATCTCTCCCCCATCAGCGGTTAGGGGCTTGGTTCAGTCCCAGGCCCTGAGCCGATCCGCGCTTGCAGATGCCGGCTATCCAGTGCGGGTCTGATGACAGGATAAATCGAGGGTTGGGCCGAGAGGAGAAAAAAACCTGGGGCCCTGATGATAACCGTGATAATGTGATGGAGTGCAGGCGCCTGGGATGAGGTGCCAATGAGAACATGGCTTGGTCCAAATTCTACACACTAAAGTCGCAATAGCATAACGATTTCATCACCATGCAGCAACATGGCATTTTGCTGGTGAAGTTTTTTTACTAATTCCAGCAAATGCTTCTTCAGCAGCTTTGTGAGGTCGCGGTCTCCGCTCATTGGAGAACGTGGGGTTCGCAATAAAGCATTATTACCTGCACTTCAGGCTTGAAAGTTTCTTTTTGTCAAAATCCCAGCCTCAAAAATTTATTCATCTATGTTGTTTCCATTTTGTGTAAAAGACTTCACACGATTAAAATGTAGACAATTCTACCCAACAGTGCTCTGTGACTTCCGGCACATGCAAAATTGTGACACTGTGTCTTGCCCAAGGACACAAGCATCCAAACTAGGGCTTAGCCAATCAGAAGGATCCATAATGATATAAAATTTCATCCAAGCAAAGATTGAAACACTCTGTGTCAGCAGGAGGAGAATACTAGCTCCACAAAACAATAACAAACACAAGTGTTGTGCATACATGTATACAGTATACTGAAACACTGTGCAAAGATGCAATATGCTACTATAATCGTCAGGAAGGTCAAAGGGTAAACTATGAATGGTTCGTGTCTAAATACAGTCAGATGGATTTTCAGACTAAGCTGGTAATATTATCATCACAAAAGACTATTTATGATTGTGTGATGGACACATGCAGATAGGTAGGCTGTGCCGAATAATCATTCACTGAATATCCGAATCGCATTTTCCAATGAATATTCAGAAAAAAATGAGAGCGCCTCTCAAGAAGATGAAGAAAAACACCTGGGATATTGTTTTAAATCTATTCTGTGATGTTATTTTAAATCTATTGAGAGTTGTGCATGGTTTTGTTGTTTGCCAATTAAATGGCAATGAGGAACATCGCTAATTTGCATCTTTAAAATCTGTCTAATTTCAGCTGATCAGCTACCTTGAACAAATATATGTTGATATATGTTATAAATACTCTATTAAGCCCATTGTCAATGTTTGACAGACAATTAGAGGTACGTGCAAATCACGATCAGCGATCGATTTAATTCCCGAACGGTGCATGCAATTGAGGTTGGCGCATTTAAAACTTGATCGTCGTGTTTCGAATATCTGACTTTTTAACCAAATCCAAGTTTGAATATTCAAATACTTAATTATTCGAAGGGCACAGCCCTACATGTAAGGTAGATGAAACATGAAGATCACAAACAGTTATTGAGCAAAAACATTTCATTGATCCTGAATGCCCCAAACTCAAACTACTGTATCAAAAAAAAACTACAAGTACAAGGTTCATCTTTGGGAAGTACAAGTTTGCTCACAGGAGAAGTAGTAAAAGCCAAAGTGTGAAGAAATGGAAAGGGTGTTAGAATGCAGCCCAAATCAACATTCACAGAGCCCTGACTATATACAGCTGACAGGGAAGGTGCTTGGGAGGTGTCAGAAGTGGGATGAGTGTGTTTGGTAACTCGGGAGTAAGATGACAAAAGTACAACGAGGAGTTATATTAATGGTGGGGCAGTGTGGCTTATAGTGATTATGGTTCGTGACTCATGATCAGAGGGTCAGCGGCTCAAATCCAGCTGCTATGGGCAAGCCACTTCACCTTCACTTGCCTCTCTCCACCCATGCAGGAGTACAAATGGGTACCGGCATTAGCTGGGGAGTAACCTGTGATGGATGGCATCCCCATCCAGGGAGAATTTTCAGAAGTTTTGTGCCACTGAAACCGAAGATAAACTATTGAATGCATTGCCATAGTATACGCCTGGGCGCTCATGTGGAAACACTACAAGTTGTGCACATTCAGTATGAAATTAGTCGTGCATTTTTTTGTGCTGTAGGAATTATACATTGTTTTTTTTTCACCCCTCTTTGGGCATTTTTATTAAAACCAAGTGATTTCAAACTTACGGCAGTTCTCCACCCTGCAAACCTTCAATTCTTATTCATAATTTCTCAAGTTTGCATTAAGGCCAGTTCATAATTCATGCGAATGCAGAAGTGAATTTGGCGTCATGTAACATTCACTGCCAAATTTGCCATAGACTGAAACTTGTTCAACTTTTACAAATTCGGAGCATTCGCGTTCGTGCGAACCAAATATGAACCGGCCTTAAGACCTAAATCTGAAATGTTGTAAAGCTATCCAAATATCCATGAAATTTCCCTCCATGTCTTTACTGATGCAGACAATTTTTGAGGGGGCTTTAGGCCTCTAATCCCCCGGAGCTACCCTGTCAAATGACTTGGTGTTCCCCATCTTATCTCTGCGCCACCCCCTGGAGAAACTGTCATCACAAATGTGTATAAATGCATCTGACGAGTGTAAATACGACTCCAATACTTTGATATTTTCCAAGTCCCCTTTTTCGGGCCGGTCGAGCCACAAGCAAACAATGTAGGTTGGGGGAAACATTGTAAAGGTTGTAGATCCGCGCGCAAAGAGCAGATGAGCATACGAGTGGATACACACAGTGATGTATTTACTCGGACACCACTGTTATGTTCAAGTCCCTGGAGCCATAAAGACCTAGATTATGGTGAATATTGGTGGGATTAGAAAGAGGATTTTAATGTTGGCTGTCAAAAAAATTTATGAGAGAGAGAGAGAGATGGCGGAAAATGTCAAGTTATGACAGTTGCTTCATAGGGAATTGGAAAAACTACCCAGAGTTCCGTGCAAAGAGATGATTCAGTGGTGTGGAGCACTGTGTGATATGTTCAACTCATGTAGCGTGGTACATGTACGTGGGATTCAACCCTGATGGGGAACGTGGTGCTTGTGTTCTTGGGCAAGACACTTTGCTACAATTGTCTCTCTCCAGGACTACATGTGAAGGTAGAGACCAGATTGCGCTGATCTTGAGCTGCTTCAGAAGAAATGGTCTCATGGCCTGATGAACAGGGGTAATACTTGTGAAGTGCTTTGAGACCTTCAGTATATAGCACTATAATAAACACCACATAATCAATCGTTCAGGTTTATCGAATTAGTTTCCCAAGTGACACACGGTGATTATTTAGGCTGACGGTATGTCAAATTTGGTCGGCATTATATATTTCAAATATTTGATCAATCCAAGATGGAATACTTTCATAATAAATTATTTTAAAATGCATAGCACTATAGGATCTATATATAAAGTTGATGAATCTGATCTAAAAGTTCTCCCTGCTTATAGGTTAAGGCCTTTTCACATTATCATAATAAACGGAAGCCTGCCCAACCAAACATGGGGTAGACAAGGGGTACCGTTCACGCTTACACCAGGTTGCATATATGGGTCAGGTGTTGATTTTGGATTTTCTACCGACCAGGGTTTGATTTTACCTGTGTAGAGCACTGTACCTGTGAAGAAGCCAAGTTAGATTCTTCCTAGTGTGAAAGGGGTTCCCGAAATCTCCAAGTTGGATCCGGTTGAACACAGATATTTTGGATTGTGTGAAAGGCCCTTTAGAATAACTTGCTTGGAGGCTCTTTGTGAAATTATATACACTGAAGACAACGTTTTGATTACTTTTTTTGTTCACATTGCACACAAAAAACCTGTTTCAATAACCGGAATAAATATATCTTTCCTGATATTATCTGGGTCATCTCTTGAGCTGCATATTTTTCAAATCTTAAGGATTTTGGTGTGGAAACTGGTTTTAAGTTATTATGCAGAAGTATCTGATTCCAGTACTTTACAGATGTATGATTGACATCGAGTGGTGCTTTATGTTATTTTCCGTTATTCCCCTGTTTGGTTTTACAGTATAACATTACTAGAAATTTGGCATTGCAATATGTAGGATTATGGTAATTTTTCATTCTCTTAATCAGGTTCTGGGTATCATTTCTAACAGGCGACTTTAAGCAGTTGCTTTTATCTTCAAGAAAAGTTTCAGAAGATGCTTGCGTATTTGATATGGGTTTCTTTGATTAGATATGGAAAGGCGTAAACTCGGAAGAGGATGAAAAGTCAGGAATGTATCATATCTGGTAATCCGTGGCAGAGCTGGGGAAAATACCAAGTTTATCTGGCGTGAGCTGGGTATTTATTCCATCTAAGAGACCTGTCAAGAAGGACGGCGATCAAGGAATGAAATGAAACAAGTAAGTGGAGAGATGGAGGTAAGGGAAAAAAAGAAGAGAGGTATGAAAATAGAAGGGGGAAAAAAATCAGAGCGAATATTCAGGGAATCTGCAGTGCTGGTTATCGCCTGCTGTTAGAGGTGACAACAAAAAGATTGAGGCGAGAAACTACGGGACCAGCTGCTCAGGGGTCGTAGCTGGCCCCGGGGCAAGAAGTGTTAAAAGAACAGGGCACTGGGGTGATTGGAGACTCTTGCTTAGAATTATTGGGGTAGAACGACCGACCGACCGACCGACCGAAAAGAAGAAAAAAACGCCAAGCGTGATGGCCTGCTCAAAGTAGGTCAGAGAATCCAATGCGTGGTTTAGGAAGCAAGCGTAAATGCGGGAGATGCTGAGCTGCCCATCGAAGGGAACGAATGAAAACTTAGTAAGATTATCACATTTTGTTGCGACGATGAGGGACTGTTTGTGTCGAGGGGAAATCAAAAAGAAAGGAGGGAAAAAAAGGGAATTAATTCAGGGGGAGGTAACTGGGGACCGGGTCACAAGGGATGATCAGGTTTTTCTTGCTGTGATATTTTTTGCAAATTTTAAGATAGGATTACCGGGACGACACCATTGGAGGTAACCAAAGCCTTAAGATGGACAACACGCAGCGAAAATATTTAATCATACTAATAGAGTGTGAAATGCTGGGGGCTTTTTTTTTCTCAGTAGCTTCTGATGTGGAACCAAAGTCTCCGTCTTAATTTGGAGATGGCAACTCCATGTAAATTGGCAGCTTCGTTGGAGATGCTTCACTCCGGGAGACTACTACACTCTGTTCTGCATGGATGCGGAGAGCTCTCTCTCTCTCTCTCGGGAGCAAGCCCCTGGTTGCTTGGATGCGGGATCGCATCCTTTTGCTAAGCATCTCGTCGTGAAATAGGTCCGATGATGCCAGACAGTCTGCCGGTAGCTCACCCCGTGATTGGCTGACAGGATGGGATCCCGTAAGAAAAAAAAAACAGTCTTAGTCTAATTTGTCTCTCTACTGTTACAATCTGATGACCGAGAATAAAACACGCTTCCCTCTTTCCCGTCCATTATCAAATTAACTTTTCTGTACTCCGCACATAAATTGTAACAAGGTATCATTTGTTTTCACACCGTCGCTGTAACATTTTGCTTATTAAATGACACAACATCACTGTAATTTTTGTGCACTATATTTTTTTAAACCACAGTGTGCCTAAATTTCTCTATAAAGACAGCAGTTTGACCAAAACAAAAATTTTGTCTAAGCTTTCCTTTTCAAATAATTTTTGTTTTAGAAACATAATTTGTGTTCACAACGTTCACAAACTAGAGAGGTATGTGTGACTGTTTCTTGCAGGCAATTAACGCACACACCAAAATGTGTGATTTGTTTTTGGTAAAAAGGTATCAGAAAGATTTAGAAAGCGGTTTATCCATATTACAAAACTGGTTCTGTTCATCTGAAATGCACTTAACTATAGTATCTGTTCACTTTTGAAGAATCCTTGCTTCGTTACCAGATAATATGTAAAAATAACTCCAGTATTAAATCTAGAGGGTAGAGGGATTAAACCATAATGTAGAAGCTTAAACAGATCCGACATTTTAAACGGTTGTGTCTATTATTTTAGCTTCCTCCCTAACAAGTCTGTCCCCCAACTTCATCAAGCGAGACGATTTCCCCAAAGACGTTAACGCTGGAGTTAAAATGCAAGGCACAGCAATTAGTGCCTCTATCGCAGACGCCTCTTTAGGGGTTATTGTCGGTGAGGATTTTTTCTTTTCTTTTTCAAACCATGAATTATAGCAGGTTAAGTGAGCGAGTGCTGGGGTCTGGGAAGCCATTTTGAGCTTCCATGTACATGTATCTAACATGTTTATCAGGTGTGTAACACCAGTGTACTATATGTAGGACTCGAGTCCACAACTCGGACTCGAGCCCATCTTGAGTTGCCATTTTGGTGAATCAAACTTTTATTGGACTCGAGTCACATCAGCAAAAGACTCAGACTTGGACTCGACCATCAGGACCCAGAATTGGCGCTAATGACTCACGAGTCACCTTTTTATTTTTTAACAAAACAAAATTACTTGTATAAAAGCAATTCCGATGTACATCTCTCTTCTTGAAATTACTAATGGGTCATTCTATAAATTTGGGGTCCAAAGTGTGACATTTTCCCGTCCCTGTTACCTTGGTACTTTGTAATTTGCCATTCAAGTATCATTAAAAGTGACTTCAAATGATTGTTTATTTGTTGGGTAGGTAGTTTGCTATTCATAATCACTCTTGGAGGATGACTGCATTAAGGAGTGCATCAGAATTATACAATCATAGATGTCAGATGTAACAGGGACGGGAAAAAAAGTGGACCCCAAATTTATAGAATGACCCTAATGGACGTGTATTGATGAAATGTACATGTACACATGGTGTATACTTTTCTGGTGACCTAAAATTTCCTGCAAAAAATGACAGCACGGAAACAGAGTAATTGTAGACCAATACGTACACATGTACATGTATCACGCTCATATACTTGCAGCTGAATCATTCAATTTATTACCAATAAAAAAATTGAGATTGCTAGTGGGCGACAGAAAGCTAAAGGCAACAAAGAAACACTTTACAATTTGATGTTGTTCTTTTTTTTCACTAGCTGGTGAAAAAATTCTTAAAAACGCTGCATGGACTTCATAATGAAAAAAAAATGCACTGTATCTCCAAGATGAATAGGCACGGATGAAGATTAACAGGAAAAGTAAGCGATGGAGGGGCCTGCGCATCCCTGGAAAGATGAAAAAAGGCTATTCACACTGAATACAACAACACGGTATCGAGTTTACCGGCCAGGGCCGTTATATACAAAGCAGCCACCCTTCGGTCCGTCGTCGGTGATTCCCGGGCCCTAGGTGGCACAGTTTGCGCTTCAAAGAAAAACTGGGCTAGGGGAATTTTTTGGATAAAAAAAGGAAGGTGGGAAGAATGTAACACCCTGGATAAAAAGAAGTTGCGAGAGGGAAGGAGAAGAGAGACGTTGCCTGGCATGAGCTGGGTGATTGAAGCGAGGGAATTGGTGCAAGATAGGGTCTATGCACTTTTGAGCCTGGGTGTTATGCATAATAATGATCAGCACTATTAAAGTCATATTCACACCCAACAATTTTTTTTTTTACAATGTGTGTCAAATGTCACATCTTTAAAGCAACTTGTCGATAAACTTTTTTAAAAATAGTGACTGAGGCAAATCAAATTAAAAAAACTTTGTACATGGTGCTACCGCAACAACTTACCTTAAAATCAAATTAAGATCAACATTCAAAAACCAAATTCCAATTTAAAAGAAGTATTGTTTTAAAGAGACAAACACTGACCAAACTAAAACTGTTTTCGTCTTCAAATAACCACAAAGGGAAACTGACTGCGTGGATTATGATTTGTTGTTTTTTGGAAAAATATACCATTTGTGGTTTATTGGAAAAAGGGTAATACATGTTAAAAGCTCTGTATCCTTTCTGAGTGATCCCCGATTGCTATTTCCGAGGTTTGCAGCATTGCTAATGTTGCTAGCATCGTGGCTTTGAGTGTGATCCCTGGCTACATGGCCTATACGGGTTTATGGCTTCTGACTAGCGCCCCTCGAACAAAGACATTAAGAAAATGGGGAACTGCCAACATACGTGTATAGGGCTGGATAGCTCAGTTGGTAGATCACTGGAATGGCAATCTGGAGGTCGCAGGTTCAAACCCAGTTCTGGTCAATTTCTGTGTTCAACTTTCAAAAATAACTTGTTCTGACTCTGTGGTGAAAGAAAAACTAATTTAGACACCTTTTGATTCCTCAAGAAAATTGATATCCCAGCCCAAAAAAAAATTCAGTGCATGTTCCATAATGGTTGTCTTCTGAGTGCGCTGTTGTCCTGTAATTTTCTTTAAAGATGAACAAAGAGATTGACTGGAGCAGGGTTGGAACTTGAGACCTCCGGACTGCCGTTTCGGTGCTCTACCAACTGAGCTACCCAGCCCTATGTTGGTGGTTCCCCATTTTGTCCAAATCTTTGTTTAAGGGGTGCTTAGTCAAGAGCCATAAAAATCCATAGATGCCATGTAGCCATGGATCCGACCAAAGTCACGATGCTAGCAACATAAGCAATGAAAGCGAGGATAAGGCTTTTCAAAATCTTTTAAATTACATGTCCATGCACCTCGATGAGAAACGAATACCTATCTTCAGATGAGTGGAAGCTAATATCAAAAAATTGACACTACTTCACTTCCCTAAGATATTAGAATTAACAGCGATCGTGTAGTGTAGGGCCCGATTCCTATAAGGGAACAAAATCCACTGTAAAATTATTAGACCAACCAAACTAGTTGGCGACATTCTCAATAAACGGTATATCATAGATTAGAGGGTGGGGTTTTCATTTTTTTTGGAAATTTGGGGGTAAAATGACGATAACAGCGCAGCAACAACACGCAACCCGAAAATAAAGATGGCGATCACCGCGCGATGTACCGCAAGGCACAAACCGGGCAGGAAAATCATGATTTCTACCCAAAGAAACTGTTCAAAATTGCAAAACGGGTGTCATTAGAATTGAGAAAAGTCTGCTTTTGATTGTAAAGGTAGTTTTTGAGCAATAAAAAACATTTTTGACTCTAATTTAAAAAAAAAACAGGGGCCCTATACAACACGATCGCCGAATTAACAGCCAATGTACAAACGTCTTCGGTCCCTCTAAAAAAATGCTTGGCAATCATAACGCTGTAAAAGCAGACGTTTTCCAGGCACGAAGGAAACCGCCCCAACTCAGGGAATTGTTTATTTCGCCAAAATCAACACACCTTAGCACAAAAAAATCTACTTCAAACACTCCCAGGCCCACGCAAAATTTGTTGAACACACAAGTTGGGAACTAGCTGTGGTCTGGGAGCAACGAAGAAATGAGTGGGGCCTAATAATTAGGAGACTACGAGAAGCGTGGTAAAAATGTCACCCTGTGCTTTAATAATAATAATGAAAAAAAAGGGGGGGGGAGAAAAAAAAGAAGAAAAACACTTGCCACCGTCCTACGCCTGTGTAAATGGTGCACACGTGGTTGTCACACCAAATGTGTTTATTTTAGGTGCAAAGCTAACAGGGAGAATGAATTGGGCCCTCGTCCTATGGAGGGGACAATGGGGCCGTGTTTGTGCCCCTGCACGGTAAGTTAACAGTGACTATTCAATAATGTATGGAGCCCGGTGTGGTATCAACATGGGGGGAAAAAGGGAGGGGAGGCAATGGGTTTTAATATTAGAGAGGGTGTATACGGACGGCCGGGGAAACTGCCGCATATTTTCTTCGGCTGTTGACTTTGGGCAGTATCTGTGTCAGGGAAAACAGTGTTTGGGGGGACCCGGGGAGAGCATGCACCGGAGGACTGCTTAGAACAACCCAGAGGTTCTGGGGGCAGATAATATCCAAACGAGACACAAAAGACTCATTAACTTGCACGAGATTACACAGAGATACTGCCTGAAACGCGTGCTTTGGATGGTTCAATCCTTTTTCATTGTGGCTGCATGAAACCTCATTTGAGCAGCACTTAAAGGTTGAGGCTTCCAGCACTTTATGAAAAACAAAATTCCCGGGGTGTTTCCCCTGATGTTTCCCCAAGAAATGTCCACTAAGTTCCATGAGAAATATTTTTCACTTTAACGAGGCTGCTGGGAAGTCAAGAGGTGGCGCACTAGCACAACCAATTGTCGCCTGAAGAGGTGTGTAATATTCACACTGCATAAACACTAATAAGACAGTCAGTCAATGGACACAACTTGGACACGTGGAACATTAAAGCTAAAGTCCATCATTTGCAGCTATCCGAAAAGTAACTGGCGTCATTATTGTTGAAAAACATACTTGGTTGAAAGATAGTAAGGGGACTTAACTCCCTGTGAAATTATTCATTCTGGCAAGCTGTCACTTTGAAGTAATCAACGAAAGAAGGCCTTTCCAACGGTGCATCTTAAGACGCACCGTAAGAAAATTTAAATTAGTAGTTCGTTTTGTTATTCGGCGCAGCGCGCCCAAGCATTGGCACGACGCATTGGCACGACGCACAGGCGCGCGCGGTTGCTATAATTTGTCGGATCAGTGCGCGACATCGCGTATAGCTACAATTCAAAACGAATTCAAAACATGATTCAGCAACTTCTGATTTGAAATTGAGATATATTGGAATATACAGCTGAAGCTGAGCTGAAACTTCATCAGGTTAGTTGTTCAGTATCCCGGCTTCATTAGATTTTGAACACTTTTGTTGCTTCAAACGCACAAAATGCACAAATTACAAATGATGGACTATATCTTTAAGACACATGTATAAGCCAAACTGGTGAAAACCTTTGCCTTCTTGGTCACTGTTGAATAACCCAAGTTTTCCCTCATTTTGGTGATTTTTCCCATATTCCCCGAGTTTTTTCCCCGACTCGTAAAAATTGGAAACTCATTTCCAAGGTTTTCCCTGATTTCCAATTGCTGGAAACCATGAAAGCGTCATCTACTGTTCACCTATGGAGCCCATACACAAGCATTGCACGCAGTCTGGTTCCTGCTCCCATAACTTGGGGACCGGTAGCTAGTTCCCATTTAAAGCCGTTAATTGGTTGTATCACCTGATGAGCGCGTGCGCATTATGATTTTTTTTATTTTTGAAAACGATAGTTACAGCTTTGTGCACAGTGGCGTCACCAGACTTTTCAGTCTGGGGGGGCACAGGGGGGCACCAGCATTTGATGGGGGGCACTTAGGTGGATACGGATCGCCGTCCTGGGGGAGGGGTCTAAGGGGAGGGGGTGCCCCCCTCCCCTTTGGAAAATTTTCGCATACGGAGGATGGGCTAGATGCAAAATGGTGCCACATTTGATGCTAAATTCGATCTGAAGATATCTCCAGAAATTGCTATTTAACCAACTCAGATGATGGGAGTTGAATATAACAAAATATAGATATATTTTTTTACCAACCCAAATCTCAGATGGGGGGGGCACTCGGGGGGGCACTAGGTTTTCCAGGGGGGGCACGTGCCCCCCCTGGCCCCCCCTTGGCGACGCCACTGTTTGTGCACGGCTATCAAAAAACTTATTCTTACCATAACCACGAAGGCAATTTCCAAGCATTTCAACTGCATAGGTTTCAAATACTGAAAAAGCAGTGCCCCTCTCTTTACTGATAGTTGCCAGAGACACGTTCGAATTCAGCAAAAATCGAAAACTCATCCCCCCACAAATTGCCCATTAGTGGTAGTCTTCTTGCCATTTTGCAATAGGCTGATTCCGCTCTTACATTATCGTTGTGATTTTGTATTCAGGGGCCAGGAATCAGACCTAGTTGCATTATGGGTATATTTTCCTAGTCCTGCATATAATTTGCATACATTAGGAGGAAATCCTCCTGATGTATTCCTAATCTATTGCCCACTACCCGTCCCTACATTCTAAGTGCGAAGGACACGTCCTGGGGGGACCTGGAACCAGTCTAGAACATTGTATGATCCAGTGCTGTAGACAAGTATTTTTTCCGAGTCCTCAAATTCACTGTTCGCATTCGTACATGTACCACACATGTACAGTATACATGTACAAGGATGCACAATAGGAATCAAGGCTTAAAGCACCAAAGCTGTCAACTGACTGAGTACTTCGGATGAGTAGAAATATGAGTGCTTGGACACACAGCTGACACAATATGGAAGAAATGTACAAATATTTGCAATAAAAAAGGACTTGAACAAATTCTTGGACATTTTCAGCATTCCAGTTTGTTCAAATACTCAGATTCCTGCCTATAATCAACAACAAGACTACACTAACCACTGCATCTACATTGTGTTGTAGTTTTTCAGGAGGAAGTTCTACAGTACATGTACCTGGAGTACATTACACTTGTCAAACTCAAGTTTTAAACAATACTGATGGTACCTACATGTACCAAATCTTTTTTTTTCACTTATGAGAACTTGTTTAAGTTTGGTGTTTTTCTGGGAAATTAAATACAGCGCCTGAATTTTACAGGTGGAATGGACCATTTGCCATTTGGGCATTTGTTTTTTGAAGCAACAAGAGTGCTAAAAATCTAAAGACGGGTGCTAAACTTAACCTGATGAAGTTTTAGCTCTGCGAATGCTGAATATTTTTTTAAAAACACAATATTTTGGATCTCGATTTCTGATTCAAAATTGCAAAGTCATATTTTGAATTGCTCCCTCTCGTGACACAATCCCAAAATCATCATGCAGGATATTAATTCTCATTCAGCGATTGCAGTTACATGATGTCACACCCTAAAGTGAAAAATAATAGCAACCGCACACATGTGCATCTTGCCAACACTTGCACCCATTCACGGATTCGCCCAACCACAAACAGAAACTTCCAAAAATGTGTCACTTGGCACATCTTTGGAAATGGACCTTCTTTTATTGTTTTCTTCAAAATGACAGCATGCCAGAAGGAATAATTTCACATGGAGTTTATAGTTTCATTACTATCTTTTAACCAAGTAAGCTTTTCAACAATAATTTGATCGGTTACTTTTTTAGATAGCTGCAAATGGTCCACTCTACCTTTAATGAACAACAAGTTAAAGGGGCATTACATCCTGGAATGCACCCAATTGGGCTACAAAAGGGGCTTTTAAATAACATGATGGTAATTGGACAGAGCATTTATGAGTAGTTAACGTCCACAGAACCATCCTTAAAAAACTGGTCATTTTCTGTATTATTCTTGCAAGAACCATGCAATAACAAATTTTGGGGGTCAAAATGTTGACTCTTAAAAATTGAGCTTTGAATGCTAGTTGTGAATCCTGCTGTACAGTGCATCGCATTCTGCGGACGTGCGAGAAACAAATTTGTGTATTGGTGCTGTGTGTATTATGTGACATACACACAACGTGTACCGATATTGAATGGACACGGCTGGAAATATGTATGCTTAAAATTCACCGCGTCCAATGTAAGCAACCGGTTTATTTCATCTTTTCTCTGGAACGGTAAGATATTATATGTAAGCTGGTTTCCTTTCAACCAGATCTTTGAAATAAGAAAAGTAAACAATCCAAAACATAACATTTTCGGGCATTTCAGGCACGGTAATGCCCCTTTAAATTCAAATCACAATTTCTGCTCAGTGCAATGACTGAGCCATACAACCCTATGTCCAAGCTTACTTTCTACAGGTACGATATGCATTTGTGTATCAGAAATTAACATCCAATAAACATGGTGGAAAAGGTATATCTTGCCCCAATATTTTAAAATTACAGGTGAACTACGTGTAGATGACCAACACATAGTTACACACCCAAAAAAAATCATTTCAACATTTTAATATATACTTGAGATTGCATGAAATGAAGTGGACAAGCACAACTAACAAGCTATAGAGGGCCTACCTTATGAAAATTCTGAGAACTACAAGTGAACATTCACGTACATCTAACTGTAAATCACCTTATTATAAAAAAAAATATTAATGGTATCATTTGAAACTAAAAATTGTGAATTTTTTTTTCAATGGCCATTATATAATTACATTATTAACAAGATTGCCTTATTAAGCGTGTTATGTCCTAGTATGCGTGCACATGTTACGTGCACAATGCATCAAGTCTTTCACAATATTAGAGCTACACATTTCGGCACGCGAACAAGATGTGCAAAATTTACTAAGCATCCACAAGCACACGTGATTGCATCGTTTGCTGGTGATTTTTTTCTTTCCCAATCTCTTCTATGATAAAGAGAGGACCTAAAAATATTAACTCCCGGGTCCTCGAAAAGGATATTGACAAAATGATTCAGGCCCGAATCTGGGTCAGAACAATAAGTATCGGGGAGGTTATGAAGTATTTGGTCTATTTGAAAATGCAGGGGGAACAAACAAGAAAACGGGAACGGCTAAATCAGGTCAAGGCACAGCAGATGTTACCATGTGCTTCACGATTGATCAACTGCTAAATTGTCTCTGACAATGGTAATTTGGCGAGTGGCTGCGCATCTTGTATGTAGAGTCTTGTCCTTAAGAGAAACTGCAGGCAGGGCTATAGGCAAAATCTGCATCGTTGATGATGGCAGTTGCAGACATGTGTTTTTTTAGACTGCCCACTGATGAGGCAAGTCCCAGATTTCAGTTTGTGCTCAGTGAAGCATACAGCGAAGACACGATTTGAATGACAACAAAATATATTAGTTAGGAACAAGTTACTATTATTTCCTTATTTATGAAGTGATGTGGGCACATTTCAACAACACTGGTAACAAAAAATCCCATGCTAACAGATGAGGAGGACAAGCACACAAAAAGTGCATATGCCTACATGTAGAGCATCACCAAAACACAAATGGTGAACACACAGTACGCAAGTATGTACACAATCCAAAACGTCTGGATAACCTGTTGAAAATTACATTTCTGAACATGAATTTTGCATAAAACCATTGACACACTTGACTGTTTATGTAATGCATGATGTTGATATCAAATGTCCTGGTTTACAGAATATGTACATGTACAATACATATGACTATCAGTGCACGTAGCGATCCTTATTTCAATCAGAAGACAATGAGTTTTGTTATCAGAAAAAAACAAAGGGGGAAAAAAAATCAGGAATGACTGCAATTGTCTTGATAATTCATGACAAAACAACAAAGTGTGAATCCGGCTGTGTCGGATTTGAACCAAGGTCTCCAGTGCAATAGGTGAGAAAAATACCACTGTGCAGACTTGACCTTTAGGTGTTAGATGCGTAATATTTAATAACAGTGAAGAGCTTTCAAGTGTATATTACTCTCCAATAGGGAACATATTTGAAATATATTACTCTTCAATAGAGAACATATTTGAAATATTTCAAAAAATACTCACACATGTACACAGTTAAATACAATGAATGTAATATCTTGCAATGAAAAATAAAAAAAACTTGCTTTTTTTTCGAAACACAATATTAAGTCTGTTTCAATAAGCAAAATCATGTATTTAAGAACAATAGTAATTTAAAATAGGACAGTCACAGAATGTTCTTGGCGATATCAAAATACTGACAGCATTCCTCATAGAAATTGGAAAAATGTATACCAATTTGTTGTGATTTGCAACTACAGATCACAATTGTTAACAACATTGAAATCCTAGATTTTTGTAGCACACTACTCGACCGAAATAAAAACCATAAAATTAACAGCACATGGATATTTGGACATGCATGCAGAAATGATATACAATATACGTGTACATAATGAAACCCTAGACGAACAGAGGAACATTATAAGTTAGTGGAAATTACCAGTTACATACACAAAACATGATATAAACATTCACGGTTCGCAACGAATAATCACGCCGAACACCTTTTCAAAATGCACAACAGGTCTAATAACGGTGCTCATTATAAACAGTTACAACTGATGTCGAGAACCCTGAATCGTTCAGAGCAATTTATCCCAAGTGATAAGTCGGAGAGGGGCAAACACAGAGCGAGTGTGTGTCTTTTGAAAGCAATGGGTACTTACCACGCTAACATACGGACCTGACGGATATGGGCAGCATGTGCAGGTATTGGCGTACATCGCTGGTCTGATGACCCCACGCGCTGCCGCAGAGAAGGGTACTCGGCTCTCTCCTCGGCACACAGTGTGTCCCGCGCTGACTCGTGCCCGCACGGATTAAACTGAAATGGCGGGATGCGATATTAGGAGAGAGAGAGAAGGGGGGGGGGGGGTAGTATGAGGCAATGACGATGGGATCTTGTGCAGACGGTGCAACAAAGACTCCAGCACGGAACAGAGAGAGACTCGGTGTTTACACTCGGTCCCCTACAGACCACGGCCCATACAAGCCTCAATAGTCAATGTTACTGAATAGCCAGAATGGTCCAGAGAGTTGCCGGAGCGAATGGCCTGATACACATGCCAGGTGTCAGTGTGCAGGAGACTGAGAGATACATGTTACAATCAGCCACAGAATCAACACATGATCTGCCCCTATTTTTTCGCAGTTTTCTATCAGGCGAGGGGGAAAAAAATGAGAAAAGGACAGACAAATAAAGTGCAGTCACTGCTGTTGGTGAGATTTGCAAACAGCACTGTGCATTGCAAAACACTGATAAATACTGAGTGGTTGTGGTGAGCGGTTATACCCAGTGGCTTGTGCCCGTCTTTCGCCGTGGTCTCGAGGTGATTCTCTCTGCGAGATGTCGCTAGCCAGACTGCCGGGGAGGCCCGGGGATGAGGTGTGTTACGAGGGGGTCCCCATGCACCGCGAGGTGTCAGAGTAAATTGATGGGATCCGATCAGCAAATGGCCTCGTCGGTTCGTTGTAGGAATCCAGTCCGTTATAGGAATCAGAAATGACAAGGGAGGATGACCGCTGATGAAAGACTGGCCACTGGGTAAAATTATCATTCATAATTGTCGATGATTACATGTATGTTGATGAACAACTTGGCAATATTCAAACACTGTAATTGGTAACATCCTAAAATGCACCGACACAAATACTATGGAAAATTACAAACACATTATTATTTTACACGTACAAGCCTGCACATGATGAATTACAAAAATTATTTAGAAAATTATTTTGTCAAATGACTTTGATTAATTAAAATCATAACTTAAAAGGAAACAACTAATAAATCTATAAAAATTTCCACAAAGATGAAAGTGAAGTATTGGCAACGTGCATCTCATTTTAAAAATGTCGTGCCTTTGTCCTGCTTCACTCATTAATAATTTTTTGAACAGAATATTTGTTTCTGTATTAAAATCTCAGCTACATACATATCTATCAGAAATGGTACTTTTAAAGGCATATAGGATCATTTGCATTTTAATATCCCAAAAGTAACCTACTGAAATATTATCAAAAAGCTTACTTGGATGAAAGATAGTACTGGTACTGAACCCCCTGTGATATTATTCCGTCTGGCTTGCTCTCATTTAACAGAAATCAAGAAATGTATACAGGTGAATTCCAATGATCAGTCAATGGACTGAATTTTGTCTATAAAGAGTGCTGTTGACGAATTTGTGTTTCGTGATTACAAGGTGGTGCATGGTTTTTCAGTTTTCTCGTACAGTGTAACATTCACTAAGCTGAAATTTCGACAGGTTAGGTTTTGAACATTCTTCTTTGGATTTTGAGTGGTGTTATTATTGGAAATGAACAAAATGCATGAAAAGCAAATGATCCTATATGCCTTTGAGCAGTTGCAGTCAGGGAAGCTATAGTTAAGAGGATGAGTCGGGGCAGTCTGTGCTGGAGAACATTATCACTGTTACCGTCAGCACGCAGCACGCAGGTGGTTGGGTTGATAAAAGCTGATGTTATCTAGGCTGTTAATAGGCGCAGTATCAGGATTGTAGGCCACAAAGCGAGGGCAAGATGTCTGTTGTTAATGCTAGAAGCTGTTGGTCAACCATAGTCTATAAACTGAACTGAAGTAAAACAATTCCTTCCTCAATTGACAATGGAAAAAACCAGGAACAACCTGTACATGTATCGTCATAACTGCACCACTTTCAAGGGTTTCATAAATGTATCATTGATTTCAGCTTTAAACATTCACTTTTTAATATTTGGTTTTTCCCTTCACAAGTGTGCATGTGTAAAATCCAAACATGAAAGCTGAATCTCCCTCACACAATGTTCCATCGTCAATCACTTTGTGAGTCACTTTGCAACTTTGTAGTTTAAAAGTATTATTTGAATAATATATTTTCCCTTAATTAGTCAAAAATTTAAACTGCAAAATAATGTTTCTTTCAATCCTTAAATTCAAACTACGTGTAAATGTATGTAAGTGAAAACACTGATTTGTAGACAGGTATATGGCGATTCAAATTGAGCACAACATGAATTACCAAGAGCCAAATTCCTCACAATTTCCCAAGTTAGTGAAAATCTGATATTGCACTCGGATCAAACTCAACTAAATTTGGTAAATTGGGGCAATATTTGGAAAAAGGCAGTTTTTTTCCCAACGCTGGTCGGTTGACCATTGTTGGAAATTGACACAAAGATTCCACTTTTCTTGAAAATGACAGCACACTAGGTGCCATGATTTCACAGCATGACTATTACAGTCAAGTAAGGTATTTCATAATAATTTGGTAAGTTTTATTTTTTGATGTTTGCAAATGTTGTATTACCTTTAAATATAACAACTTACAAAGAGCCTGGTTTGGTTTTGGTAATCATAACCTAAGTTAGTGAAAATCTGGTGTAGCAATCAGATCAAACTCAGGATAAAAAGGGTATAAAATGAACAACAAACAGCCAACTTTAGGTAGTCACAATTCGCTAAGATAATGAAAATCAGGTACGGAAGTTGAGTCAAGAAGATGCTGGAGAAAAAAAAATGTCTTACAAAGAGCCTACTTTCGGTAATCACAAAATTACTAAGATAGGCCTAATGAAAATCAGCAGTGGTGTGCCGCAACTCGGCGCTTGTGTTCCTGGGGGCAAGCCATAGTTGCAGGCCAGGGTGCAATCTGGCACATCTACAATAGGGTCCATACAATGGACGGCGGTCGACTCACTGATTCTGGGTCAAGCAAGTTCAACGCTTCCCCCCCCCCCCACCCCATCTCTTTTTGGGGTTAAAAACTACACCCCAATTCTCCTTCTCCGACCCATAGCCAGAAGTGACGTGCTACCGTTTGCTCTGCGGCTTAAAAAAAATTCGCCGACAGTCTGTTTTTGTCATGGTAATGACAGAGTGCGAGGGATAAAAACATCAAAGAGTTGCTCGCAAGACTCCTTGTCAACTGCGAAAGGTGAGTATATTCCAGAAATGACAGCGAAATTAAAACTACCCCCATATGTTAAATAACGACAGAGTCAAGGAAATATTTACCGCTGTATAATTTTACTTTACCAAATACTTGTCTAAAAACATTTGTTGACAATCTATACTTTTGCAACTCCAACATTTTGGAATAAAATGCAATCATGATATCTAATTAATGATTCAGAGAAATGATCCAAAACTCCTAGTCTGTAATCTCCTTGACCATTGCCATGGATGTTTAAGAATTGAGAAATACATTTTCAGGTTTATTCACTGAGCTGTTATTTGAGTAATAGAAAAACAAAATCTGATTTGTAAATGTCCGTGACGTGGAATTGCCCACATGCATTTATGACAGTGTTAAAAACTACTGCAAAGAACATGGGGTCATTTATTTCAGCACACCTTATTTAATCATAAGTCGGTTAAAAATAATCACAGCATGCTTGACATTTTATGAAAATAATTGCCAAAATCTGATTTCTAACGGCAGAGTGCTGGATAATTGTACCATCCCCCCCCCCCCCCCCCTCCCCTTTGCTTGAGTGAGTGTAATGGCTGGGTAATTCGCCAGCAACGGACCGGCCCGGGCCCCGGCTGTCTAATGCAGGGCAGAGCCCCCATCCGCCTGTCAGTACGAGTTAGCGCCGGGGATTTAATGCCAAGAACATACAAGCACTCTCGCTTGTTGTGATTATCTAAGTCACTCATCCAATTAGGGATGGGGACTTATTGAGGTGTTTGGGTTGAGAGAGCGGGCGCCATGATGGTGATGTCCCTACAATGCCGGGGCCGTTAAAGGGGCTCTGAGCCATTCACGGTACAAGAAAAAAACACGCAGTTAGGACATTATCCTGCTGGACCCGCAGTGCACTGTGGGAAATCAGAGTCATTGTCGTACGTGTCCTTCACAAGTCAAAACTCAAACCCATCACAAGTAAAGTCATAAGTAGCAGTGAATGAACAATGACAAAGGAATACCGTTGACACAGTTCATTTGAATGGCTTGTCGGTTGACCTGAGACGGGAAGACTACTGATTGACGTGTGAGGGCTTGACAACTTTTGCAATGCATCATAGGAAAAAGTCAGCATCTGTGTTTAGACGCAACCGAACGGTATTCATTTTGCACTAGGTGACGAAGACAGGGAAGCTTTCTGATTTGTTCCCAGACCACACTTCAGACAAAACGGAACAATTTATAGACGTCGGAGAATTGTCACGTCAGGGAACCAGACTACCTGGCTAGCACCCATTCATTGCGAACAATTATTGTCAACTAACTAACTTTGGTAAACAAAATGCGGACTGACTAAATTCGGTAAATTGGGGGCAGTGTTTGAAACAAAGTCAGTTTATTTCAAACGATGGTCAGCCGACCATCGTTGGAAATCGATACAAAAATTCCACTTTTCTTGAAAATAACAGCACACCAGGTGCCATGATTTCACATGATGTTTGAGACTTTTATTCACTTACAGTCAAATAAGGTATTTCATAATAATTTGGTAGTTTTTTTTTCTATTTTTGCAAAATGTATATACCTTTAAGATCCACACTAAAAGTGAATCAACACAACATAAAAAGATGACCCTAAAAATGAGAAAATACATGCACATCTAAATACAAAAAGGATCTGCAATATTACTTACCTGTAGAAAAAATGTTCTTGCATTCATTTGCCTTGTCTGATTTCTTACAACTTACATTTTATGGGTCATTTTATGGCTCCAAACAGTGACATTTCCCCAAACAGTGACGTTACTCATGTCCCACGTACCTCTGAACTTTGTAATTTGCCATTCAAGTATCATTAAGAATGACTTCAAACAATTCTTTACCTGTTGTGAATTCTTCAATTGATGGCCTATTCATAATCACTCTTGCATGATTAAAGAGTGCATCAGAATTAGCAAATCATAGATGTCATGCAACAGGGACACAAAAATAGACCCCAAATTTATTAAATGACCCATATTTTTTTATTTCCATTTTTATTTTTAATGTCATTCAAATCAGATCAGTTTCAATAAGGCTAAAAGCAAACAAACACAGACATGACAAGACCAGGCAAATAAACGGATGTAAGCAAACACAACTATAGAACCACCGAACATAAATTTCAGGAAACGTACACGTGCATAAAATATAGCGGCTTGGCGCAGCATGATTATAATGTTCAGAGACAGTAATCTGATACGGATTAGTCATGATGCAGTGATGATGAGGTAAAAAAAAAAAAAAACACAGAAGAAAATGTGCATCTTGCCGCTGTCATATTTCAAAACTAGGGGTCAAGAGGTCTTTGACACCATGTGTTGAAGGGACCAAAACATACTCCAAAAAGACGTGCAACTGGGAAGTCATAAAAATAAGGGGATTTTTTTTGGGGGGGGGTGCACTTAGGTAAAAAAAATTCTTCCAATGTTTAATGCCAAAGGAGGAAAAGTGAAAGGAAAGGAACGTAAAACCAAGGATATTTTGTAATCCTAGGAAACTTTTCAAGGATTTCCATGACTTTTGACGATGTGACTTTTTTTTTTTTTGGGCAGGCAAAGGGAACTAGGGGATTAAACATAGTGTTTAATATCA
This sequence comes from Patiria miniata, assembly GCF_015706575.1. NCBI lineage: Eukaryota > Metazoa > Echinodermata > Asteroidea > Valvatida > Asterinidae > Patiria > Patiria miniata. Next base: position 17,314,948 of record NW_024037051.1, read on the forward strand.
ACCAAGGACACATTTATTCCCATTTATTCCCATTCATAAATATCTAGGTATGTCAAAAATTTAAAAATTCCAACGATTTTGTTCAATAATTTTACTTCATGTTTTCCGAAACACCCCTCTAGCTATATAATGGAGTGTCCAGCTCGCGAAATACTATGAAATACTGACTCACTGGTATTTTTGTGCATGCCTATGTGAACGTTCAACCAATAAAATGATAAAAGGCACTGAGTCCAAATTTTATGCGATACTGGAAAAGTGTTGAAGACCAGCCCACAATGTCTTTATCATCCGTTTAAGACCGGCCACAATTAACCATTCCTATTGGTCAAGAGCCCGTCACATGGGTGGTTTTAACCCGCTGATAAAACACCGGCTCATTTAAAACACAATTCCTGCGCTCTGCGTTACATCGTGCAGTATGCACCACGCACGCACCAATTTCCATATAAGGAAATTTTTAGCACTACCTGTATGCGCTCGAGACACTTACCATAGACATGGCCTGGGGGTGTTTCCACTAAAGGAATTTATGAATGGGAATAAATATGTGTTTGGGTGGTTTTAAACAAGTACTGGTACCTTTAGAACCGGCAGTGAGCATGCCCCTAGCTGGTTTTAAACGTACTTGTTTAAAACTGGCCAAACACACATTTATTCCCTTATTTTATAATCAAATTGTATAACAAGATAAGACAGTGAAGGGTGTTGTTTAAAAAATGACTTGTAAATGTGACATTCCCTAAAGTCAATTTAGATTCCTGTTTTGAAATTTTATCTTGCAACCCTGTTCCAAAGAGCAGCACCTTTAATGACGAAATCTTGGGCCAAGCAGCCAGACTCTGTGCCCTGAGCCCCCAGTGAAAGACAGACTGCATTTTGAATAGATTCGATTTAATGCGATTGATGCGATGTGAACGACGATGTAAAAATGAGTGACGGCTTAAGAGGTTGGTTGACAGAAAGGGGTGTCAAAACAGAGGGAAAAGAACAAAGAAAATGGGAGGCTTTTTTTTTTACGGAGAGACAAGGATATTTAAAGCCAAACCTCTTTGTGGGATTTGATGCTCCTTGAAAGTAACAGTTAACCCTAAAAGGGCTGGGGGGGGGGGGGGGGGGGGAATCCGCGCCACAAAAACTACGCGCCGTGGAAACTGAGTTTTCCCATATACGTCGTGTACACAGAGCAGAATTACCATTCGTACACATGAATAATTAATGAGCAATAATTCCAAAACCCTTTGACCTATAATCATGAAATTTCTTGGGTATGTTCATGATGAGTTGTTCAATGCATGTACCGAGTTTCAACATTTTTCGTCACTCGATGGTCGAGATCTCGGGGGGGGGGGGGGGGGGGGGGCGGAAACCCCCCCCCATGTTCATGATGAGTTGCTCAATGCATGTATCGAGTTTCAAAATAGTATCAAAATATTTCGTCACTCGATGGTCGAGATCTTAGGGGGGGCGGAACCCCTCCCCCCCCCCCCCCATAAACTGATCAAGAAGGGCATGTGCACATATGCCCTTCTGCCAGGCACACGACGATTTCCAAACATAAAAAAAAAAAAACTACCAAATTATTATGAAAAACCTTACTTGACTGTAAGTGAATAATAGTCTCAAGCATCCTGTGAAATCATGGCACCTGGTGTGCAGTCATTTTCAAGATAAGTGGGCTTTTTGTATCAATTTCCAACGATGGTCGGCCGACCATCGTTGGAAATAAACCGACTTTTTTCAGATACTGCCCCCAGTTAACCAAATTCAATTAGTCCACATTTTGTTTGCAATCGTTTACACATCCATGAGCATGTGCAAACGAGCTATAGTCTGATACACTGTCAAATTCCCTGAGTTTTTCCTAATTTTTGTTGATTTCCTTAAATTCCCTGAGTTTTCCCCGACTGGAAAAAAATGGAAACTCTTTTCATGCTTTTCCCTGATTTCAAGAGTGGCTGGGACCCTCGCTCAAAACAATCACCAGGCTTCTTGTAAACCTGTCTAGGTGTTGGAGGTGGACTACAGTAAAATTATCTTCATCTACACCCATTGTGACCCAGGTTCAAACTATCCTAGGGCCAACATGTGGCTTGGATTTTCAGTATCTCCTGAAATATGAGGGTACTTACCCTTTTTATTTTTTATGCCGTTTTTTTCACTTCAAAGCAAAAAAAAAAACCATAAAAATTTAATTTGACTGGTTTTCAACTAGTGCTGGGCAAGTAACGCGAGTACTCGCGAGTAGTGTTTGCTACTCATTGTTTTTCATCTACTCGAGTACTCGTCCGGGTGCGAGTAGAAGTAGGTGCGAGTAGAAGTACATGTAGGTACTCGCGAGTAGCAATTTTTTTTCTACAAGTGCTGACTTTGAAAAAAGTAACCACTTTGAAGTTTCTGTACAAAACCTTTCTTTTGTCTTTCATCCCCCGCAATAAAGGAATCACTACCTCCATCTGTTTCCTTGGGATTCCAGGAGCATTCTCAACAAATAAATTTTCAAGTAAAATGAGACCAAATTTTGCACAATAAGGATATCTCAGTGTTGAAGAGTGTCAATGTGGTGTGTCTTCCACGATGTTTATTCATATAGTAACTTCCTTCTGAGAAATGTTCAAGCCATTTTTTCTTGTTTTTGTTTTATGGGAATTTAGTAAACTACTTGCGAGTAATCGACTACTCACGAGTAATTTCTCTGCGAGTACTCAAGTATATAATAATATAGTTGAAAATTAAGAAATAACACATTATTTTGGAGGATTTTTATTCTACCAGTAATGAGAGAGCCTTTTTGGAGGATCTACATGGACGATCCAATTATAAAGACAAAGGTAACTATTGTCCTATTCTCAGAAAAAGTATTGACCAATTATTTTGATCGGGTTTTACAAAGTTAAGTTTGTTTATTTATTTTGTTAACAATTTTTAAAGTTTGATCATTTTTAAAAGGTTTTTACTTACACATGTATCTTCCATTTATATAATGGATAATTATACAATTTCAACCAGTCTATGTTTGACAAAGGTTAACAATATGGGCTTGAAAAATGAACTGTTTTTACCCAAATGATTTGGATTGAGTTTTGCAAAGTTTACTCTTACTTTTTTTTTTACAATTTTTAAAGTTTCATTATTTTCAAAACATTTATGACTTCTTCATGAATCTTCAATTTAAATGATTGATAATTGTTTGATTTCAACCCAGCTACGTTTGAAAAGGTAAAAAATATAAAAACAGGATTTAAAAAAAAAAGAAACTGTTGTTACTAAAATGAGACCATGATTATTTTTGTTGGGAATATTTGACTTAGAAACTACACCGCCTTTGAGTTTGAGAGGCAACAGATGGATAAAAGAGCAATGTTTTTTGCATCTTGCCAGTCTCTGATTTTACAGGGCCACTTTACGGCCTGATCTATGTAAGCCAACACAGGAGTGTAAACATTGGCGGCGGTGAGCCAGGAACAAGTCGGCGGATATTTGGTGCATCTGGGACCCCCGATCCTCCCATGCAGTGCCCGCTAATCCTATATGCCCATTGATTAATAGCGCCGATCAATCTTCCCCCAGATGCGGAACAGGAAAAGTTGGACAACTCGGGGATTTCCTGTGTGTTGGAGCTGCGGGGATCAAATCAGCAACAATTGACGAAGGCTGTACATACAGGCAATCGGGCATCGTCCTCTTTTTTTTTGTGCATACGTACGGATCAATCAATCTTGCTGCCGTTTCACTTTATTAGGTTAAGACCGTGATTAAAAGTACAACAGCCAAAATGACTGGATGGCATTGCATTCATATCCCTTCTTGATAGTTGAACTGTGTGTTGTCCAAAACAAATTGTGTTCCTTGCCAGCACTGTTTGTGAATTGTTTAACCTAATTTCAGCGATACTTATACATACATATACGGTACACGTACCTATTAAGTGTACATCTCGAATGTGCGGTAGGCATTATTTTCAGGACTTTTGTGCATCGCTGGTGCATGAAAACCACAATTATGGTTTTGTTCGTGTATTGCTAACTTTCCATGTACGTGTAAGTGATGAAAGATTACAAAAGGAAATGGATGCTGTTCTTGGCAGTTTGGGTTCATCATTCTTCGGTGATTGTGTAACATTTGATGACAAGGTAACATTTGACGACAAGAGAATTTGCAAAACATGATATATCCATTTGAGCAAGTGAAAAAGGTGTACAGTTATGAAACTTTGAAGAACAAAAACAATCAATTTTATCACTAAGTGATCAAATTATTTCTACACATGCAAGCAGCAAATTTTGCAATTGGTCTAGCTTCCCCTATTCATTATGTGTTGTGCAAAAGGAAGGCAATACTGCATGTAATAGCATCTCACTACACTGCAGTACTCTGCTATTGAGAGCTTTTGTACACGAAAGCCCATAGAAAATTTTGTAACTAAAGTTGGATCCGGTAATCATAAATATAGCCAATCAAGAGCCACGAATTGTAACCAATGGCTGAGAAGGCTTGGAGGGGTAACCAGCCAATCAGAGATCTTGTTTTGTGATACTTGGCAAGGCCTGGCTGTAGGTCAATGGGAAGTAGGGTTGGTTCTTTACATCCTAGAGGTAAAAAGGTTAGGAGGGAAGGAAAAGTTGCCATGCTGTCACTTTTGTCTCAGCCTCTGAACTTAACAACTTAAAAACAGTCATAATACTTCACAAATTTAATTTTTTTTAGCCTAACAAATGTTTCTGAACTCAATTTTTCGCTTGATTGTATTCTTAAATTGTGTTTAACTACATAACTGTCGTCAAAACTGAGTTTGGGCTACCAGGACAGGGCGGGATTGCAAAAGGTAACAAAATGGCGTCTATCGCATTTTGGAATAAACTCATCATTTCTTTACTGGAAACAGTGCAGCAAGTTGTTTATCAACTTCCACGGCACCATTCCACAATTTGCGATAAAAAGATGGAAACTATTTGTAGAAATGGGTCTTCTGGCAACCGGCTATCTTTTGATTTGTAAGTTATTTCCCTGTTGAAATATGGCGTCCACCGAAGACCCAAAAACCCACGGGGTTGTTTTGTAACACAACATGTGAAAAAAACCTGCAGTACCTGGACATCTAAGGAGAGGAAACATGTGGGGCATAATTACATCAAAGTCGTATCAATGCAGCCACCGCCGGCAGAAAGGCGGTATCACAATCGGGTTCCGTGGCCGGTACTCGGTTCCGTGGCCGGTACCCGCGCGCACTTGTCAGTGATATACCGCCCAGACTTGGGCCCAGGCCCCGGGTAGGGCAGTAAGTCCCAATTTCCTCACGATCTACGAGCCCTAGGAAGCTGCCAGCGTTGAAGTGGTTTGATGGAGCCACGGACGTGGGGACCGAAATCGGAGTCCGGTTCTCCTCCGCTTTCCAAAAATACCCCGTACACCTCGGTGGCCTGAAGGGCACTGGCAAGGCCCGGGTGTTAAATACCAGAGAAATTCGGCTGAAATTGGACACACTCTTTCACTTTCTTCCCACAGAGTGGTTTCCCTTGCCCCAAACTATTTCTGCTCTGTCTCCAGAGCTTTGCAGTCTAGGGTTCTCGTTATTTATTTCTCTTTCTGTTCTCAAATCTAACAAAAAAACAAGAGTTGTAACAAAAACAACGTTGTCCCAATACATGTACCATGCATGTTTATACACGTGTAATTGAATCAGATCAGTTCATTTAAAGTTGGATCCGTAGGTCAGTCACTGCATAAAAAGTAAACAAATTCTAAAAACTGCCCATTTGCTCAAAGTTGTTTCATCCAAGCTCTAATTTTATAGATGCGGCAGATAACAAGACAAATGTTACCACAACAATAGCAAGTTCATTCAAGTTGCTGACAATTTTTGTTTGATTTTAAGAAAGTACTCTATACAATATAAGTATATGGTTCATGGTATTTTACATTAATTATTGATGTGGGACTATTATCTTGGATTGATATTAGTCAGGCCCAGAGTGAGCCTGTCTCAAATTATTGTGCATCTTACTGTGCATTTAATGTTTTGATGTCTTGGTGTTAATTGAGGGACTACTATCATGGTACCTTGCATTTAATAATATTCTGATGTGGGACTTAGGGGTCAGGCCCAGAGTTAGCCTGTCTCATCTTGTAGTGCATTTAATGTTTCGAAGACTTGATTTTAATTGTGGGGTTTACCATTATATATTTTATATTAAGTTTTAATATGGGACTATACCTTCATGGATTGATAATCAGGCCAAGAGTGAGCCTGTTTCATCCTGTGCATTTTATGGGTTTTTTTAATTTAATGTTTTGATGTCTTGATTCTTATGCAAATTTGTTAATTTTTAAATGTTCTATTCGTCTCTGGCCCTTGCGCTGTTGGATGTTGTATGAAATAAATAAATAATAAATAATACTGTCTGCAGTAAAAGTGGCACTGCATGCTTGCTTGCACATATTGAAAATGTTTGCATTTTATGTATTTATATCATTATATGTATAACTGTAGACTAAATTTCAAAGATATTTAATTGCCTTCCATATATGAAATGTCTTCAAATAAATCATGAAGGAAATTGGTACATTGATTGCTTGATGCTTCAGATAACTACAAATTACATGTAGGTAGCCTTGGTCAAGGCGTTCGCCGATAGTGTCTGTGATGGTATCTGGCTGTTAACATTAAATACTATAGCCCCGCGCTATGCAACACATGCACTATATGAAGTGCGAACAGCGACCCCAAACTGCTACCTCAAGCGGTAACAATATGCAAATCAGCTGGTGCGGGTCAAACACCACCTGATTTGCATATGGTAGTGCGTAACTCATTTGTGTATTATAGTCGCATGAGGTCGCAGTTCACGCTTATGTTAAGCGGCCAGGTACCATTGCGAACACTATCAACGACACCTTGATCAAGGCTAACTTAAATGTTGCCTGCTCACAATATCTTCCATAAACACCCATATCAACTCTGTGCATGTATACATTGAAAACGTTCAAATTTTTTTTTATTTAATAAAAAAAAAAATGTTAAAGACATTTGATTGTCTTGAACACGTGACATATCTGCAAATGTGATAATTGGTTATCATGAAGGATATCTGTACATTTAGTGATTCAGTGAGTTAGTTCACTTTTCAGCAATCCCGCAGGGGCGTGCAATTATCTAGGTGTAAGGGTCTTAGTCCTTTTTTATGGTTTAATGTGTATTTTTTAATATGTCTTTTTTTGATGTCTATACTGTCTGTAATAATATTATTATTTTTGTTTTACCCATTGTAAATTTGACCTACAAAATAATAAATGAAATGAAAAATTCAGATAACAACGAGCTACACATCTTAAAAGTTCGATCACAATGTCTTCGCCCATAAACACCCATTTATACGTAACTCCGCCACGTCGATTTCTCCTGAACTGGTTCTGGAGAGTCCCCCAGCTCTGTTGTCGCAACTGACTGGCCGGCTAGAAATTAACAGTGACACAGTGACCGGCCAGGTATCTGTGCTGCCACCATGCTCTAATCAACAGGAATCAGGCCATCTAAATGCCCCTCGGCTGTCTTTGATGTTCTGCGACAGACTTCAAATTTTTCCCGGACATTCCACAACGCCTCTCTCTCTCTGTAGCTATTTTTCCCTCCCGAGCCGGCAACTAAAATGAAATTTGTCTGGCAGACAGCTCCGAAAATGATTTGAGTGGGAGCGTGTTGGGCAGGGACGTCGTTGGCAGAATGGGGCTATCAAAATGCCCCTTGGCTCTGCAAAATTGGGATGTTTGGTGACACGTTTTCTTATTTTTATCAACTCGGAATTTCGGGACAACAGTTACAGAAACAACTTCCATTTGAAACTGACTGTCAAATTGGAAATACAAAGTCCCATTGCATTGTCAAGCAATACATGTATATCCAATCTGCTTCATACTGCCCTGCCAAAAAAGTCGTTGCATGTATTGTCTCTATTCAGACAGCCAAATCAAGAATTTTGTTATCACTTAAAAAAATGTACAGCAATCCTTATATACTGTTCATTGTAACTTTCCCATGATCATTATCATAGGACCTACAGTTGTTCTAACAACTATTTTGACAAGTTGTGCAAATACATAAATTAGCAAAAACACTCCAAAGCCTTTTGAGGAATTTGTTTTATTTTTTATTAAATATTTTATAATTTTTTTAAGAAATTGTTTTTGTTGTCTTTGTTTTTTCCCTTTGATTTTTTTTTCCATTCCAGTCAATACCAACCTAAAATAAAGATACAAGTACTTAGCAAATATTTCGGAGCCATCTTTGGTTACTATAAGTATTTGAATATTACAAATATTATTGAATATTCTCATTAATATTTTAAATCCAAGATTGACGGTTCCATGATACGTAAGAAGGCCACACGTTATCCCTCAAGATAAACACGGCTAAATTTTATAACAGACGTGCATGGACATCAATTTGTGGTCAATTCATTGAGCTCTTTACCAACCCACTTTTCAGATGGATCACGTATCCACTGCGATACCAGGCAGAGACTAATTTGCACATAGTGTGTCTCTGAAAGAAAAAAAAAGTGCGATATAAAATTTGCTTGTAAGGAAAACACCGTTGCGGCAAAGGAAAACACCACTAGGGAGTTATGTGTTGGGGGGGGGGGGGAGAGAGAGAATGACGAATGGGAAGCGGTAGGACATAATGTAAATGCAGGAGCAGTGCGTAAAGACAAGAGGGAGCCCTCAAAAGGCGTTGAATTAGCCATGCCGTACTTGAGCGTGTTTGTTGAGGGGATTGGATACAGAGTAGCAATCGCAACGACTCTAGCCGTCCCGTTCCTGGCTTTTATATACCGTAAGCATTCAAGCAGTCCGGCGGCCCCTCGGAGTTTATGCAGAGAGGGTACTCGCTCCGTCGCGGTGTTTTCACGAAAGGGTTCTTGGCCAAAGGCGATTTTTTTTTTTTTTTTTTTTTGGTGAATTATGAATCGTCGACTGCGGGGGATTGTTGACTTTGGGCACTGGAGATTCAAGCAAACTCCACTTCAAGGGGAGGTCGGTGTGGGAATTACACCTTGTTTTTCTCCATCAGATGATTGAACAAAAGAGCTTCAGAATTCATTCCTCCAGAAGCTGTTAATGTATGAGTTTTAGGGTGGAAGAACTATGTGCATGCGTACATGTATACAGTCACACATTTTATAGAAGGAATACTGAAGTGAAAGGTCCCAAGGGAATTAATCTTTCACATATTCAACAAAAATTCATCAAAAAAATATGAAGGGGTCCAAATTAGTTTTCACAATGACAACAATGATGTTCCAATTCGAAGACAGATGGAATTAAAGTAAATACAATGTGCATCTTCCAACACAGAAAGATTTTTCAAGTTAAAGTTAAAAGTACAAAGGGGTAGTTTGATTTAAAAATATAATAATCAGAACTATATCACCGAATTTGGGATGTGTATATGATCAGGGCACTAGCATCAAATAGATTTTGCAATCTAAAGAAGACACACTGTTAATGGGAATATACAACATTTGCAAACATCGAAAAATAAAACTACCCAGTTTTTACGAAATACCTTAATAGGATGTTGGTAATTGACAGTCTAAAGCATCCTGTAAAATTATGGCACCTGGTGTGAAGTCATTTTCAAGAAAATGGTATTTTTGTAAAAATTTCCAGCGGTGGTCGGCCGATCACCGTTGGAAAAACCTAACTATTTCTCAACTACTGCTCCAAATTTACCATTAATTCAGTCCAAATTTTGTTTGCTATTGGTTACATGTTCATGAACGGGTGCAGGCCAGCTAGACTGGTACCCTTGCCTTACAATTTTCCAGCATCTGTAAATTGATCCATTTTATACTTAGTGGAGTCAGGGAACCAGACTACGTGAACAGTTTTGTTTTTCTTGGTTTTTCCAGCATTTTCGAACACAAAACTTCAAACATGTCAGTGTAACAATATTTGATCTATTATACTAACCCCTGAAATAGTTCATTTCTGAAAATTACAGCAAAAGCCAATGATGTACATTCCCTTTAACAGACTGTATACAGTTTTATCAGTTAATCATTACTGTATTGGCTCCGTGCACAAGTACGGTAACCCTACAATGGCCAGGAAAAGAGAGTTGGGGAAGACCTAGACTGGTTCCCGGTCCATACATTGCAGACTTCGAATGTATTCATATTGATGAGGGGCGGGGTTTAGTCTAGAGGAGACCATCGAAAGACTTTCAAACGAATTTGCGCGCTAATGAAGCCTGACGCTCATGAGAAGATGCTACATTTAGTGGCTCATTCAGAATAAGTCGTGCGTACTTCGCGCGCAACCTAGTACGCACACACATTGATCTCCACAAGTTGATCTCAATGGTCCCGCACACGGGGCTCTCAAAAGTGGTTAAAAAACGCCCTCTTTTGTTGGCGCACGGAGCCCATAACAAACAGTGCCGTCACTCTCTGGGCAAAAAAAATAATAAAGCGATGAAATCCAGCATTAAGGAAAATTTCATAGTACCTTCAAGAACTCTCATCTCAAGGTCCATTAGCCCTCAGAGTTCCCATTCATAAAAAATTGGAAAATGCCACACTTACCCTAATGGCTTTTTTCCCCCTGTGTTATTTGTAACAACTAAAAGCCGGATCCTCAGTGCATAAGCCATGGCATCAGCATTGATTTGACCTCACGAGAAGCCCCCATCAAAATTGCATGAATGGGACTTTAAAGAGTAATGACAGATATAATGTCTTGCATTATCCACATGCAGGTTTCCGAAAAACCGGGCGTTGTCTCGAGCTTCGGCTTTATCTCTAGATCAAAATCGTTAAGAAGCCTTTAAACTGAAAGACATATCTATATCGGACCTTTGGTAATTACATTGGAAATCTTGCACAAACTGAAGAAAGGAATGGCACCTAAAACCCTGTGAAATTATTCCGCCTGAAACAATATCGTTCAGATGAAAATAATCATCTTAGATCTTTTTTCAAAAGTGTGTCCTTGGGCACACTTTTTTTTTTTTTAAATATTTGACGATATTTGTTAGATACTTGGAAAATTACATAGGCCTACCTTCTTTAATGTGAAGAAAGGACTGGCACCAAAATCCCTGTGAAATTATTCCGCCTGAAATTGTCGCAGTTCAGAAGGAAATAATCATTGATAAGATCTTTTAACGGCACACTTTCTTAGGATTTCACAACATTTGTTACATACTTGGAAAATTACATATCCACTTCAACTCAGAGAAAGGACTGGCACCAAAAACCCTGTGGAATTATTCCGCTTGAAACTGTGTAGTTCAAAAGGAAATTTCATCATTTAGTTTTTTTTTCCACAGTCTGTCTGCAGGTATTTTTTTTTTAAATATTTGAAAAAAGTTTAAGATGATGTAAGTCCCCCATCCCTGCAGAATGACACCTAAAAATACGATAGTGGATACATTTAACCAGGACAAATAATGTACACTAATCTTACCTCCTTTATTTATTTTTTTCCCGATCAATTCAGCTAAAACCTTTTTCTAACATTCAAAACTTGTACTTTTCCCAAAATGCTGAAAAATTGTTCAAAGAGTAAATTCCTTAATTATCGTAACTCCCTAGCGGTGTGAGAAATCATCTTAAAATTGGAAATTTTAGGACTGGAGTTTAAGTAGTATAAGCTATGTATCTTTCTGACTACCATAACAATAAATTATTCCACAATAATTTCACTCCAAACCACATTCAAAAGATAAAAATCTAGAACCGGGCCTTGTCAACAACACTAATAATCTATTTCAGTGACTTGTGATTCACACTTTCATAACATCCTTTTGCAGACACGCCTTCATTCATTTTTTAAACCGCAAAAACCAAACAAATAATTTTCTTTTTCTCGTTATGAGTTGGTCGACGTTCTAGCGGTCAACTCGCGGCATATATACCATCTATACCAACAAGGAATTTCCCTTTCCTGAATGGGTATAGCGTGATTGCGGCTCACCGAACACCTGATATGCTTGATAAACAGTGGTGTGGATAACTTAGTTGTGTTATTATCAGGCAAAAAAAATATATGGGTCAATAGAAATTAGGGGGAAAACAAAATTGGGGCAAACTTTCGAAAGTTCAAGCTTAAACGTGAAATATAAGTACTGATGTTGTGCATTTTCTAATTTTAATTTAGTATTTGATTATTGGAACTTGGATTTGATCGGATATTCAAATATTCGGAAACAAACTAATGAATATGTGTTTATTGATATATTTTTTGAGATATCTGACCAACTGATATTTGATTTCATAGATGCAAATTAGGGCTAATATTCCCACCGAAGCTTTCAAATCATACACATGTGTAAACTGACTGTACACCAAAAAATATGGCGCTTGACAATAGCCCAAAAAACACTCAACTTATACAAATGAAATTACAGCATGGACAGTTTTCATCAGCTTCTCAAGATGACTCCCATTTTTTGAATATTCTATTTGATAAAACTGTGGATGAACCGAATATTAAGATATCCGGTATATTCGGCAAATCCCCTTCAAGAATTCAAATTAAGTTTTGTGCATGTTCACATACATATGTCCATACCATGTACATATACAAAGTTTGTTTTAACCCTCCTATGCAAACACACATTCTGAGCAAAGTTGCCCTTTCAGTCAAAGTCAATCAAGTGACTGTTTTAGCAGTTAAGAGCTCCCAGCCTACATAAAGCAGGATTGACTGGCTGGGACTGTTTATGTAAATTGATACAGCTACATGTATACTTTGACTGTACATGATTGATAAGCCAGCTGTGCCTACTTCTTGCCTGCTTTTGTCTGTTGACTGAATTTGACTAGTCACAGTGTTTGCTAGAAATATGATCTGACTGTTGGTGACTAGCCTGTGTAAAAAGGCATGGCAGGGGAAGAGGATTGATTTTTCTTGACAGTCTGTGACTGTTCAGACAGCAGGGGGATTAAAGGACTCACAAAATGACTGATTTCCAACCAACAACCTTTCAAATCTTTTCTTGATTATTATGCAATGTCACACATTTTCAGAATCTCAGCTGATTATCTCAACTGAGTTTCTGCAGACAAGGGCGGATCCGGGGGGGGGGGGGGGGGGGAGGGGGCGGGGGCAACGGGCAATGTGGGGCCACAGGCACTATGTACACCACCATCTTTTCCTTTAAAAAAAATCGGTTAAAGTGGTCAGAAATTGCCTCAGATCGCACCACAGAGCATCTAGAATCCAAGACATTTTCGGGGCCTTTAAGCGGGCCCCGAACCCCTCGCCATAATTTTTTGACCCATTGTGTTCTGGATCCGCCCTTGTCTTCATACAAGACAATCTTTTAACCTGGCCTTAACAGCTATTTAGGCCATCACACTTTGCACACGCATGACACGTAACAAAAACAAAGTTTATTGACTTCTGTGAACTTTCATATTACCTCTCGGGAAGTTCCTTTGAAAAAAAAAAAAACAATTAAAGAGATGATGTCATGTCATTTCTCTTCCTTGATGACAAAAAATACTTTGAAAAACCTGTCTCACTTTTATTTGCAGATCTAAGCAGGGTGCAGATAAACATGTGCCTGCAAAATCATAGAGCCAAAGCCGAGTGAAAAAATAAAAATGAAATCACACAAGCAAACGAAAGGAAACTAATCAATTTTGAAAGGTTGGCATGGTGACGATACCAATAAGTTAAAGGTTTACGGTAGCACCATGTGACAAATCTCTTTTGCGAGTTTGTGCGATTTTGGAAAGAATTAACCGAGGGAAACTCAACGTTTCGGACAATATACTCTGCTCGTCGTCAGGAGACTGAAGGAATTCAAATGGAGAAGGAAACCACTTCAAGTTTATGTCTCAATGATAGAGCATTAACTTGCTTCTGGATTATAAAAAAAATCCACCCAAACAAAACTGCCGCTTTAAATATTTTTTCGTCAACTTTTCTTCTTCAACCGGTGATAACTCCAAAGACCTCATTCTGGTGACCCGGTTGCATCCCAGGGAAGTTATTTTTCATTTCAACCTCGCCGAATAAGGACTTTAGGGTGGCCGCTTCGGGTCATGTGACACAAGGAAGGAAGCCGCCTACAAGCCGACATTCCGAGAGAGTGAGAAAAATAAAAAAAGGGGAAGTTACAACACAAGGGGATCGAAGGAAACAAACAACAAACAAAATCCGTGTTGCTGAACAGGGAAATCGGAAAGCGGAGACGGCTATTACAAAATTTATTTTTTGGAATCTTTGATGACAGGGCCCGAGGTGTTATCCTGGTCAAAAGTACGTAAACGGGGAAAGCCCCTAGGAAAGCTTGTCTTTATTTTTTGGAAACGTTGGAAAAAACAATAGGATCGAGTTTCTTAGCTTTTGCAATTATCCCTGTTATCTCATGTTAACATTAGGGTTGGAGAAATACAAAAATATTCCATGAAGGTGTTTACGGGGAAATTACGGGTCGCTTTTTGGGTTTTAATTTTCATCGCATCCATTAATCATTAAACCAACTCCTTTTGTAATGTTTTTTGGAGGAGCAGATGCAGTACCAAAATGTTTCTTCTTTTGGGTTGCCTTTTAATCACAAAACTTTGTTGGGTGCTTAATGAGAATGAAACTTTTTGTCAAAGATATTTTACAATTTAGTTTGATATTACACGTGCTTTTAACCCAAATCCTCAAAAATCATCTGAGCAAAATAGAGGTTTTTGCAGGATTGTGGCTATATGGCAAGAATGTGTCGCTGATTTCGGAGGATGCACTGTGTCAAGGTCTTGGGCCATGACCTTGCCATGCATAAATGTAGGCCTGGATTATACATGTACTTGAAATCCTCCACACTGCTCCAGGATGTCACTGGCTCTGCCTCAACATATATACAGTGATTGCTGGAGGGTTTTCCGGGATTGAGGCAGTGGTCATCCCTCCAAGGACCACATTCAAGAAACAACGCATGATCTTGCAGGATTGAGGCTGTATGCAATTTCTACATGGAGGCAGTTGGAGGATTTTGCAGGATTGAGGTTGCATCCTAGCAAAAATACCTAGGGAAGCAAAGACACTTACAAATTGCTCAGGCTAGTTGTGGCCGTTAGTTGTGGTTGCAATTTGGTGAACATCAAAATACAAGTTTTATTTTAAATTTCACTTTTCTGCCGCATTACATGTAGTTGATGGAAATATCAAAGTTGAATCAAACTCAAAAAGTTGTGTCAAACTTAAAAAGTAGTATTAGTCCAAGATTCGACAATTGGGATTTTGTTCCTGTGTGTATAGCCAGTTCCCTTGCAAGCCCAAGGTAGTGGGCGCTATTAAGAAGAAGATTCATATGCAGTCTTGGTAACTTTGGCAGCGCTACCCAGAAAATTCATGAGGTATGCTCAGAATTTCCTGGGACCTGCTGCCAACGTTCCCGACATTGGACTTGAATCATCGTTTTGTCTCCGACCGGCTGCATTAGGGAAATAAAACAAAATCTGGTCTTGGGCCAAGATTAGCCCAAAAGATGAAGAAGGAAATTTGAGGAAAGAGTAAATAAAAAAAACAACAGGTTTTAAGGTAGTTCCTCTGGAGAATAATGTGACACCCTCAAGGAAGAGAAATGTGGCCGATTGATAAGGATGCTGCACGCTCTGATGAAAAACAAACAGTCGACTTTGCTGTTTTTATCACTGGCAGCCATGGGTGAAACATCTAAATCAAACAGTCAAGGATGTTGACAAACATGGGTCCTGCTGCAAGTTCAAAATCAGTCAAACGCAACGGATAGAAGGTACTTCTGTCATCGATGTAGGACAGCCATTTCAACACAAAGATTCCTCATCCGAGTAAACTATTTCCTGGTGAGCCATTGTGCGTTATTCTGCTACTGGACTTTGGAAATGTCAGGAAACTCTGAACTGTAGAAATTTAAATTTAAGGGAACCGGGTGCACTTTCATTTATTAAACCCATTAGCACTTAATTGTATTACATTGTACTACATTGTATTAAATTGTATTACATTGTATTACATCGTATTACATTAATTGTATTACATTGTATTACACTGTATTACATTGTATTACATTAATTGTATTACATTGTATTACACTGTATTATATTGTATTACATTAATTGTATTACATCGTATTACATTGTATTAAACTGTATTTACTCCCTGATGAATCCATAAAACCATAGACTGCTGGGGCAGTTTTGCGCGAACAAGACAGGGTGCTTTTTTACCACTTTCGGGAGTCCAGTGGATGGCGCGAACCGTGTTCTCGTATGTATGCCGGACTTATTTTATTCTGAATGTGCACAAAGCCATAGCGTCTTCACGAGAGCGTCTTTACGTGATTGTCAGGCATCTTCAGCAAGCAACGTGTTCGACTGTCTCTCCCAGTGGTCTACCAAACTCACCCTTTCTTAAATTCTTACCGTTGAGGGAGTACTTGAACACTGATTCAGTTCACTCCCACCAGCCCAATGAAATTACCGGTTCTTTTTAGCATAGTACATGTATTGTTTTTCTGTGCAATTTTTGATATGTATACTATATTTTTTCTACTTACAATTTTCCTTTGTTTTTACCGTTTACTCTTTGTGATTTTAACCTCATCTAATTTTTATTGAAATTTGTATGTAAACTGACTTGTAATTCAGCCTGTGGGCTGCTATAAGCAGTGTTTTAATAAACCACAAATAATAATAATAAAAATTCCATAACGACTAATTGATACGACGCTTTGAGGCAGTACAGAAACTAATAAATTAATTTTCAAGTTAAAAATCAAAACATATTTCTAAGTATTTATCAAAAAAAAATTTACTTGGCAGGCCAAAATTTTCAAGCAAGAACTTCAAAAAATTGTTTCGCAAGCATCTACATGTATAATGTTTTACACTTACTTGCACTAGTGGAAACACAGACCGATGTAAATGTATGTATAAGTACTACGTGGCTCAAGCACCTGCCAAAAGAACTGCCAAACACCCAACAGTTGCCACCAACAAACAGACACAACTTCACAGTACTCAAACAAAGGCAACACATATCCATCAAGTTACTTCTGGAATATACAGGATTTGGTTTGGGAAAAACAAGTTTCACTCACAAGTAAAATTGACAGCAAGTTATTACTTGCAATGACCCCTAGGCTGTTGGTGAAATTTTGAACTTACACCCCAACAATGTCACCATCGCACCTCTGCAGATGTATGCATGATTTGTGATATCAAAAACACCCAGAATTTCCCTGACTTTGGGTATAATTGCCATATCATTAGATGCTTGTCCCCACCAGTGCCCTGCCCAGAGGCAGTCTTCCTAGCCAAATAAACAAAGAGCAGGTCTCATTCAGTTTCAACTTTTTGTTCTACCTTCAAAGTTTCTTTTGTTTTGTCTAAGAACATGTCACTTGGGAATACTTGGCTCAGCCATATGGTGTCCTTGCACAACATAATTATTGCCACTGTTTTGCTTTGGGTTTTTTGTCGATCAGTACTTAGCAAGTCAATCAAATGAAACTTTTATTATCCAAACTGTATGACTCAAAATTCTTTTAATTCCAACTTTTGAGAGTCAGCTAACTTGCCAAATGCCTGAACTGAAATAAAGGGTCAACAGTGATTTTTTTTTTCAACCAACTATAGCGAAAAATTTAAATTGTCCCTCATTAATTAACAACAAAATGAAAAAAAGTGAAAAAGTGAAAGTAAACTTTAAGTTTGAGTTTTTTGACAAGCAGATGTGTTTTTTATATTTAGGTGTTCCCCCCCCCCTTTTTTTTTATTTTGACCTAAACAAAAACCAGCGAACATTTTTATGAAAATTAAAGACAAAAAGAACCCAAACCAGCTTGCAAATAAATCTTTTCAGACTCAAGTTCCGGAAACTGGCTACTCTATACAGTAAGGCTTGTAACTCAAAAGGTCAAATTGAAACACTAGAAAAGTCAACTCAAAAACTCGAAAAGTCAACTCGAAACTTGAAAAGTCAACTCAAAAAACTTGAAAAGTCAACTCGAAACTTGAAAAGTCAAGCCGAAACTTGAAAAGTCAACTCAAAACTCGAAAAGTTAACTCGAAACTCGAAAAGTTAACTCAAAATGCGCAAAGTCAACTCGAAACTCAAAAAGTCAACTTGAAATTCACAAGTCAACTCAAAACTCGAAGTAAAGAAACCCTCTTGCAAATGTTGTACATTACCTTTGATACTTTTCTGAAACTAGCAAAATCTGGGAACAGTTGATGAAAAAAAAAAGACTCTGCTATATGGTACTGGGAACTTGCTCCAATTCTGTAGCCGCCCTTTAAACCAGATGTGGAGAGAGTCAGGTGCATCATAGCACCCTAGACTGGGACATGTTTTCATAAGGTGTTGGCCTGATGAGCGGGGGCGTGTGTGTGACACTTAAACACCCCCCCCCCCCCCCCCTCCCCCCCCCCCCCCCAGCCAATGAATGATATAGGGTAATATTGCCAGCCATGCGCTGCAATAGTTTGCATTGGTACTTGACTCCAAGACCTGACATTTTAACCCTGCTGTGCGGACGGAGGAGTTAGACAAACCTCGCCAACAGAGGGCGTATATCTAAAACGGGGTAGCAAAAGTACCGTTCACACCTCTTTCAGAGGTGACATTCCACATAAAAATGCTCAGACAAAATGAACTGGCGCTACACACCCTTGCATCAGGGATACCGTTTCTTATCAATTTCAATAAAGTCCAACACACATTCTACATTCCATTTAAATATGCTTTGTGACCAGCCCTATTGCTAAGTCCACAATGAACAGAACAAAAATAGCATGCCACCTCTATTGACCACAACAGTGCCCCACTACTACCAAATACACACTGTTATTAGTTGAAGAAAAAAAATGACTGTGGACAAGAGAGGGCGCTATACTTATTTTATGGAGAACAGCTTCTATTTTTTATGAACCTTTGTTTAGACTTGGCATTTATTGGTACATCGCTTATTACTATTAGATGAGTATGCTCGTGTCTCCTTGCACTCTTTTTTAATTAAATGAGCATAAGCTATTTTGATGAACTAACTAACAAAAGGGGAAAAAATATATCCTACCAAAACCAACATAGTTAAAAAATTCAACACCTCCTCTTTTTACTTAGTCTATAATAGACCCTTGCAAATATGTGAGCCGCTTTGCTGATATGCAAGACCACCGCCTCTTGTCCTCTAGATTTTGACAAATCAGCGGGTGCTTTCTATATCAGGTCTCGTCATGGATATCTTTCAATAAAACGTAGACGTGCTGTAAATTGAGCAAAAAAAGTCTGCGGTTACGCGCTTTGTAACGATATGTTACGCGATATGCCAGCAATAATAGAGCCGACCAATCATGGTCATGTCTAGGTTTTGTAGATCTATGCACGCTCGGCCGTTGTTGTATTTCAAAAACACTGCATCCAAATCGACAAATCAGAGTATTAGTTCTGATTTGGGAATGAAATGATGTCACGAACTAGTAACATCGACTCCGATTGGCTGGCGCGCAGCATTGGATAAATTTGCATTCCTAGATATATCAGACGTTTGACCGGAGACAGGGCTCTTTGGAGAACGGGTGATACTCAGACAACTTTTTACTGTGGTGGATGCAGAAAATTTGTAGATCCTCATCACCATCTTTAATGGCTCATAAAAGGTCAAATTATTTTTTGAATGTTTTATTGTCAGGCAGAAAGACTGGTTCATGCATGTACATCCAGCAATAGCAAAAGTGAAGTGAATTTCGTATGAATCAGTCTTTACTGTTTGATATTGGTATTTGGAAGGAACATTATGGAATGTTACTTGGTAATATACCAATAACGGAGTGCTGTGGAGTGCTGTGGCCTTGTGGTCTGGAGCATTGAATTAGTGGTCTGTTGGTAATTCCGCGGGTTGTGGGTTCGAGTCCAGCCTGTGGCTAGGGTGGCGTGTGCCCTTGGGCAAGGCACATTGTAGCACATTGCTTCTCTCCACCCAGGAGTAAATGAGTTCCTGTGAGGGCAGAGATGGTTATTGTGGTTGATTTTAGCTGCTTTGCACCGAAATGGCAGCATCCAGCTGTATACTCCCCAGGGATCTGAGATGGTATTTGGCCGGAATGTTTCATTGGCCCGATGAGCAGGGGTAATAATAAGCACCTTGTATCCTTTGGCAGTTTGGTGCTCTATAAGTCCAGTTATTATTATTATTTTTAAAACGGCTCTTGGAAAAACAAAAAAAACAAGCAAAATTGTGCAAGTGTCAACAAAGACATCCAATCAAAGAATTGTACTTACCGGTCGCTCTGGTTCAGTACAAGAAGGCATCTTGGTGGTGGCCATTGTGAGTTTCAGGCACGTAGTTGAAGCAAACACATCACAGCTTGCTCACAGATCAACAGACCATGACGTCATCTGTCTGCTGGATTCTGTTGATTGTTCTCTTGAAATCCTGACGGCTCTCACTGGTGACTTGGTCAAGTTTATGGATCAGTTTGTATCGCTCACACGAGCTCTACTCGTCCAGAAACAAAGTCAATTTTTGTGAGGACGTGTTGATGCAGCATACGAACTTTCAACGTCGGTCATTTTATTTATAAAAAATAAAATGAGTGATGTTCCTCTCGATGAGATATATATCAAACATTAATTGCAGCACACTATTGGGAGTTTTCCCACAAATGACATGTATATCAAGTTTATGATGCACATTTTATATAAAAAAAAACTATAAAATTGTAGCACACTGCAGGAATGTTCATCAGAACTAAAATGCTGTGATTCAGAGATTGAATCATCAAATTTATCAAAGGTTGACGACAAACGTTTTGAAAAAAAAAACTGATTGCCACTTCCAAGCACACTGCAAGAATGACCACGAGGACTTAAATTATGTTCCGATACAGAGAGTTTTAACGGGCGAATTATGCAGTACAACGGTAAAATCACTGAGGCTTTTGAAGTCACAACACTTGTACGGTGAACCCAATAGAAGCAAGTTCACGTTCACTGTTCAAAGGTTGAAAACAGTGCGAAGGCACTAGTTCACGACACTTTAAAGGCTTTTTTTGGTTCCTTTTTTTTGCAGCACACGATTTTGAAGGATCTCCACACACACATCCAATAGATTAAAGCTCACTGCATGTGTTTACTGAAGCAACACGCAGCTCGCGCTCACGACACTTTTGGCCACTTTGGTTCGGCGATCAAGACGGATTCACCCGGGAAAAGGTAATTTGCCACTTACGTGTACGCCGGGCTCAGCGTTGATCGCTCCAAGACTTGTTTGGTTCAAGCCTCCAAGGATTCAGAGGCAATTCCATTGGAATTTAGTGCGACGCTGGCGTAAATAGCCTTCTCCAAGTGCTCGTTCACCAACTCAAATGCGTCGTCCATAGTCTGTCAATAGGAATCGAAATTGAAAGTTGAAAACAGATAATGTGATTTATTCTGAACATGAACAATCTATTTGCTGTCGATATGCTTAAAGCAGTCTGCCATGTGTTTTTGGTTTTTAGGTTTGTTTTTGTTTGTTTGTTGTTGCTTTTTAACCCTAACCCCCTAAAGCTCACTTTGGGGTAAAGTACCACATACTACATAGTATTACAGAAATTATGTATGCAGTACCCAAATACTAAACAATACTTTGAGTGCTGTGCCCACGTATAATTACAATGCTGAAGTACTGCATGCTACAGATTACTTCTAGTGGTATGTTGTAGCTTTAGATGAGGTTAGGGTTAAAGGGAATATACAACATTTGCTTTTGCTGTAATTTTCAGAAATGGATGGATTTGGGGGTTAGTATTTTATAGAAAATATTGTTGCACTGACTTGTTTGAAGTTTTGTGTTTGTAGCTGCGGGAAAAACCATCTTGTTCTTGTGGTTCCCTGACCCCACTTAAATTGAAATAAAGCAATGGATAGATGTCGAGGAATTGTAAGGTAAGGGAACCAGTCTAGGCTTGTTCCCATTCATAGATGTGCAAATAGATTGCAAATAAAATTCAGACTAAAGTTTACAACTAAACATGGTAAATTGGGGGCAGTATTTGAAAAAAAACCATTTTTTTCATTTTGAAAATAGATACAAAAGTACCACTTTTCTTGAAAATGTCAGCACACCGGGTGTAATGATTTACTGTGATGCTTTAGACTGTCATTCACTAAAGTCCATTAATGTAATTCATAATAATTTGGTAGTTTTGTTTTTTGATGGTTGCAAATGTTGTATATTCCCTTTAAAGCAACAAAACGGCCTTTCTTCACTTTGAGCAAGACTTTTTCCATCATCAAATCGGTAGGAAGCAAATATTTACTGATCAAGCTAACAAAATTTTGTGGGCTTCTCTGACCCAGAACCAGGCCAGTCGCCAAGGGGGGGGGGGCCTTGTGGGGCCGGGCCCCCCTTGGCGAGCAATTGCCCCCCCCCCCCCCCCACGGCAAAAGCCATACATATGTATTTTTGTATTTTTTGTGGTAGTGGGCCCCCCCCCCCCCCCCCCCCAGTTGGTACTATGCGACAGGCCTACCAACAACACTGGACAATGACTAATTACTTTTTTCTGAAATATCATCTGTGCACACTACTTCAGTTTCGTTTTGTACGTACATGTACACTGCAGACAAATCCGAACTACAAAAAAATAGAAAAATAATCAGGTTTAGATGTTACGTACATGCATTGTACGTGTACGGTAGAAGAATACACCGTAGCCTACATTTTTCTTACCTTTGGGCAACAAATTCTTTCTCCAATGTACTTGCTTCAGTGTGAGAACCTACCATCAAAAGAAGTTAAAACAGTCATGTAATAGCAATCAGTTACTTTCGATTACATTCACACGTTATGATTTCTTGAGTGTGCAAGCTTATGCTTGTCTTTTGTACTTTATCGTTGTGACTCTGAAGCGGAAAAAGAAAGCAACGCAAGGTCAACATATTATCACCTGACCTGTTAGATTGCTCGCTAAAGAGAGCGTGTAGTCACAATCTCACAAAAATTCAGGATAGGCCAGTGCCTATTAGTTTATGAAATCTTAATATCTTTGAATTTTTTTAAGTGTAAGATTTCTGCTTTTGGGCAATTGCAGTGTCAAGCCAAATAATAAAAAAAAAACCAGTTGATCGTCCGGGGTTTTATTTTTTCAAAAAGAGGATGAGGGCTTTTAAATTTTTTTTTCCAAGATGGCGGCCAAGTATTTCAATTAAAAATGGTCGTCAACTTCGGTTCAAAATGACCGTCGTCTTTTAATTAGCCTCCTAATAGTAAGTAGAGTCAAAATAATCATGTTAAACATGTTCTATGTATTTCATTAAAGCAAAATACAAGAAAAAGTGAGGTGAGGTGAGAAACAAAAAATTTTAAAAAGGATGCGGCTTCAAAAAGGATGCGGGCGGGGACAATCAATTGTTTGGGGTTTTTTTTACTTGGCCTTAATTCCAGCTTTTTAAGAGCTCTGTGGAAAAAACCTGAAGGGCAATTCCACGGTTACTCACGTTACATTTTCGTAACGTGAGTAACCGATTTTGTGCGTCTTGTTTATCATACATAACACATTTTATTTTTCTGGATGTCATCTTTGGTGCTTAGGTAGGTCTAGGTCTACTCTATATACCATGGGGATAACAGTTATTAAACCTTTTCAGTAAGGTAATTACAGCCCAAGGAAACTCAAATGTACATTAAAAATGTAACGTGAGTAACCGTGGAATTGCCCTGAAAATGTATTTTGCAAATCTTATATATAATCCATCATCTAGTAATGGTCAAGGAGATTACAGACTAGGATTTTGGGATCAATTCTCTGAATCATTCATTCAATATCACAGTTAATTGGCTCTTTCACGGACATTACGCTTCCTTTCATAATGCTGGAAATGCCCTTTTACGGAAATACAATTGAATACAATGAAATGATCGGTTGTAACAAAAATCGAGTGAAATAATTTGACCTTATTATTAAAGTAGACAATGTTTTTGTCCTATTCTATCCATCTTCTACACAGTAGTCAAGTTTTGTTTTTCAGAAACTAAATTAAACATCTAATGCCCTTTAAAGTAAGGTACAATGTACATGTAGATCATTTGTCATTTGTGCATTTTTTTTCGTTTGAAGCAACAATAGTGCTCAAAATCTAAAGACAGGTGCTTAACAACTAACCTGATGAAGTTTTAGCTCAGAGAATGCTGTCTATTCCGAGAAACCAATATTTTAAGATCTCGATTTTAATTCAAAAGTTGCAGAGTCATGCTTTGAATTGGGCCCAAAATCAGCATCCGGAACACGTTCTCATTCAGCCGATTGCAGCTACGCGACCTCACGCACTGAACCGGCAAATAATAGCAACCGTGCATCGTGTCAACGCTTCTGTTCACAGATTCGCCGAATTACAAACCGACTACTAACGGAAATTTCCAAAAATGCGTCATTTGACCCATCTTTGGAAATTGCCTTCTTTATTGTTTTCTTCAAAATGACAGCATGCCCGAAGGTACAAATTCACAGCGAGTTTATAGTGCCATTACTATCTTTAAACCAAGTCAGCTTTTCAACAGTAATTTCGTCAGATACTTTTTGGATGGCTGCAAATGATCTACTCTACCTTTAAAAACAGCATCAATTGAACAACATGAGACTGAACATTTACTCCACATATTACCATGAATGATTTGCAGTGCCTCCAAAATTGGCAATCCATTAAACTAGTAAGGACCATTACAACAGAAGGTATTGAGCAGGTGTCCTCATTAATTAACTAGTGAGCAATGACAAGTGACCATCAAGCTAGACTAGGCTAGGCTTTGTTTGAGATCATTCATGCTAATTTTGTCAGATGGAGCCCAGTCATTGCCATTTTTTTTTCAAGTGCTCCTGCAACTCGTAGTCCAACACGATAATATTATAATCTCGACTCCTGAAAGTCCCCCGGGACCCGGCATCATCAAGTGTTTATATATTGACTGTATGGATCTGCATTGAGTCATAGCCCTTATGGGAGATTGTGTGCAAATACACCATTGCAGGCCCTTTGTCTTGACGACTGGAAATGCTGCTCTTTGTTCATAGAAAATTTAATTATCAAATTCACACACGAATCTGCTGTTAGACTTGTAAATCAATTTTTTTCCTATTTTTTTAGGCTATAACTATAGTTTTTCTTTATTTTGATCACCCTTACATTGTACACATTAAAGTAAAACATGTTTGAATCAATCTTTACATTCTTTTTTCCATAGTTCATAACACGAATTAAATATGCCTAGAATACATTATTTTCAAGAAATGCAGAAAGTCTGTTATCAACCAGTTCAGCTTAATTAATTGGAGACAAGTGTACGGACAAGTTTAATAAGTGTACAGTATAGAGAGACGTATGCACAGACAGACAAAGGGAAAAGGACAAACAAAACGGAACACGACAGGAGTGCCAAACATATAGAAGCTCATCAAAATTTGTAAAGAAAATAACACAGTATACCCTACACTGATAGCTCTTTGCTAGGACTGATGTTCATTTGACAAAATTCAATAATGTAGAATTTAGTGTTTTTCAATTTCGTAGGCAACAGACAGTAATTTATACACAATTGGTCAAAATTACAAGAAGGATTGGTGATGTGGTGATTCAGTGACAGAAACAAAGGAGATTGTCGACTTAAAAAAAAAAGTCTGAAAATGAGATGAAAGATCTGAAAGATGCATTTCTTTCTTAACTGATAATGTCTTTCTCTCAGATTAAAAATGTCTGATTTCGGGGAAAAAAGTCTTAAAAATGTCATGCCTGCAAAAATGCCTGCAAAAAGCACATGCATGCAGTATACAACATCAGAATTGATGGCATAAATCAGCACAAGGAAAGCATATGAAAAAATGCTGAGAAGCTGAAAACTTGCCTGCAAAATCAATAACGACTTTTGAAGAGTATAGGAAGACCCACTGATCAGCTCGTTATGAACAGGATATGTTATCCCCTCCCCCACCGACTCCCCTTAATTTGGCGAGGAAATCCGATGCAGTCATCGGGAAATGAAGCAAGATTGGAACAAGCTCTCCAATGATTATTCTGAGCAAATTGATAATTTCCCATCGGTAATGAGGTGAAGTAATTTCATGGATAGTTCGTCTTAGAGCAGATATCTGGTGATGACAGATTTAATGCATAACATTCAGCTAATCATAAAGGACAGTTAGGTGGTATACATGTACATCACAGCACTGTGGCTAATCAAGGATTTATTTTAAGGACAGGTATACTGTGACTAACTTTATCCATAACTCCAGTGGCGCAGCTACGAAAGGGGGGGGGGGTGGAACAGTCTGGGGAGGGGCAGCGGGGAGGGGCAGCGGGGAGGGGGTGCCTCATTTTATGCTGCAGCTCAACTCCCAAGGCATTCTTTCATTGGAACCATCCCAATTCCTCCAAAATCCAACACGAGGGCAGAAACCAAAATATTTGTACTTTAACCCTAACGTCCTAACCATTACTTATGGGCAATTCCACGGTTACTCACGTTACATTTTCGTAACGTGAGTAACTGATTTTGTGCGTCTTGTTTATCATACATTTACACATTTTTCTGGATGTCATCTTTGGTGCTTAGGTAGGTCTAGGTCTACTCTATCTACCATGGGGATAACAGTTATTAAACCTTTTCAGTAAGGTAATTACAGCCCAAGGAAACTCCAAAGTACATCAAAATGTAACGTGAGTAACCGTGGAATTGCCCTTTGGGATAAAGAACGGAGTACTACAGAATACTATGAGTTTGTGCACACTTATATGGTGAAGTATTTCATACTACAGTTTACTAGTAGTTAGTGTTTTGTAGCTTTAGGTTAGGCTAGGGTTTTAAGGGGTACTAATTGGCCCATGCAATGTCAATTTTTAATGCATTCCTTGAAAATGCACCATTGTGTCCCAAATTTTCAATTTCATTTGGCATTTTTAATGGCATTTTGGAGCCCTTTTCTGGTTTTTATGCTAATGCAAAATTCCATATTCATGAGCAAAAGTGTGATGTTATTTGAGCACCAAATTTTGCCAGAACTTTGAAAGTGTTACTGTCGTAAAGTTTCTTTTCTTTGGTGGTTTGTTGTTTGGGTACATGACAGTAAACCAATGAGCTAAGTTTTCTCACTCATTTATGTTTTCAATGAGCAAATTTTGGTTTCACAATTTGAACAGAAGCCCTAAAGTGAACAGTGTCTTCCTGAAATTACATCACAGCAAAAGCGCCCTCATTAGTTAGCAAAAGTATGGAAACTTAAAATGTTAAAATAGTGCACTTTTTGATAAAATTAACCAAAAAGGGGTGTCCAATAGATTTCATACATATAAGAGTAGAAAGTTGCACAAAATATAGTCCCTAGTAAGATTCATGTCAAGAGCTCTTTCATTCGTCATCGGCACCACGAACTGACATTCACGCGCAAGCAGGTGTCAGTTCGTGAAAACCACGTAATCACCAATTTCGGTTTCACGAACTGACACCCGATAGTGCGCGCACACATTCACAAACAATTAAATTAAAAAGCATTTTAATTGGTGAATAAAGGTCAGTGTCAGTTCGTGAAACCAAAAAAGTATGGGGTGCGCTCTAAAAGTGCCGCACTGTGGAGGACGTCAGTTCGTGAAACCCAAAATAACCCGGTTCTGTAAGCAGCGCACTCACGCGCAACTGAATGTCAGTGCGTGGTGCCGATGACAAATTCAATAGCGTACACAATGGTTTTTCCATTGAAGGGGGTGCCGTGAGTGTAGAGTGATTACGTGCCTGGATTTGTCTACATGTATGCTGTGGCTGCACATACCTTCTTTAAATTAATTTTAAAATATCTTCCGCGATCTTTTTGACCAAGTTTTATTATTAATGAATATTTAGTAAAAAAAAACACTTTTAAACATTAAAAACATTGCGTTGCTGTAAAATGCGAGGGTGAAACAGATTGCAAGATTTTACTTACATTGTAACTTTTCTTACTTTTTTAGTTGCCGCTCCCAACCCCCCAACCCCCAAGAAAATCAATCAGTTAAAATACAGTCCATCATTTACAGCTATCCAAAAAGTAACTGACGTAATTATTGTTGAAAGGCTTACTTCGTTTAAAGATAGTAATGGGACTAAACTTCCTGTGAAATTATTCTTTCTTGCAAGCTGTCATTTTGAAAAAAATCAATGAAAGAAGGCCTTTCCAACGATGCGTCTAATGCGCATAAGCGTTGACACAACGCACACGTGAACGGTTGCTTTAATTCGTTGGTTCAGTGCGCAACATCGCGTAGCTGCAATCGGCTCAGTGAGAACGTGTCTCGGACGCTGAATTCAGGCCAAATTAAAAATATGACTCAGCAACTTTTGATTTGAAATTGAGATCCTAGAACATTGTTTTCTCGGAATATACAGCATTCACTGTGTTGAAACTTCATCAGGTTAGTTGTTCAGCACCGTTCTTTAGATTTGGAGCACTTGTGTTGCTTCAAACGAACATAATGCACAAATTACAAATGATGGATGCTACCTTTAATATTTAAATATATAAAAAAAATTATTACTGGAGTGAATATACCCAGTGAAAACTGATTAACAAGTATTACTGCAAACATTTACATACGTACACGATCCACTCACTATTAAAATTTCTTCTTTACAATTGAATTTGAATTTATTTGGCATCGACGCCGACATATCACACATATTGTACAGTTAAAGGCCGTGTACCCAAAACAAGTCTGCTGGCAGAGTCACCACAAACATTGACACAAATGGATACTAATTTGATAACACAGACCAGTTATTGGGTCATTTGAGGTTACTTGCTCCATCAACACTTTACCCTGCATACCGACTGACCTAAATATACTCTGGAAATAGGTCAAAGCTTGAAGCAATTTGTCTGCGCAACAAATATGTCGACCTACATGTTTGATACAGGTGAATATATGGACCAAGACATAAAGTACACTGTATTGTACAATGCATAATGCAAGTACACGTATCTAGGCTTTTTATGGATTTTTGTTAAAGGGGCATTACCGCCTGAAATTACTTGTACTATTTTAAAGGTCCCGTTGAAAGGACCTAATGTCTTACCGTTCCCAAGAAAAGATTAAAAAATGACTGATTGTTTACATCTACACAACAGAGTACGTATACATATTTCATGTCGTTTCCACTCAATGCATGATACACGTTGTGTGTGTAACATAAATAACACACAGCACCAAGGCACGAATGTTGTTTCTAACACGTCCGCAGCGGTTGGAATCACACTTTTCACTGAACAGCTCGATTTTTCGGGGACAAAATTTTGACCCCCGAAATTTGTTCTCGCATGGTATTCTCGCAAGAATGACACAAAATCGCCCAGTTTTTAAAGGACGCTTGTGTAGACGTTTAAAATCTACTTTTCAATGCTCTTTCCATTTAATATCAATTTGTTAAAAATGCCTTTAGTATCCCAATTGGGCGCATTCCAGGCCGCAGTGTCCCTTTAAAATAGCCAATTCTTAGGCACAGATACAATTTAATCTAAAATAATACACAAAGCACAAGTTGTTTTTCCCTGTAGTTATTGAATTATTTCTTTACAAAATTTGAATTACGACAAGATTTACAGTGTTTGTTTTGAATATTAATTAAAGACTGCCCCATGCTCTTCAAAAAAAAATTCCCCTAACTACTTTTCATTTTGTAGTTGTATGTATTGTTTTTGGCATCTGCAACGCTCTGAAACAGGGCTGTAATTTTGTTCACAAACGAACCCGCCCTGCCAGAGCCAACTTATTGCCTGACAGCTAATAATTTGCATGAAAGATAATTTAATAACTAAATGTCTGTGGATATTTTCGTTCGATATCAAATTCAAATGTGGATAAGTGTTATATTTCTAGGTAAAATAGCAACTGAATAAAACAAATACAATTTTCGAAGTGAAATTTAATCTAGGACAGGGAAAGAATCTTTAAAAACGCTTTTAACTGATTCTGAAATCAGACATGAAGCGGCAACCAACCTTGGGTACAAACCCGGACAGATAACAACGGCTGATCGGTATCAAAATGGATCAGCAGGCTTGCTGGGAGGGCTGCGGCAAGATATAACAGCTGACTAAGTGTCAAAGGTCACATAACCCTTGGTTCTCAGTCCCTGTTTATAGACTTGTCCCAGTCTCTGTTATTCAAACTCTTTCTTTTGTGTTTTCAGTTTCTTCAAGAAAACACGATTTACACAGTTTGGTTTTGCTGAAATCAGCAGCACGGCAGAGCATATCCAATTCAGTTATCGTTTTGGATTGTTTTTGGTTGGGGGATGTATGTATTTGGTCTTTACAGGAACAGCTCTGTGTTCTGTGGGCAAGTATGGCAGTCTATGGAATGTTGTGTCTGACACTGATCCTTGGTGACATTCACATACTATCATAGCCCTGCCGGAAGACCTGGGGTCAAACACAGGTAAATTAAAGTAGCCAAGTCCAAACAAATCCAATTGGCTTTATGTGTAAAGACTCAGTGAAGACGTGGAGTGAATGCGAAATATCAATAATTAGGGAATAACAGTGTGAGGACACAGTCTTCACAGCATGATAATGACCATGTTGGGGAATGGCCGCTGTTAATGGACCGAGCCGAATATTAATAAATACAATTTTTAATGAAATAAACAGCTAAAATGCTCCAAATTTGTGACTTTTCTTTCGGCGATATTTTCAGACTTTCTGTGTTAATGTTCGGGGCCATATTTTAGCTTAAAGTGCGTTGTTATCATCACCCTAGCCCAGGTTGGATGCCGTCTTCATTGCATTACGGCTGACGTCCAGGATATGAAATTCGGCTGCCATAGCGAAAAAAAACATTACAACAATTTTTTTGCATATTTTTACCTGACGGAGGAAGCTGAAATTTCATTTACATATATATTCCTTGTGTCCATAAGTACAAAGATGCTCGGTTTAGAAAAAAAGGATGTGTAAAGACTGCCCTCAGTCGAGTGAATGTTATCAAATATCAGTAATCAATATAAAAGACAAATATGATCATTTGCATTAATATCCAAACAAGTAACCTACCAATTTATTATCAAAAACTCACTTGGATTAAAGATCGTACTGATACTAAACAATTCGCGACATCGCACGCGTAGTACAGCACGACTAATTAGTCGAAGTACGCACTGCTGATTTTATTCTGTTCAAGAGCATAGCATCTTAGC
Organism: Patiria miniata; assembly: GCF_015706575.1. Lineage (NCBI taxonomy): Eukaryota > Metazoa > Echinodermata > Asteroidea > Valvatida > Asterinidae > Patiria > Patiria miniata. Next base: position 17,346,128 of record NW_024037051.1, read on the forward strand.
GTGAGCATCAGGTGTCGTCTGGAATGCGTTCGAATGTTTTTTTCCGGTGGTCTCCCCAAACTCTCCCTTGCTTACCCTTGAGGGGGTACTTGCGTACAGAGCCCATTAGGGGAATCATTTTAAGTGAAAGCAAACATCAACTGCAGAGTGTGATGTTTTGGGAATCCAAGATGGCGGATAGGTTGCTTCGAGGTGCATTGGCCAAAAAGCCAGTTCGGTATCTCAATGAAGTAGTCCAGGTCAAAGGTCATTCGGGATAAACTTGCTGACGCGATGTTATGCAACATTACGCGAACACCCAGTCTGTGGCCATCTCCGTGTGCGTTCATCAGTTCATGCGCCTTCAATGAACATTCGATTATTCTGAATGACTCTTGACCCACATTACTGTGCCCATGCCCAGTTGAAATTATCCCGCGGAATATACCAACATTTATATAACAATATTCAGAATTTTTGATAAAACTGCATCATTCGGAACTATCAAATCTGTTGGGATGACTGTGGAGAAACTGAAGCCCATAATATGTTTTAGAAGGTGTGTTCAGGGTTTCAAACGAATTGGACTTGCAATGTTATGTTGCAATGTCATAACTGCAGCCAATAAAAAATGTGTTACTGTTCCCGTAAATATAGCCACCTTGAATTTTGGGGGTTTGTGGAGATTTTGATGAATTTTTTTTTCAGCATGGATATATCATTTTAAGATGAATTGAGTATTTTCTTGAACTGTTTCATTAAATGTTTTTTACTATCTATTCGGACAAATACTGACATTTTGAATATGGGTTAATATATGCTATGCCTAAACTATAATTTTAGCCCTACCATTATTGGTCCCAACTTTAAAGTTGGGACAGTAGTTGTTTGGTCCCAACTTTAGTTGGTCGGTCCCAAATTTAGTTGGAAGGTCCCATACTTTAGTTGGGATGATCCCAAACTTTAATTGGGACATTCCCAACTTGGGATGGTTCCAACTTTAGTTGGACGGTCCCCAACTTTAGTTGGACGGTCCCAACTTTAGTTGGACAGTCCCAACTTCTGTTGGAACTGTCCCAAATTTAGTTGGGAATTTGGGATGGTCCCAACTATAGATGGTCCCAACTACAGATGGGACGCAGTTACTCTATGCTCAGTCACACACAGGCCTATGGCATATTACAGAGAGGGCATTTACATAAAAAGATGTATACACATCTGTCACAAGTAATGCAAAATGTTAGAGAAACCAACACAGCTACAGATTTGCTGAATAAGCATTTTCACGGTTATAGGCCTATGCTGTGGATATCTTGCTCACAAGCAAAAAAAATGTGCTGCTGAGCACGCACGTCAATCAAAACCTTTCACGCTTCTAAGTCATCATGTGTTTATTCCAATGTGCGCCAGCGTCAAGCAACGTGTGTTCTTTTTGCCCTGTGATTGAACAAGATGGCGGGTACTGCAGTGACATTTCTCATTCTGCTGTGAATGCCAAATTCAGGACTTGGGCTAGCACAAATAGATGGGACAATCCCAACTTAAGTTGAGACAAATGATGTAGTAGGGGCGATATGAATATGGCAGTGAATATTTGACCTTGAACCGGTCCCTGATTGTTATCAGTATTGTACTGGCATGGTACTGAACATGCACATTGCGCAGTGACTGTTTTGGGGGATTAGAATCTTTTACTGTGAGTGAGTGGAATCTTTGTCTGCATTCCATGCTAATATTGTCGTTCTTGTGTAATTATAAGCGATGGGAATCAGACGGTTCAGACCCAATGCAATAAGCCATTTGCGAGTAACCTATACCCTTTGAGATTTACATTTGAAAAACATGTGGTACACTGACTTGCTCAGAATGCTTGGCACATTTTAACTTTGAATTCTCCAGACCAAAGACACTGTTGCTAATCACATGATTCGGGGCAAGCTCTTGCATAGTTACGTAAGAGACGGTCAGCACCAATACATTGTTCACAATGGGTGAGAATGGTACAAAGACACCAGACCATGCCGGAGCTGGGGGGTTGCTAGCATAAGGCTTGCCCCGAATCACGTGATATAGTAACAGTCTCTTTGGTCAGGAGAATGCTAGGTTAAAACGTGCAAAGCATTGTATTAAGTCGGCGTTCCAGATTTTATTCAAATTTAACTCGCAAATGGCTTATTGAACTTTATTTCCCTTTACAAAAAATCCTCTAGAGCGATGAAGCTGAAAAAGAAGAAGAAATACTCTGCAATTTAATGTAGACAATTCTTATTTTTTGGGACACTAAAACTAAAGTTTCAAACACATTGGTCAAGCTGGGACTCAAACTCTAAATCTGATGGTGTACCGTGTATGCCTACTCATATACATGTGCATGAGGGGGCTATATGATCTGCCAGCTGAAGAATGGAAATAAATGAGAGACAGTTTCATGGCTAAATAAACACTTCTTTACTCCTAATTTATATATTTATACCCGTGTAAATATTATTAACCAATTAAAGGCATATTTTCAAAAGGGTAAACAAGGGCGGATCCAGAGAGGTTAATTTGAGGCTGCAAAAACTACAATTTTACCTTTTAGTGGTCATGATAATATAATATTTTTGTTTTATTAACCACTGAGTGATATTGATAACTCATGGTGCCACACTACTTCCAGAACTGTAAGGTTTGTAAAAAAAACCTCACACTAGTCACAGTTCTGGAAGTAGTGCCACACTACTCCTAGAAGTAGAACTATGATGCTCCGCTCACCATAGTCAGTTCTAGTGCCACACCGCACCGTGCATGCACGGATGACGAACAAGCTGCGAACTTACCTGCACTTCAACACGACGTGCGCACAAAATGATACACTAAACTGTACGTAGTAGGTCTACACTACTCACTAGTCATACGTATGACTTACCTCTCAAAAGCTGTTTTAGTGAAACTTGCGTTGAAAAACAAATAGCTCATTGACTACACATTTTGTGAAGTATGAAAGTCGCATGTCAAAGCGTGTACGTGTGCGACGTACAAGAAGTCTAGATCCGTGGAGGTGGTCACGTTGTTTCGATGCAGCCGAAAAACGTAAACATTTGACAGATGCGCTGCCAGTTTCGAGGCCCTAACTGGTTCCCGCACCATACGGTGATACAACGTACCGAGAAGTGGGAACCACGGGGTGGCAGACCGTGTCGCTAAGCATGCCGGGACGGGACAAGTTCACCTGACGTTAATTGATTGGAAATTACACCGGTTTAACCCGCTCAGCATTTTAACCGCTATGTGATAATAAAATAACCAGTGTTGTGTGTCGGTGGACCGTTAATTTGTAGCGTGCGTTCAATCCGTGGAATCTATACTTTGTACAACATTATTTTGCGTGTTTTTTTGTTTTTTTTACACTTCACAAAATTTTGAGGAACAGATATGCCATTTTTAGGGGAATTGAGTGGGGCACAATCATGCCACAGAAAAGGCCATAAAAGGGACTTTCCCGAAAGCATACGATTTGGGGAGGGCATTATAGGGTGCGCGCCTGTAAATAGGCCAAAAATCCGTCCGCCGAGCTCATGAATAAAAGTTATACCCTCAAAATATTCTATATTAGAGAGTTTTGAGAGCCATACAATTGGGCAATTGAAGAGATATGGAAATGAACCTCTGGCCCGGACTTGGGGCTTCCAATTCTGAGCATATTGGATGCTATTGGGCTCGAAAGTGGCGCTATTTTGCCATGTTGTGGAGGAATCGTTTTTCAAGATGGCTACTTTTCCGCTTTGGTGAAAATAGGGGTCGTCTTCTTTGGGTGAGAATATCTCAAAAAGTGAAATGTCAACCCACAAAAAAATGAAACGAAAATGACAAATGACACATTGATCATCGTTTTTCTGTGCAGCTTGAATACCTGTGAGAGTTTGGAGTATTTTAAAAAGAATTTTGAAGTATGCGAGTTTACCACTAGTGTCTATGGGATTTTTTTGCAAGATTCCACCCTTTATATATCTGGAGGTATAGCATCAATGACAATATCTTCATTATTGATTAGCTCTACAACCTGCAAAAATACAAGATGTAGTCACTCGCACCCGCTAGTTGCGTTTTGTGCAGTACATGCCATAGCAAGGCCTGTCAGCGCCATGCAACACCGCCTCTCTATGTCTCGATCCAAAACTACCTTAACATAGGAAATTCTAGACAAACTCTACGTTGTTCGGAAGCTGCTGAATAGCTCTACAGGCTGCAAAAACAAGCAAGTCTTTAGACCCAAGAATTGTGGAGAAAATGCAAGATGTAGTCACTCACACCCGCTAGTTGCGTTTTGTGCAGTACATGCCATAGCAAGGCCTGTCAGCGCCATGCAACACCGCCTCTCTATGTCTCGATCCAAAACTACCTTAACATAGGAAATTCTAGACAAACTCTACGTTGTTCGGAAGCTGCTGAATAGCTCTACAGGCTGCAAAAACAAGCAAGTCTTTAGACCCAAGAATTGTGGAGAAAATGCAAGATGTAGTCACTCACACCCGCTAGTTGCGTTTTGTGCAGTACATGCCATAGCAAGGCCTGTCAGCGCCATGCAACACCGCCTCTCTATGTCTCGATCCAAAACTACCTTAACATAGGAAATTCTAGACAAACTCTACGTTGTTCGGAAGCTGCTGAATAGCTCTACAAGCTGCAAAAACAAGCAAGTCTTTAGACCCAAGAATTGTGGAGAAAATGCAAGATGTAGTCACTCACACCCGCTAGTTGCGTTTTGTGCAGTACATGCCATAGCAAGGCCTGTCAGCGCCATGCAACACCGCCTCTCTATGTCTCGATCCAAAACTACCTTAACATAGGAAATTCTAGACAAACTCTACGTTGTTCGGAAGCTGCTGAATAGCTCTACAGGCTGCAAAAACAAGCAAGTCTTTAGACCCAAGAATTGTGGAGAAAATGCAAGATGTAGTCACTCACACCCGCTAGTTGCGTTTTGTGCAGTACATGCCATAGCAAGGCCTGTCAGCGCCATGCAACACCGCCTCTCTATGTCTCGATCCAAAACTACCTTAACATAGGAAATTCTAGACAAACTCTACGTTGTTCGGAAGCTGCTGAATAGCTCTACAGGCTGCAAAAACAAGCAAGTCTTTAGACCCAAGAATTGTGGAGAAAATGCAAGATGTAGTCACTCACACCCGCTAGTTGCGTTTTGTGCAGTACATGCCATAGCAAGGCCTGTCAGCGCCATGCAACACCGCCTCTCTATGTCTCGATCCAAAACTACCTTAACATAGGAAATTCTAGACAAACTCTACGTTGTTCGGAAGCTGCTGAATAGCTCTACAAGCTGCAAAAACAAGCAAGTCTTTAGACCCAAGAATTGTGGAGAAAATGCAAGATGTAGTCACTCACACCCGCTAGTTGCGTTTTGTGCAGTACATGCCATAGCAAGGCCTGTCAGCGCCATGCAACACCGCCTCTCTATGTCTCGATCCAAAACTACCTTAACATAGGAAATTCTAGACAAACTCTACGTTGTTCGGAAGCTGCTGAATAGCTCTACAAGCTGCAAAAACAAGCAAGTCTTTAGACCCAAGAATTGTGGAGAAAATGCAAGATGTAGTCACTCACACCCGCTAGTTGCGTTTTGTGCAGTACATGCCATAGCAAGGCCTGTCAGCGCCATGCAACACCGCCTCTCTATGTCTCGATCCAAAACTACCTTAACATAGGAAATTCTAGACAAACTCTACGTTGTTCGGAAGCTGCTGAATAGCTCTACAGGCTGCAAAAACAAGCAAGTCTTTAGACCCAAGAATTGTGGAGAAAATGCAAGATGTAGTCACTCACACCCGCTAGTTGCGTTTTGTGCAGTACATGCCATAGCAAGGCCTGTCAGCGCCATGCAACACCGCCTCTCTATGTCTCGATCCAAAACTACCTTAACATAGGAAATTCTAGACAAACTCTACGTTGTTCGGAAGCTGCTGAATAGCTCTACAAGCTGCAAAAACAAGCAAGTCTTTAGACCCAAGAATTGTGGAGAAAATGCAAGATGTAGTCACTCACACCCGCTAGTTGCGTTTTGTGCAGTACATGCCATAGCAAGGCCTGTCAGCGCCATGCAACACCGCCTCTCTATGTCTCGATCCAAAACTACCTTAACATAGGAAATTCTAGACAAACTCTACGTTGTTCGGAAGCTGCTGAATAGCTCTACAGGCTGCAAAAACAAGCAAGTCTTTAGACCCAAGAATTGTGGAGAAAATGCAAGATGTAGTCACTCACACCCGCTAGTTGCGTTTTGTGCAGTACATGCCATAGCAAGGCCTGTCAGCGCCATGCAACACCGCCTCTCTATGTCTCGATCCAAAACTACCTTAACATAGGAAATTCTAGACAAACTCTACGTTGTTCGGAAGCTGCTGAATAGCTCTACAAGCTGCAAAAACAAGCAAGTCTTTAGACCCAAGAATTGTGGAGAAAATGCAAGATGTAGTCACTCACACCCGCTAGTTGCGTTTTGTGCAGTACATGCCATAGCAAGGCCTGTCAGCGCCATGCAACACCGCCTCTCTATGTCTCGATCCAAAACTACCTTAACATAGGAAATTCTAGACAAACTCTACGTTGTTCGGAAGCTGCTGAATAGCTCTACAAGCTGCAAAAACAAGCAAGTCTTTAGACCCAAGAATTGTGGAGAAAATGCAAGATGTAGTCACTCACACCCGCTAGTTGCGTTTTGTGCAGTACATGCCATAGCAAGGCCTGTCAGCGCCATGCAACACCGCCTCTCTATGTCTCGATCCAAAACTACCTTAACATAGGAAATTCTAGACAAACTCTACGTTGTTCGGAAGCTGCTGAATAGCTCTACAAGCTGCAAAAACAAGCAAGTCTTTAGACCCAAGAATTGTGGAGAAAATGCAAGATGTAGTCACTCACACCCGCTAGTTGCGTTTTGTGCAGTACATGCCATAGCAAGGCCTGTCAGCGCCATGCAACACCGCCTCTCTATGTCTCGATCCAAAACTACCTTAACATAGGAAATTCTAGACAAACTCTACGTTGTTCGGAAGCTGCTGAATAGCTCTACAAGCTGCAAAAACAAGCAAGTCTTTAGACCCAAGAATTGTGGAGAAAATGCAAGATGTAGTCACTCACACCCGCTAGTTGCGTTTTGTGCAGTACATGCCATAGCAAGGCCTGTCAGCGCCATGCAACACCGCCTCTCTATGTCTCGATCCAAAACTACCTTAACATAGGAAATTCTAGACAAACTCTACGTTGTTCGGAAGCTGCTGAATAGCTCTACAAGCTGCAAAAACAAGCAAGTCTTTAGACCCAAGAATTGTGGAGAAAATGCAAGATGTAGTCACTCACACCCGCTAGTTGCGTTTTGTGCAGTACATGCCATAGCAAGGCCTGTCAGCGCCATGCAACACCGCCTCTCTATGTCTCGATCCAAAACTACCTTAACATAGGAAATTCTAGACAAACTCTACGTTGTTCGGAAGCTGCTGAATAGCTCTACAAGCTGCAAAAACAAGCAAGTCTTTAGACCCAAGAATTGTGGAGAAAATGCAAGATGTAGTCACTCACACCCGCTAGTTGCGTTTTGTGCAGTACATGCCATAGCAAGGCCTGTCAGCGCCATGCAACACCGCCTCTCTATGTCTCGATCCAAAACTACCTTAACATAGGAAATTCTAGACAAACTCTACGTTGTTCGGAAGCTGCTGAATAGCTCTACAAGCTGCAAAAACAAGCAAGTCTTTAGACCCAAGAATTGTGGAGAAAATGCAAGATGTAGTCACTCACACCCGCTAGTTGCGTTTTGTGCAGTACATGCCATAGCAAGGCCTGTCAGCGCCATGCAACACCGCCTCTCTATGTCTCGATCCAAAACTACCTTAACATAGGAAATTCTAGACAAACTCTACGTTGTTCGGAAGCTGCTGAATAGCTCTACAAGCTGCAAAAACAAGCAAGTCTTTAGACCCAAGAATTGTGGAGAAAATGCAAGATGTAGTCACTCACACCCGCTAGTTGCGTTTTGTGCAGTACATGCCATAGCAAGGCCTGTCAGCGCCATGCAACACCGCCTCTCTATGTCTCGATCCAAAACTACCTTAACATAGGAAATTCTAGACAAACTCTACGTTGTTCGGAAGCTGCTGAATAGCTCTACAAGCTGCAAAAACAAGCAAGTCTTTAGACCCAAGAATTGTGGAGAAAATGCAAGATGTAGTCACTCACACCCGCTAGTTGCGTTTTGTGCAGTACATGCCATAGCAAGGCCTGTCAGCGCCATGCAACACCGCCTCTCTATGTCTCGATCCAAAACTACCTTAACATAGGAAATTCTAGACAAACTCTACGTTGTTCGGAAGCTGCTGAATAGCTCTACAAGCTGCAAAAACAAGCAAGTCTTTAGACCCAAGAATTGTGGAGAAAATGCAAGATGTAGTCACTCACACCCGCTAGTTGCGTTTTGTGCAGTACATGCCATAGCAAGGCCTGTCAGCGCCATGCAACACCGCCTCTCTATGTCTCGATCCAAAACTACCTTAACATAGGAAATTCTAGACAAACTCTACGTTGTTCGGAAGCTGCTGAATAGCTCTACAAGCTGCAAAAACAAGCAAGTCTTTAGACCCAAGAATTGTGGAGAAAATGCAAGATGTAGTCACTCACACCCGCTAGTTGCGTTTTGTGCAGTACATGCCATAGCAAGGCCTGTCAGCGCCATGCAACACCGCCTCTCTATGTCTCGATCCAAAACTACCTTAACATAGGAAATTCTAGACAAACTCTACGTTGTTCGGAAGCTGCTGAATAGCTCTACAAGCTGCAAAAACAAGCAAGTCTTTAGACCCAAGAATTGTGGAGAAAATGCAAGATGTAGTCACTCACACCCGCTAGTTGCGTTTTGTGCAGTACATGCCATAGCAAGGCCTGTCAGCGCCATGCAACACCGCCTCTCTATGTCTCGATCCAAAACTACCTTAACATAGGAAATTCTAGACAAACTCTACGTTGTTCGGAAGCTGCTGAATAGCTCTACAAGCTGCAAAAACAAGCAAGTCTTTAGACCCAAGAATTGTGGAGAAAATGCAAGATGTAGTCACTCACACCCGCTAGTTGCGTTTTGTGCAGTACATGCCATAGCAAGGCCTGTCAGCGCCATGCAACACCGCCTCTCTATGTCTCGATCCAAAACTACCTTAACATAGGAAATTCTAGACAAACTCTACGTTGTTCGGAAGCTGCTGAATAGCTCTACAAGCTGCAAAAACAAGCAAGTCTTTAGACCCAAGAATTGTGGAGAAAATGCAAGATGTAGTCACTCACACCCGCTAGTTGCGTTTTGTGCAGTACATGCCATAGCAAGGCCTGTCAGCGCCATGCAACACCGCCTCTCTATGTCTCGATCCAAAACTACCTTAACATAGGAAATTCTAGACAAACTCTACGTTGTTCGGAAGCTGCTGAATAGCTCTACAAGCTGCAAAAACAAGCAAGTCTTTAGACCCAAGAATTGTGGAGAAAATGCAAGATGTAGTCACTCACACCCGCTAGTTGCGTTTTGTGCAGTACATGCCATAGCAAGGCCTGTCAGCGCCATGCAACACCGCCTCTCTATGTCTCGATCCAAAACTACCTTAACATAGGAAATTCTAGACAAACTCTACGTTGTTCGGAAGCTGCTGAATAGCTCTACAAGCTGCAAAAACAAGCAAGTCTTTAGACCCAAGAATTGTGGAGAAAATGCAAGATGTAGTCACTCACACCCGCTAGTTGCGTTTTGTGCAGTACATGCCATAGCAAGGCCTGTCAGCGCCATGCAACACCGCCTCTCTATGTCTCGATCCAAAACTACCTTAACATAGGAAATTCTAGACAAACTCTACGTTGTTCGGAAGCTGCTGAATAGCTCTACAAGCTGCAAAAACAAGCAAGTCTTTAGACCCAAGAATTGTGGAGAAAATGCAAGATGTAGTCACTCACACCCGCTAGTTGCGTTTTGTGCAGTACATGCCATAGCAAGGCCTGTCAGCGCCATGCAACACCGCCTCTCTATGTCTCGATCCAAAACTACCTTAACATAGGAAATTCTAGACAAACTCTACGTTGTTCGGAAGCTGCTGAATAGCTCTACAAGCTGCAAAAACAAGCAAGTCTTTAGACCCAAGAATTGTGGAGAAAATGCAAGATGTAGTCACTCACACCCGCTAGTTGCGTTTTGTGCAGTACATGCCATAGCAAGGCCTGTCAGCGCCATGCAACACCGCCTCTCTATGTCTCGATCCAAAACTACCTTAACATAGGAAATTCTAGACAAACTCTACGTTGTTCGGAAGCTGCTGAATAGCTCTACAAGCTGCAAAAACAAGCAAGTCTTTAGACCCAAGAATTGTGGAGAAAATGCAAGATGTAGTCACTCACACCCGCTAGTTGCGTTTTGTGCAGTACATGCCATAGCAAGGCCTGTCAGCGCCATGCAACACCGCCTCTCTATGTCTCGATCCAAAACTACCTTAACATAGGAAATTCTAGACAAACTCTACGTTGTTCGGAAGCTGCTGAATAGCTCTACAAGCTGCAAAAACAAGCAAGTCTTTAGACCCAAGAATTGTGGAGAAAATGCAAGATGTAGTCACTCACACCCGCTAGTTGCGTTTTGTGCAGTACATGCCATAGCAAGGCCTGTCAGCGCCATGCAACACCGCCTCTCTATGTCTCGATCCAAAACTACCTTAACATAGGAAATTCTAGACAAACTCTACGTTGTTCGGAAGCTGCTGAATAGCTCTACAAGCTGCAAAAACAAGCAAGTCTTTAGACCCAAGAATTGTGGAGAAAATGCAAGATGTAGTCACTCACACCCGCTAGTTGCGTTTTGTGCAGTACATGCCATAGCAAGGCCTGTCAGCGCCATGCAACACCGCCTCTCTATGTCTCGATCCAAAACTACCTTAACATAGGAAATTCTAGACAAACTCTACGTTGTTCGGAAGCTGCTGAATAGCTCTACAAGCTGCAAAAACAAGCAAGTCTTTAGACCCAAGAATTGTGGAGAAAATGCAAGATGTAGTCACTCACACCCGCTAGTTGCGTTTTGTGCAGTACATGCCATAGCAAGGCCTGTCAGCGCCATGCAACACCGCCTCTCTATGTCTCGATCCAAAACTACCTTAACATAGGAAATTCTAGACAAACTCTACGTTGTTCGGAAGCTGCTGAATAGCTCTACAAGCTGCAAAAACAAGCAAGTCTTTAGACCCAAGAATTGTGGAGAAAATGCAAGATGTAGTCACTCACACCCGCTAGTTGCGTTTTGTGCAGTACATGCCATAGCAAGGCCTGTCAGCGCCATGCAACACCGCCTCTCTATGTCTCGATCCAAAACTACCTTAACATAGGAAATTCTAGACAAACTCTACGTTGTTCGGAAGCTGCTGAATAGCTCTACAAGCTGCAAAAACAAGCAAGTCTTTAGACCCAAGAATTGTGGAGAAAATGCAAGATGTAGTCACTCACACCCGCTAGTTGCGTTTTGTGCAGTACATGCCATAGCAAGGCCTGTCAGCGCCATGCAACACCGCCTCTCTATGTCTCGATCCAAAACTACCTTAACATAGGAAATTCTAGACAAACTCTACGTTGTTCGGAAGCTGCTGAATAGCTCTACAAGCTGCAAAAACAAGCAAGTCTTTAGACCCAAGAATTGTGGAGAAAATGCAAGATGTAGTCACTCACACCCGCTAGTTGCGTTTTGTGCAGTACATGCCATAGCAAGGCCTGTCAGCGCCATGCAACACCGCCTCTCTATGTCTCGATCCAAAACTACCTTAACATAGGAAATTCTAGACAAACTCTACGTTGTTCGGAAGCTGCTGAATAGCTCTACAAGCTGCAAAAACAAGCAAGTCTTTAGACCCAAGAATTGTGGAGAAAATGCAAGATGTAGTCACTCACACCCGCTAGTTGCGTTTTGTGCAGTACATGCCATAGCAAGGCCTGTCAGCGCCATGCAACACCGCCTCTCTATGTCTCGATCCAAAACTACCTTAACATAGGAAATTCTAGACAAACTCTACGTTGTTCGGAAGCTGCTGAATAGCTCTACAAGCTGCAAAAACAAGCAAGTCTTTAGACCCAAGAATTGTGGAGAAAATGCAAGATGTAGTCACTCACACCCGCTAGTTGCGTTTTGTGCAGTACATGCCATAGCAAGGCCTGTCAGCGCCATGCAACACCGCCTCTCTATGTCTCGATCCAAAACTACCTTAACATAGGAAATTCTAGACAAACTCTACGTTGTTCGGAAGCTGCTGAATAGCTCTACAAGCTGCAAAAACAAGCAAGTCTTTAGACCCAAGAATTGTGGAGAAAATGCAAGATGTAGTCACTCACACCCGCTAGTTGCGTTTTGTGCAGTACATGCCATAGCAAGGCCTGTCAGCGCCATGCAACACCGCCTCTCTATGTCTCGATCCAAAACTACCTTAACATAGGAAATTCTAGACAAACTCTACGTTGTTCGGAAGCTGCTGAATAGCTCTACAAGCTGCAAAAACAAGCAAGTCTTTAGACCCAAGAATTGTGGAGAAAATGCAAGATGTAGTCACTCACACCCGCTAGTTGCGTTTTGTGCAGTACATGCCATAGCAAGGCCTGTCAGCGCCATGCAACACCGCCTCTCTATGTCTCGATCCAAAACTACCTTAACATAGGAAATTCTAGACAAACTCTACGTTGTTCGGAAGCTGCTGAATAGCTCTACAAGCTGCAAAAACAAGCAAGTCTTTAGACCCAAGAATTGTGGAGAAAATGCAAGATGTAGTCACTCACACCCGCTAGTTGCGTTTTGTGCAGTACATGCCATAGCAAGGCCTGTCAGCGCCATGCAACACCGCCTCTCTATGTCTCGATCCAAAACTACCTTAACATAGGAAATTCTAGACAAACTCTACGTTGTTCGGAAGCTGCTGAATAGCTCTACAAGCTGCAAAAACAAGCAAGTCTTTAGACCCAAGAATTGTGGAGAAAATGCAAGATGTAGTCACTCACACCCGCTAGTTGCGTTTTGTGCAGTACATGCCATAGCAAGGCCTGTCAGCGCCATGCAACACCGCCTCTCTATGTCTCGATCCAAAACTACCTTAACATAGGAAATTCTAGACAAACTCTACGTTGTTCGGAAGCTGCTGAATAGCTCTACAAGCTGCAAAAACAAGCAAGTCTTTAGACCCAAGAATTGTGGAGAAAATGCAAGATGTAGTCACTCACACCCGCTAGTTGCGTTTTGTGCAGTACATGCCATAGCAAGGCCTGTCAGCGCCATGCAACACCGCCTCTCTATGTCTCGATCCAAAACTACCTTAACATAGGAAATTCTAGACAAACTCTACGTTGTTCGGAAGCTGCTGAATAGCTCTACAAGCTGCAAAAACAAGCAAGTCTTTAGACCCAAGAATTGTGGAGAAAATGCAAGATGTAGTCACTCACACCCGCTAGTTGCGTTTTGTGCAGTACATGCCATAGCAAGGCCTGTCAGCGCCATGCAACACCGCCTCTCTATGTCTCGATCCAAAACTACCTTAACATAGGAAATTCTAGACAAACTCTACGTTGTTCGGAAGCTGCTGAATAGCTCTACAAGCTGCAAAAACAAGCAAGTCTTTAGACCCAAGAATTGTGGAGAAAATGCAAGATGTAGTCACTCACACCCGCTAGTTGCGTTTTGTGCAGTACATGCCATAGCAAGGCCTGTCAGCGCCATGCAACACCGCCTCTCTATGTCTCGATCCAAAACTACCTTAACATAGGAAATTCTAGACAAACTCTACGTTGTTCGGAAGCTGCTGAATAGCTCTACAAGCTGCAAAAACAAGCAAGTCTTTAGACCCAAGAATTGTGGAGAAAATGCAAGATGTAGTCACTCACACCCGCTAGTTGCGTTTTGTGCAGTACATGCCATAGCAAGGCCTGTCAGCGCCATGCAACACCGCCTCTCTATGTCTCGATCCAAAACTACCTTAACATAGGAAATTCTAGACAAACTCTACGTTGTTCGGAAGCTGCTGAATAGCTCTACAAGCTGCAAAAACAAGCAAGTCTTTAGACCCAAGAATTGTGGAGAAAATGCAAGATGTAGTCACTCACACCCGCTAGTTGCGTTTTGTGCAGTACATGCCATAGCAAGGCCTGTCAGCGCCATGCAACACCGCCTCTCTATGTCTCGATCCAAAACTACCTTAACATAGGAAATTCTAGACAAACTCTACGTTGTTCGGAAGCTGCTGAATAGCTCTACAAGCTGCAAAAACAAGCAAGTCTTTAGACCCAAGAATTGTGGAGAAAATGCAAGATGTAGTCACTCACACCCGCTAGTTGCGTTTTGTGCAGTACATGCCATAGCAAGGCCTGTCAGCGCCATGCAACACCGCCTCTCTATGTCTCGATCCAAAACTACCTTAACATAGGAAATTCTAGACAAACTCTACGTTGTTCGGAAGCTGCTGAATAGCTCTACAAGCTGCAAAAACAAGCAAGTCTTTAGACCCAAGAATTGTGGAGAAAATGCAAGATGTAGTCACTCACACCCGCTAGTTGCGTTTTGTGCAGTACATGCCATAGCAAGGCCTGTCAGCGCCATGCAACACCGCCTCTCTATGTCTCGATCCAAAACTACCTTAACATAGGAAATTCTAGACAAACTCTACGTTGTTCGGAAGCTGCTGAATAGCTCTACAAGCTGCAAAAACAAGCAAGTCTTTAGACCCAAGAATTGTGGAGAAAATGCAAGATGTAGTCACTCACACCCGCTAGTTGCGTTTTGTGCAGTACATGCCATAGCAAGGCCTGTCAGCGCCATGCAACACCGCCTCTCTATGTCTCGATCCAAAACTACCTTAACATAGGAAATTCTAGACAAACTCTACGTTGTTCGGAAGCTGCTGAATAGCTCTACAAGCTGCAAAAACAAGCAAGTCTTTAGACCCAAGAATTGTGGAGAAAATGCAAGATGTAGTCACTCACACCCGCTAGTTGCGTTTTGTGCAGTACATGCCATAGCAAGGCCTGTCAGCGCCATGCAACACCGCCTCTCTATGTCTCGATCCAAAACTACCTTAACATAGGAAATTCTAGACAAACTCTACGTTGTTCGGAAGCTGCTGAATAGCTCTACAAGCTGCAAAAACAAGCAAGTCTTTAGACCCAAGAATTGTGGAGAAAATGCAAGATGTAGTCACTCACACCCGCTAGTTGCGTTTTGTGCAGTACATGCCATAGCAAGGCCTGTCAGCGCCATGCAACACCGCCTCTCTATGTCTCGATCCAAAACTACCTTAACATAGGAAATTCTAGACAAACTCTACGTTGTTCGGAAGCTGCTGAATAGCTCTACAAGCTGCAAAAACAAGCAAGTCTTTAGACCCAAGAATTGTGGAGAAAATGCAAGATGTAGTCACTCACACCCGCTAGTTGCGTTTTGTGCAGTACATGCCATAGCAAGGCCTGTCAGCGCCATGCAACACCGCCTCTCTATGTCTCGATCCAAAACTACCTTAACATAGGAAATTCTAGACAAACTCTACGTTGTTCGGAAGCTGCTGAATAGCTCTACAAGCTGCAAAAACAAGCAAGTCTTTAGACCCAAGAATTGTGGAGAAAATGCAAGATGTAGTCACTCACACCCGCTAGTTGCGTTTTGTGCAGTACATGCCATAGCAAGGCCTGTCAGCGCCATGCAACACCGCCTCTCTATGTCTCGATCCAAAACTACCTTAACATAGGAAATTCTAGACAAACTCTACGTTGTTCGGAAGCTGCTGAATAGCTCTACAAGCTGCAAAAACAAGCAAGTCTTTAGACCCAAGAATTGTGGAGAAAATGCAAGATGTAGTCACTCACACCCGCTAGTTGCGTTTTGTGCAGTACATGCCATAGCAAGGCCTGTCAGCGCCATGCAACACCGCCTCTCTATGTCTCGATCCAAAACTACCTTAACATAGGAAATTCTAGACAAACTCTACGTTGTTCGGAAGCTGCTGAATAGCTCTACAAGCTGCAAAAACAAGCAAGTCTTTAGACCCAAGAATTGTGGAGAAAATGCAAGATGTAGTCACTCACACCCGCTAGTTGCGTTTTGTGCAGTACATGCCATAGCAAGGCCTGTCAGCGCCATGCAACACCGCCTCTCTATGTCTCGATCCAAAACTACCTTAACATAGGAAATTCTAGACAAACTCTACGTTGTTCGGAAGCTGCTGAATAGCTCTACAAGCTGCAAAAACAAGCAAGTCTTTAGACCCAAGAATTGTGGAGAAAATGCAAGATGTAGTCACTCACACCCGCTAGTTGCGTTTTGTGCAGTACATGCCATAGCAAGGCCTGTCAGCGCCATGCAACACCGCCTCTCTATGTCTCGATCCAAAACTACCTTAACATAGGAAATTCTAGACAAACTCTACGTTGTTCGGAAGCTGCTGAATAGCTCTACAAGCTGCAAAAACAAGCAAGTCTTTAGACCCAAGAATTGTGGAGAAAATGCAAGATGTAGTCACTCACACCCGCTAGTTGCGTTTTGTGCAGTACATGCCATAGCAAGGCCTGTCAGCGCCATGCAACACCGCCTCTCTATGTCTCGATCCAAAACTACCTTAACATAGGAAATTCTAGACAAACTCTACGTTGTTCGGAAGCTGCTGAATAGCTCTACAAGCTGCAAAAACAAGCAAGTCTTTAGACCCAAGAATTGTGGAGAAAATGCAAGATGTAGTCACTCACACCCGCTAGTTGCGTTTTGTGCAGTACATGCCATAGCAAGGCCTGTCAGCGCCATGCAACACCGCCTCTCTATGTCTCGATCCAAAACTACCTTAACATAGGAAATTCTAGACAAACTCTACGTTGTTCGGAAGCTGCTGAATAGCTCTACAAGCTGCAAAAACAAGCAAGTCTTTAGACCCAAGAATTGTGGAGAAAATGCAAGATGTAGTCACTCACACCCGCTAGTTGCGTTTTGTGCAGTACATGCCATAGCAAGGCCTGTCAGCGCCATGCAACACCGCCTCTCTATGTCTCGATCCAAAACTACCTTAACATAGGAAATTCTAGACAAACTCTACGTTGTTCGGAAGCTGCTGAATAGCTCTACAAGCTGCAAAAACAAGCAAGTCTTTAGACCCAAGAATTGTGGAGAAAATGCAAGATGTAGTCACTCACACCCGCTAGTTGCGTTTTGTGCAGTACATGCCATAGCAAGGCCTGTCAGCGCCATGCAACACCGCCTCTCTATGTCTCGATCCAAAACTACCTTAACATAGGAAATTCTAGACAAACTCTACGTTGTTCGGAAGCTGCTGAATAGCTCTACAAGCTGCAAAAACAAGCAAGTCTTTAGACCCAAGAATTGTGGAGAAAATGCAAGATGTAGTCACTCACACCCGCTAGTTGCGTTTTGTGCAGTACATGCCATAGCAAGGCCTGTCAGCGCCATGCAACACCGCCTCTCTATGTCTCGATCCAAAACTACCTTAACATAGGAAATTCTAGACAAACTCTACGTTGTTCGGAAGCTGCTGAATAGCTCTACAAGCTGCAAAAACAAGCAAGTCTTTAGACCCAAGAATTGTGGAGAAAATGCAAGATGTAGTCACTCACACCCGCTAGTTGCGTTTTGTGCAGTACATGCCATAGCAAGGCCTGTCAGCGCCATGCAACACCGCCTCTCTATGTCTCGATCCAAAACTACCTTAACATAGGAAATTCTAGACAAACTCTACGTTGTTCGGAAGCTGCTGAATAGCTCTACAAGCTGCAAAAACAAGCAAGTCTTTAGACCCAAGAATTGTGGAGAAAATGCAAGATGTAGTCACTCACACCCGCTAGTTGCGTTTTGTGCAGTACATGCCATAGCAAGGCCTGTCAGCGCCATGCAACACCGCCTCTCTATGTCTCGATCCAAAACTACCTTAACATAGGAAATTCTAGACAAACTCTACGTTGTTCGGAAGCTGCTGAATAGCTCTACAAGCTGCAAAAACAAGCAAGTCTTTAGACCCAAGAATTGTGGAGAAAATGCAAGATGTAGTCACTCACACCCGCTAGTTGCGTTTTGTGCAGTACATGCCATAGCAAGGCCTGTCAGCGCCATGCAACACCGCCTCTCTATGTCTCGATCCAAAACTACCTTAACATAGGAAATTCTAGACAAACTCTACGTTGTTCGGAAGCTGCTGAATAGCTCTACAAGCTGCAAAAACAAGCAAGTCTTTAGACCCAAGAATTGTGGAGAAAATGCAAGATGTAGTCACTCACACCCGCTAGTTGCGTTTTGTGCAGTACATGCCATAGCAAGGCCTGTCAGCGCCATGCAACACCGCCTCTCTATGTCTCGATCCAAAACTACCTTAACATAGGAAATTCTAGACAAACTCTACGTTGTTCGGAAGCTGCTGAATAGCTCTACAAGCTGCAAAAACAAGCAAGTCTTTAGACCCAAGAATTGTGGAGAAAATGCAAGATGTAGTCACTCACACCCGCTAGTTGCGTTTTGTGCAGTACATGCCATAGCAAGGCCTGTCAGCGCCATGCAACACCGCCTCTCTATGTCTCGATCCAAAACTACCTTAACATAGGAAATTCTAGACAAACTCTACGTTGTTCGGAAGCTGCTGAATAGCTCTACAAGCTGCAAAAACAAGCAAGTCTTTAGACCCAAGAATTGTGGAGAAAATGCAAGATGTAGTCACTCACACCCGCTAGTTGCGTTTTGTGCAGTACATGCCATAGCAAGGCCTGTCAGCGCCATGCAACACCGCCTCTCTATGTCTCGATCCAAAACTACCTTAACATAGGAAATTCTAGACAAACTCTACGTTGTTCGGAAGCTGCTGAATAGCTCTACAAGCTGCAAAAACAAGCAAGTCTTTAGACCCAAGAATTGTGGAGAAAATGCAAGATGTAGTCACTCACACCCGCTAGTTGCGTTTTGTGCAGTACATGCCATAGCAAGGCCTGTCAGCGCCATGCAACACCGCCTCTCTATGTCTCGATCCAAAACTACCTTAACATAGGAAATTCTAGACAAACTCTACGTTGTTCGGAAGCTGCTGAATAGCTCTACAAGCTGCAAAAACAAGCAAGTCTTTAGACCCAAGAATTGTGGAGAAAATGCAAGATGTAGTCACTCACACCCGCTAGTTGCGTTTTGTGCAGTACATGCCATAGCAAGGCCTGTCAGCGCCATGCAACACCGCCTCTCTATGTCTCGATCCAAAACTACCTTAACATAGGAAATTCTAGACAAACTCTACGTTGTTCGGAAGCTGCTGAATAGCTCTACAAGCTGCAAAAACAAGCAAGTCTTTAGACCCAAGAATTGTGGAGAAAATGCAAGATGTAGTCACTCACACCCGCTAGTTGCGTTTTGTGCAGTACATGCCATAGCAAGGCCTGTCAGCGCCATGCAACACCGCCTCTCTATGTCTCGATCCAAAACTACCTTAACATAGGAAATTCTAGACAAACTCTACGTTGTTCGGAAGCTGCTGAATAGCTCTACAAGCTGCAAAAACAAGCAAGTCTTTAGACCCAAGAATTGTGGAGAAAATGCAAGATGTAGTCACTCACACCCGCTAGTTGCGTTTTGTGCAGTACATGCCATAGCAAGGCCTGTCAGCGCCATGCAACACCGCCTCTCTATGTCTCGATCCAAAACTACCTTAACATAGGAAATTCTAGACAAACTCTACGTTGTTCGGAAGCTGCTGAATAGCTCTACAAGCTGCAAAAACAAGCAAGTCTTTAGACCCAAGAATTGTGGAGAAAATGCAAGATGTAGTCACTCACACCCGCTAGTTGCGTTTTGTGCAGTACATGCCATAGCAAGGCCTGTCAGCGCCATGCAACACCGCCTCTCTATGTCTCGATCCAAAACTACCTTAACATAGGAAATTCTAGACAAACTCTACGTTGTTCGGAAGCTGCTGAATAGCTCTACAAGCTGCAAAAACAAGCAAGTCTTTAGACCCAAGAATTGTGGAGAAAATGCAAGATGTAGTCACTCACACCCGCTAGTTGCGTTTTGTGCAGTACATGCCATAGCAAGGCCTGTCAGCGCCATGCAACACCGCCTCTCTATGTCTCGATCCAAAACTACCTTAACATAGGAAATTCTAGACAAACTCTACGTTGTTCGGAAGCTGCTGAATAGCTCTACAAGCTGCAAAAACAAGCAAGTCTTTAGACCCAAGAATTGTGGAGAAAATGCAAGATGTAGTCACTCACACCCGCTAGTTGCGTTTTGTGCAGTACATGCCATAGCAAGGCCTGTCAGCGCCATGCAACACCGCCTCTCTATGTCTCGATCCAAAACTACCTTAACATAGGAAATTCTAGACAAACTCTACGTTGTTCGGAAGCTGCTGAATAGCTCTACAAGCTGCAAAAACAAGCAAGTCTTTAGACCCAAGAATTGTGGAGAAAATGCAAGATGTAGTCACTCACACCCGCTAGTTGCGTTTTGTGCAGTACATGCCATAGCAAGGCCTGTCAGCGCCATGCAACACCGCCTCTCTATGTCTCGATCCAAAACTACCTTAACATAGGAAATTCTAGACAAACTCTACGTTGTTCGGAAGCTGCTGAATAGCTCTACAAGCTGCAAAAACAAGCAAGTCTTTAGACCCAAGAATTGTGGAGAAAATGCAAGATGTAGTCACTCACACCCGCTAGTTGCGTTTTGTGCAGTACATGCCATAGCAAGGCCTGTCAGCGCCATGCAACACCGCCTCTCTATGTCTCGATCCAAAACTACCTTAACATAGGAAATTCTAGACAAACTCTACGTTGTTCGGAAGCTGCTGAATAGCTCTACAAGCTGCAAAAACAAGCAAGTCTTTAGACCCAAGAATTGTGGAGAAAATGCAAGATGTAGTCACTCACACCCGCTAGTTGCGTTTTGTGCAGTACATGCCATAGCAAGGCCTGTCAGCGCCATGCAACACCGCCTCTCTATGTCTCGATCCAAAACTACCTTAACATAGGAAATTCTAGACAAACTCTACGTTGTTCGGAAGCTGCTGAATAGCTCTACAAGCTGCAAAAACAAGCAAGTCTTTAGACCCAAGAATTGTGGAGAAAATGCAAGATGTAGTCACTCACACCCGCTAGTTGCGTTTTGTGCAGTACATGCCATAGCAAGGCCTGTCAGCGCCATGCAACACCGCCTCTCTATGTCTCGATCCAAAACTACCTTAACATAGGAAATTCTAGACAAACTCTACGTTGTTCGGAAGCTGCTGAATAGCTCTACAAGCTGCAAAAACAAGCAAGTCTTTAGACCCAAGAATTGTGGAGAAAATGCAAGATGTAGTCACTCACACCCGCTAGTTGCGTTTTGTGCAGTACATGCCATAGCAAGGCCTGTCAGCGCCATGCAACACCGCCTCTCTATGTCTCGATCCAAAACTACCTTAACATAGGAAATTCTAGACAAACTCTACGTTGTTCGGAAGCTGCTGAATAGCTCTACAAGCTGCAAAAACAAGCAAGTCTTTAGACCCAAGAATTGTGGAGAAAATGCAAGATGTAGTCACTCACACCCGCTAGTTGCGTTTTGTGCAGTACATGCCATAGCAAGGCCTGTCAGCGCCATGCAACACCGCCTCTCTATGTCTCGATCCAAAACTACCTTAACATAGGAAATTCTAGACAAACTCTACGTTGTTCGGAAGCTGCTGAATAGCTCTACAAGCTGCAAAAACAAGCAAGTCTTTAGACCCAAGAATTGTGGAGAAAATGCAAGATGTAGTCACTCACACCCGCTAGTTGCGTTTTGTGCAGTACATGCCATAGCAAGGCCTGTCAGCGCCATGCAACACCGCCTCTCTATGTCTCGATCCAAAACTACCTTAACATAGGAAATTCTAGACAAACTCTACGTTGTTCGGAAGCTGCTGAATAGCTCTACAAGCTGCAAAAACAAGCAAGTCTTTAGACCCAAGAATTGTGGAGAAAATGCAAGATGTAGTCACTCACACCCGCTAGTTGCGTTTTGTGCAGTACATGCCATAGCAAGGCCTGTCAGCGCCATGCAACACCGCCTCTCTATGTCTCGATCCAAAACTACCTTAACATAGGAAATTCTAGACAAACTCTACGTTGTTCGGAAGCTGCTGAATAGCTCTACAAGCTGCAAAAACAAGCAAGTCTTTAGACCCAAGAATTGTGGAGAAAATGCAAGATGTAGTCACTCACACCCGCTAGTTGCGTTTTGTGCAGTACATGCCATAGCAAGGCCTGTCAGCGCCATGCAACACCGCCTCTCTATGTCTCGATCCAAAACTACCTTAACATAGGAAATTCTAGACAAACTCTACGTTGTTCGGAAGCTGCTGAATAGCTCTACAAGCTGCAAAAACAAGCAAGTCTTTAGACCCAAGAATTGTGGAGAAAATGCAAGATGTAGTCACTCACACCCGCTAGTTGCGTTTTGTGCAGTACATGCCATAGCAAGGCCTGTCAGCGCCATGCAACACCGCCTCTCTATGTCTCGATCCAAAACTACCTTAACATAGGAAATTCTAGACAAACTCTACGTTGTTCGGAAGCTGCTGAATAGCTCTACAAGCTGCAAAAACAAGCAAGTCTTTAGACCCAAGAATTGTGGAGAAAATGCAAGATGTAGTCACTCACACCCGCTAGTTGCGTTTTGTGCAGTACATGCCATAGCAAGGCCTGTCAGCGCCATGCAACACCGCCTCTCTATGTCTCGATCCAAAACTACCTTAACATAGGAAATTCTAGACAAACTCTACGTTGTTCGGAAGCTGCTGAATAGCTCTACAAGCTGCAAAAACAAGCAAGTCTTTAGACCCAAGAATTGTGGAGAAAATGCAAGATGTAGTCACTCACACCCGCTAGTTGCGTTTTGTGCAGTACATGCCATAGCAAGGCCTGTCAGCGCCATGCAACACCGCCTCTCTATGTCTCGATCCAAAACTACCTTAACATAGGAAATTCTAGACAAACTCTACGTTGTTCGGAAGCTGCTGAATAGCTCTACAAGCTGCAAAAACAAGCAAGTCTTTAGACCCAAGAATTGTGGAGAAAATGCAAGATGTAGTCACTCACACCCGCTAGTTGCGTTTTGTGCAGTACATGCCATAGCAAGGCCTGTCAGCGCCATGCAACACCGCCTCTCTATGTCTCGATCCAAAACTACCTTAACATAGGAAATTCTAGACAAACTCTACGTTGTTCGGAAGCTGCTGAATAGCTCTACAAGCTGCAAAAACAAGCAAGTCTTTAGACCCAAGAATTGTGGAGAAAATGCAAGATGTAGTCACTCACACCCGCTAGTTGCGTTTTGTGCAGTACATGCCATAGCAAGGCCTGTCAGCGCCATGCAACACCGCCTCTCTATGTCTCGATCCAAAACTACCTTAACATAGGAAATTCTAGACAAACTCTACGTTGTTCGGAAGCTGCTGAATAGCTCTACAAGCTGCAAAAACAAGCAAGTCTTTAGACCCAAGAATTGTGGAGAAAATGCAAGATGTAGTCACTCACACCCGCTAGTTGCGTTTTGTGCAGTACATGCCATAGCAAGGCCTGTCAGCGCCATGCAACACCGCCTCTCTATGTCTCGATCCAAAACTACCTTAACATAGGAAATTCTAGACAAACTCTACGTTGTTCGGAAGCTGCTGAATAGCTCTACAAGCTGCAAAAACAAGCAAGTCTTTAGACCCAAGAATTGTGGAGAAAATGCAAGATGTAGTCACTCACACCCGCTAGTTGCGTTTTGTGCAGTACATGCCATAGCAAGGCCTGTCAGCGCCATGCAACACCGCCTCTCTATGTCTCGATCCAAAACTACCTTAACATAGGAAATTCTAGACAAACTCTACGTTGTTCGGAAGCTGCTGAATAGCTCTACAAGCTGCAAAAACAAGCAAGTCTTTAGACCCAAGAATTGTGGAGAAAATGCAAGATGTAGTCACTCACACCCGCTAGTTGCGTTTTGTGCAGTACATGCCATAGCAAGGCCTGTCAGCGCCATGCAACACCGCCTCTCTATGTCTCGATCCAAAACTACCTTAACATAGGAAATTCTAGACAAACTCTACGTTGTTCGGAAGCTGCTGAATAGCTCTACAAGCTGCAAAAACAAGCAAGTCTTTAGACCCAAGAATTGTGGAGAAAATGCAAGATGTAGTCACTCACACCCGCTAGTTGCGTTTTGTGCAGTACATGCCATAGCAAGGCCTGTCAGCGCCATGCAACACCGCCTCTCTATGTCTCGATCCAAAACTACCTTAACATAGGAAATTCTAGACAAACTCTACGTTGTTCGGAAGCTGCTGAATAGCTCTACAAGCTGCAAAAACAAGCAAGTCTTTAGACCCAAGAATTGTGGAGAAAATGCAAGATGTAGTCACTCACACCCGCTAGTTGCGTTTTGTGCAGTACATGCCATAGCAAGGCCTGTCAGCGCCATGCAACACCGCCTCTCTATGTCTCGATCCAAAACTACCTTAACATAGGAAATTCTAGACAAACTCTACGTTGTTCGGAAGCTGCTGAATAGCTCTACAAGCTGCAAAAACAAGCAAGTCTTTAGACCCAAGAATTGTGGAGAAAATGCAAGATGTAGTCACTCACACCCGCTAGTTGCGTTTTGTGCAGTACATGCCATAGCAAGGCCTGTCAGCGCCATGCAACACCGCCTCTCTATGTCTCGATCCAAAACTACCTTAACATAGGAAATTCTAGACAAACTCTACGTTGTTCGGAAGCTGCTGAATAGCTCTACAAGCTGCAAAAACAAGCAAGTCTTTAGACCCAAGAATTGTGGAGAAAATGCAAGATGTAGTCACTCACACCCGCTAGTTGCGTTTTGTGCAGTACATGCCATAGCAAGGCCTGTCAGCGCCATGCAACACCGCCTCTCTATGTCTCGATCCAAAACTACCTTAACATAGGAAATTCTAGACAAACTCTACGTTGTTCGGAAGCTGCTGAATAGCTCTACAAGCTGCAAAAACAAGCAAGTCTTTAGACCCAAGAATTGTGGAGAAAATGCAAGATGTAGTCACTCACACCCGCTAGTTGCGTTTTGTGCAGTACATGCCATAGCAAGGCCTGTCAGCGCCATGCAACACCGCCTCTCTATGTCTCGATCCAAAACTACCTTAACATAGGAAATTCTAGACAAACTCTACGTTGTTCGGAAGCTGCTGAATAGCTCTACAAGCTGCAAAAACAAGCAAGTCTTTAGACCCAAGAATTGTGGAGAAAATGCAAGATGTAGTCACTCACACCCGCTAGTTGCGTTTTGTGCAGTACATGCCATAGCAAGGCCTGTCAGCGCCATGCAACACCGCCTCTCTATGTCTCGATCCAAAACTACCTTAACATAGGAAATTCTAGACAAACTCTACGTTGTTCGGAAGCTGCTGAATAGCTCTACAAGCTGCAAAAACAAGCAAGTCTTTAGACCCAAGAATTGTGGAGAAAATGCAAGATGTAGTCACTCACACCCGCTAGTTGCGTTTTGTGCAGTACATGCCATAGCAAGGCCTGTCAGCGCCATGCAACACCGCCTCTCTATGTCTCGATCCAAAACTACCTTAACATAGGAAATTCTAGACAAACTCTACGTTGTTCGGAAGCTGCTGAATAGCTCTACAAGCTGCAAAAACAAGCAAGTCTTTAGACCCAAGAATTGTGGAGAAAATGCAAGATGTAGTCACTCACACCCGCTAGTTGCGTTTTGTGCAGTACATGCCATAGCAAGGCCTGTCAGCGCCATGCAACACCGCCTCTCTATGTCTCGATCCAAAACTACCTTAACATAGGAAATTCTAGACAAACTCTACGTTGTTCGGAAGCTGCTGAATAGCTCTACAAGCTGCAAAAACAAGCAAGTCTTTAGACCCAAGAATTGTGGAGAAAATGCAAGATGTAGTCACTCACACCCGCTAGTTGCGTTTTGTGCAGTACATGCCATAGCAAGGCCTGTCAGCGCCATGCAACACCGCCTCTCTATGTCTCGATCCAAAACTACCTTAACATAGGAAATTCTAGACAAACTCTACGTTGTTCGGAAGCTGCTGAATAGCTCTACAAGCTGCAAAAACAAGCAAGTCTTTAGACCCAAGAATTGTGGAGAAAATGCAAGATGTAGTCACTCACACCCGCTAGTTGCGTTTTGTGCAGTACATGCCATAGCAAGGCCTGTCAGCGCCATGCAACACCGCCTCTCTATGTCTCGATCCAAAACTACCTTAACATAGGAAATTCTAGACAAACTCTACGTTGTTCGGAAGCTGCTGAATAGCTCTACAAGCTGCAAAAACAAGCAAGTCTTTAGACCCAAGAATTGTGGAGAAAATGCAAGATGTAGTCACTCACACCCGCTAGTTGCGTTTTGTGCAGTACATGCCATAGCAAGGCCTGTCAGCGCCATGCAACACCGCCTCTCTATGTCTCGATCCAAAACTACCTTAACATAGGAAATTCTAGACAAACTCTACGTTGTTCGGAAGCTGCTGAATAGCTCTACAAGCTGCAAAAACAAGCAAGTCTTTAGACCCAAGAATTGTGGAGAAAATGCAAGATGTAGTCACTCACACCCGCTAGTTGCGTTTTGTGCAGTACATGCCATAGCAAGGCCTGTCAGCGCCATGCAACACCGCCTCTCTATGTCTCGATCCAAAACTACCTTAACATAGGAAATTCTAGACAAACTCTACGTTGTTCGGAAGCTGCTGAATAGCTCTACAAGCTGCAAAAACAAGCAAGTCTTTAGACCCAAGAATTGTGGAGAAAATGCAAGATGTAGTCACTCACACCCGCTAGTTGCGTTTTGTGCAGTACATGCCATAGCAAGGCCTGTCAGCGCCATGCAACACCGCCTCTCTATGTCTCGATCCAAAACTACCTTAACATAGGAAATTCTAGACAAACTCTACGTTGTTCGGAAGCTGCTGAATAGCTCTACAAGCTGCAAAAACAAGCAAGTCTTTAGACCCAAGAATTGTGGAGAAAATGCAAGATGTAGTCACTCACACCCGCTAGTTGCGTTTTGTGCAGTACATGCCATAGCAAGGCCTGTCAGCGCCATGCAACACCGCCTCTCTATGTCTCGATCCAAAACTACCTTAACATAGGAAATTCTAGACAAACTCTACGTTGTTCGGAAGCTGCTGAATAGCTCTACAAGCTGCAAAAACAAGCAAGTCTTTAGACCCAAGAATTGTGGAGAAAATGCAAGATGTAGTCACTCACACCCGCTAGTTGCGTTTTGTGCAGTACATGCCATAGCAAGGCCTGTCAGCGCCATGCAACACCGCCTCTCTATGTCTCGATCCAAAACTACCTTAACATAGGAAATTCTAGACAAACTCTACGTTGTTCGGAAGCTGCTGAATAGCTCTACAAGCTGCAAAAACAAGCAAGTCTTTAGACCCAAGAATTGTGGAGAAAATGCAAGATGTAGTCACTCACACCCGCTAGTTGCGTTTTGTGCAGTACATGCCATAGCAAGGCCTGTCAGCGCCATGCAACACCGCCTCTCTATGTCTCGATCCAAAACTACCTTAACATAGGAAATTCTAGACAAACTCTACGTTGTTCGGAAGCTGCTGAATAGCTCTACAAGCTGCAAAAACAAGCAAGTCTTTAGACCCAAGAATTGTGGAGAAAATGCAAGATGTAGTCACTCACACCCGCTAGTTGCGTTTTGTGCAGTACATGCCATAGCAAGGCCTGTCAGCGCCATGCAACACCGCCTCTCTATGTCTCGATCCAAAACTACCTTAACATAGGAAATTCTAGACAAACTCTACGTTGTTCGGAAGCTGCTGAATAGCTCTACAAGCTGCAAAAACAAGCAAGTCTTTAGACCCAAGAATTGTGGAGAAAATGCAAGATGTAGTCACTCACACCCGCTAGTTGCGTTTTGTGCAGTACATGCCATAGCAAGGCCTGTCAGCGCCATGCAACACCGCCTCTCTATGTCTCGATCCAAAACTACCTTAACATAGGAAATTCTAGACAAACTCTACGTTGTTCGGAAGCTGCTGAATAGCTCTACAAGCTGCAAAAACAAGCAAGTCTTTAGACCCAAGAATTGTGGAGAAAATGCAAGATGTAGTCACTCACACCCGCTAGTTGCGTTTTGTGCAGTACATGCCATAGCAAGGCCTGTCAGCGCCATGCAACACCGCCTCTCTATGTCTCGATCCAAAACTACCTTAACATAGGAAATTCTAGACAAACTCTACGTTGTTCGGAAGCTGCTGAATAGCTCTACAAGCTGCAAAAACAAGCAAGTCTTTAGACCCAAGAATTGTGGAGAAAATGCAAGATGTAGTCACTCACACCCGCTAGTTGCGTTTTGTGCAGTACATGCCATAGCAAGGCCTGTCAGCGCCATGCAACACCGCCTCTCTATGTCTCGATCCAAAACTACCTTAACATAGGAAATTCTAGACAAACTCTACGTTGTTCGGAAGCTGCTGAATAGCTCTACAAGCTGCAAAAACAAGCAAGTCTTTAGACCCAAGAATTGTGGAGAAAATGCAAGATGTAGTCACTCACACCCGCTAGTTGCGTTTTGTGCAGTACATGCCATAGCAAGGCCTGTCAGCGCCATGCAACACCGCCTCTCTATGTCTCGATCCAAAACTACCTTAACATAGGAAATTCTAGACAAACTCTACGTTGTTCGGAAGCTGCTGAATAGCTCTACAAGCTGCAAAAACAAGCAAGTCTTTAGACCCAAGAATTGTGGAGAAAATGCAAGATGTAGTCACTCACACCCGCTAGTTGCGTTTTGTGCAGTACATGCCATAGCAAGGCCTGTCAGCGCCATGCAACACCGCCTCTCTATGTCTCGATCCAAAACTACCTTAACATAGGAAATTCTAGACAAACTCTACGTTGTTCGGAAGCTGCTGAATAGCTCTACAAGCTGCAAAAACAAGCAAGTCTTTAGACCCAAGAATTGTGGAGAAAATGCAAGATGTAGTCACTCACACCCGCTAGTTGCGTTTTGTGCAGTACATGCCATAGCAAGGCCTGTCAGCGCCATGCAACACCGCCTCTCTATGTCTCGATCCAAAACTACCTTAACATAGGAAATTCTAGACAAACTCTACGTTGTTCGGAAGCTGCTGAATAGCTCTACAAGCTGCAAAAACAAGCAAGTCTTTAGACCCAAGAATTGTGGAGAAAATGCAAGATGTAGTCACTCACACCCGCTAGTTGCGTTTTGTGCAGTACATGCCATAGCAAGGCCTGTCAGCGCCATGCAACACCGCCTCTCTATGTCTCGATCCAAAACTACCTTAACATAGGAAATTCTAGACAAACTCTACGTTGTTCGGAAGCTGCTGAATAGCTCTACAAGCTGCAAAAACAAGCAAGTCTTTAGACCCAAGAATTGTGGAGAAAATGCAAGATGTAGTCACTCACACCCGCTAGTTGCGTTTTGTGCAGTACATGCCATAGCAAGGCCTGTCAGCGCCATGCAACACCGCCTCTCTATGTCTCGATCCAAAACTACCTTAACATAGGAAATTCTAGACAAACTCTACGTTGTTCGGAAGCTGCTGAATAGCTCTACAAGCTGCAAAAACAAGCAAGTCTTTAGACCCAAGAATTGTGGAGAAAATGCAAGATGTAGTCACTCACACCCGCTAGTTGCGTTTTGTGCAGTACATGCCATAGCAAGGCCTGTCAGCGCCATGCAACACCGCCTCTCTATGTCTCGATCCAAAACTACCTTAACATAGGAAATTCTAGACAAACTCTACGTTGTTCGGAAGCTGCTGAATAGCTCTACAAGCTGCAAAAACAAGCAAGTCTTTAGACCCAAGAATTGTGGAGAAAATGCAAGATGTAGTCACTCACACCCGCTAGTTGCGTTTTGTGCAGTACATGCCATAGCAAGGCCTGTCAGCGCCATGCAACACCGCCTCTCTATGTCTCGATCCAAAACTACCTTAACATAGGAAATTCTAGACAAACTCTACGTTGTTCGGAAGCTGCTGAATAGCTCTACAAGCTGCAAAAACAAGCAAGTCTTTAGACCCAAGAATTGTGGAGAAAATGCAAGATGTAGTCACTCACACCCGCTAGTTGCGTTTTGTGCAGTACATGCCATAGCAAGGCCTGTCAGCGCCATGCAACACCGCCTCTCTATGTCTCGATCCAAA
The DNA here is from genome assembly GCF_015706575.1 of Patiria miniata. Classification (NCBI taxonomy): domain Eukaryota; kingdom Metazoa; phylum Echinodermata; class Asteroidea; order Valvatida; family Asterinidae; genus Patiria; species Patiria miniata. Next base: position 17,376,325 of record NW_024037051.1, read on the forward strand.
ACTACCTTAACATAGGAAATTCTAGACAAACTCTACGTTGTTCGGAAGCTGCTGAATAGCTCTACAAGCTGCAAAAACAAGCAAGTCTTTAGACCCAAGAATTGTGGAGAAAATGCAAGATGTAGTCACTCACACCCGCTAGTTGCGTTTTGTGCAGTACATGCCATAGCAAGGCCTGTCAGCGCCATGCAACACCGCCTCTCTATGTCTCGATCCAAAACTACCTTAACATAGGAAATTCTAGACAAACTCTACGTTGTTCGGAAGCTGCTGAATAGCTCTACAAGCTGCAAAAACAAGCAAGTCTTTAGACCCAAGAATTGTGGAGAAAATGCAAGATGTAGTCACTCACACCCGCTAGTTGCGTTTTGTGCAGTACATGCCATAGCAAGGCCTGTCAGCGCCATGCAACACCGCCTCTCTATGTCTCGATCCAAAACTACCTTAACATAGGAAATTCTAGACAAACTCTACGTTGTTCGGAAGCTGCTGAATAGCTCTACAAGCTGCAAAAACAAGCAAGTCTTTAGACCCAAGAATTGTGGAGAAAATGCAAGATGTAGTCACTCACACCCGCTAGTTGCGTTTTGTGCAGTACATGCCATAGCAAGGCCTGTCAGCGCCATGCAACACCGCCTCTCTATGTCTCGATCCAAAACTACCTTAACATAGGAAATTCTAGACAAACTCTACGTTGTTCGGAAGCTGCTGAATAGCTCTACAAGCTGCAAAAACAAGCAAGTCTTTAGACCCAAGAATTGTGGAGAAAATGCAAGATGTAGTCACTCACACCCGCTAGTTGCGTTTTGTGCAGTACATGCCATAGCAAGGCCTGTCAGCGCCATGCAACACCGCCTCTCTATGTCTCGATCCAAAACTACCTTAACATAGGAAATTCTAGACAAACTCTACGTTGTTCGGAAGCTGCTGAATAGCTCTACAAGCTGCAAAAACAAGCAAGTCTTTAGACCCAAGAATTGTGGAGAAAATGCAAGATGTAGTCACTCACACCCGCTAGTTGCGTTTTGTGCAGTACATGCCATAGCAAGGCCTGTCAGCGCCATGCAACACCGCCTCTCTATGTCTCGATCCAAAACTACCTTAACATAGGAAATTCTAGACAAACTCTACGTTGTTCGGAAGCTGCTGAATAGCTCTACAAGCTGCAAAAACAAGCAAGTCTTTAGACCCAAGAATTGTGGAGAAAATGCAAGATGTAGTCACTCACACCCGCTAGTTGCGTTTTGTGCAGTACATGCCATAGCAAGGCCTGTCAGCGCCATGCAACACCGCCTCTCTATGTCTCGATCCAAAACTACCTTAACATAGGAAATTCTAGACAAACTCTACGTTGTTCGGAAGCTGCTGAATAGCTCTACAAGCTGCAAAAACAAGCAAGTCTTTAGACCCAAGAATTGTGGAGAAAATGCAAGATGTAGTCACTCACACCCGCTAGTTGCGTTTTGTGCAGTACATGCCATAGCAAGGCCTGTCAGCGCCATGCAACACCGCCTCTCTATGTCTCGATCCAAAACTACCTTAACATAGGAAATTCTAGACAAACTCTACGTTGTTCGGAAGCTGCTGAATAGCTCTACAAGCTGCAAAAACAAGCAAGTCTTTAGACCCAAGAATTGTGGAGAAAATGCAAGATGTAGTCACTCACACCCGCTAGTTGCGTTTTGTGCAGTACATGCCATAGCAAGGCCTGTCAGCGCCATGCAACACCGCCTCTCTATGTCTCGATCCAAAACTACCTTAACATAGGAAATTCTAGACAAACTCTACGTTGTTCGGAAGCTGCTGAATAGCTCTACAAGCTGCAAAAACAAGCAAGTCTTTAGACCCAAGAATTGTGGAGAAAATGCAAGATGTAGTCACTCACACCCGCTAGTTGCGTTTTGTGCAGTACATGCCATAGCAAGGCCTGTCAGCGCCATGCAACACCGCCTCTCTATGTCTCGATCCAAAACTACCTTAACATAGGAAATTCTAGACAAACTCTACGTTGTTCGGAAGCTGCTGAATAGCTCTACAAGCTGCAAAAACAAGCAAGTCTTTAGACCCAAGAATTGTGGAGAAAATGCAAGATGTAGTCACTCACACCCGCTAGTTGCGTTTTGTGCAGTACATGCCATAGCAAGGCCTGTCAGCGCCATGCAACACCGCCTCTCTATGTCTCGATCCAAAACTACCTTAACATAGGAAATTCTAGACAAACTCTACGTTGTTCGGAAGCTGCTGAATAGCTCTACAAGCTGCAAAAACAAGCAAGTCTTTAGACCCAAGAATTGTGGAGAAAATGCAAGATGTAGTCACTCACACCCGCTAGTTGCGTTTTGTGCAGTACATGCCATAGCAAGGCCTGTCAGCGCCATGCAACACCGCCTCTCTATGTCTCGATCCAAAACTACCTTAACATAGGAAATTCTAGACAAACTCTACGTTGTTCGGAAGCTGCTGAATAGCTCTACAAGCTGCAAAAACAAGCAAGTCTTTAGACCCAAGAATTGTGGAGAAAATGCAAGATGTAGTCACTCACACCCGCTAGTTGCGTTTTGTGCAGTACATGCCATAGCAAGGCCTGTCAGCGCCATGCAACACCGCCTCTCTATGTCTCGATCCAAAACTACCTTAACATAGGAAATTCTAGACAAACTCTACGTTGTTCGGAAGCTGCTGAATAGCTCTACAAGCTGCAAAAACAAGCAAGTCTTTAGACCCAAGAATTGTGGAGAAAATGCAAGATGTAGTCACTCACACCCGCTAGTTGCGTTTTGTGCAGTACATGCCATAGCAAGGCCTGTCAGCGCCATGCAACACCGCCTCTCTATGTCTCGATCCAAAACTACCTTAACATAGGAAATTCTAGACAAACTCTACGTTGTTCGGAAGCTGCTGAATAGCTCTACAAGCTGCAAAAACAAGCAAGTCTTTAGACCCAAGAATTGTGGAGAAAATGCAAGATGTAGTCACTCACACCCGCTAGTTGCGTTTTGTGCAGTACATGCCATAGCAAGGCCTGTCAGCGCCATGCAACACCGCCTCTCTATGTCTCGATCCAAAACTACCTTAACATAGGAAATTCTAGACAAACTCTACGTTGTTCGGAAGCTGCTGAATAGCTCTACAAGCTGCAAAAACAAGCAAGTCTTTAGACCCAAGAATTGTGGAGAAAATGCAAGATGTAGTCACTCACACCCGCTAGTTGCGTTTTGTGCAGTACATGCCATAGCAAGGCCTGTCAGCGCCATGCAACACCGCCTCTCTATGTCTCGATCCAAAACTACCTTAACATAGGAAATTCTAGACAAACTCTACGTTGTTCGGAAGCTGCTGAATAGCTCTACAAGCTGCAAAAACAAGCAAGTCTTTAGACCCAAGAATTGTGGAGAAAATGCAAGATGTAGTCACTCACACCCGCTAGTTGCGTTTTGTGCAGTACATGCCATAGCAAGGCCTGTCAGCGCCATGCAACACCGCCTCTCTATGTCTCGATCCAAAACTACCTTAACATAGGAAATTCTAGACAAACTCTACGTTGTTCGGAAGCTGCTGAATAGCTCTACAAGCTGCAAAAACAAGCAAGTCTTTAGACCCAAGAATTGTGGAGAAAATGCAAGATGTAGTCACTCACACCCGCTAGTTGCGTTTTGTGCAGTACATGCCATAGCAAGGCCTGTCAGCGCCATGCAACACCGCCTCTCTATGTCTCGATCCAAAACTACCTTAACATAGGAAATTCTAGACAAACTCTACGTTGTTCGGAAGCTGCTGAATAGCTCTACAAGCTGCAAAAACAAGCAAGTCTTTAGACCCAAGAATTGTGGAGAAAATGCAAGATGTAGTCACTCACACCCGCTAGTTGCGTTTTGTGCAGTACATGCCATAGCAAGGCCTGTCAGCGCCATGCAACACCGCCTCTCTATGTCTCGATCCAAAACTACCTTAACATAGGAAATTCTAGACAAACTCTACGTTGTTCGGAAGCTGCTGAATAGCTCTACAAGCTGCAAAAACAAGCAAGTCTTTAGACCCAAGAATTGTGGAGAAAATGCAAGATGTAGTCACTCACACCCGCTAGTTGCGTTTTGTGCAGTACATGCCATAGCAAGGCCTGTCAGCGCCATGCAACACCGCCTCTCTATGTCTCGATCCAAAACTACCTTAACATAGGAAATTCTAGACAAACTCTACGTTGTTCGGAAGCTGCTGAATAGCTCTACAAGCTGCAAAAACAAGCAAGTCTTTAGACCCAAGAATTGTGGAGAAAATGCAAGATGTAGTCACTCACACCCGCTAGTTGCGTTTTGTGCAGTACATGCCATAGCAAGGCCTGTCAGCGCCATGCAACACCGCCTCTCTATGTCTCGATCCAAAACTACCTTAACATAGGAAATTCTAGACAAACTCTACGTTGTTCGGAAGCTGCTGAATAGCTCTACAAGCTGCAAAAACAAGCAAGTCTTTAGACCCAAGAATTGTGGAGAAAATGCAAGATGTAGTCACTCACACCCGCTAGTTGCGTTTTGTGCAGTACATGCCATAGCAAGGCCTGTCAGCGCCATGCAACACCGCCTCTCTATGTCTCGATCCAAAACTACCTTAACATAGGAAATTCTAGACAAACTCTACGTTGTTCGGAAGCTGCTGAATAGCTCTACAAGCTGCAAAAACAAGCAAGTCTTTAGACCCAAGAATTGTGGAGAAAATGCAAGATGTAGTCACTCACACCCGCTAGTTGCGTTTTGTGCAGTACATGCCATAGCAAGGCCTGTCAGCGCCATGCAACACCGCCTCTCTATGTCTCGATCCAAAACTACCTTAACATAGGAAATTCTAGACAAACTCTACGTTGTTCGGAAGCTGCTGAATAGCTCTACAAGCTGCAAAAACAAGCAAGTCTTTAGACCCAAGAATTGTGGAGAAAATGCAAGATGTAGTCACTCACACCCGCTAGTTGCGTTTTGTGCAGTACATGCCATAGCAAGGCCTGTCAGCGCCATGCAACACCGCCTCTCTATGTCTCGATCCAAAACTACCTTAACATAGGAAATTCTAGACAAACTCTACGTTGTTCGGAAGCTGCTGAATAGCTCTACAAGCTGCAAAAACAAGCAAGTCTTTAGACCCAAGAATTGTGGAGAAAATGCAAGATGTAGTCACTCACACCCGCTAGTTGCGTTTTGTGCAGTACATGCCATAGCAAGGCCTGTCAGCGCCATGCAACACCGCCTCTCTATGTCTCGATCCAAAACTACCTTAACATAGGAAATTCTAGACAAACTCTACGTTGTTCGGAAGCTGCTGAATAGCTCTACAAGCTGCAAAAACAAGCAAGTCTTTAGACCCAAGAATTGTGGAGAAAATGCAAGATGTAGTCACTCACACCCGCTAGTTGCGTTTTGTGCAGTACATGCCATAGCAAGGCCTGTCAGCGCCATGCAACACCGCCTCTCTATGTCTCGATCCAAAACTACCTTAACATAGGAAATTCTAGACAAACTCTACGTTGTTCGGAAGCTGCTGAATAGCTCTACAAGCTGCAAAAACAAGCAAGTCTTTAGACCCAAGAATTGTGGAGAAAATGCAAGATGTAGTCACTCACACCCGCTAGTTGCGTTTTGTGCAGTACATGCCATAGCAAGGCCTGTCAGCGCCATGCAACACCGCCTCTCTATGTCTCGATCCAAAACTACCTTAACATAGGAAATTCTAGACAAACTCTACGTTGTTCGGAAGCTGCTGAATAGCTCTACAAGCTGCAAAAACAAGCAAGTCTTTAGACCCAAGAATTGTGGAGAAAATGCAAGATGTAGTCACTCACACCCGCTAGTTGCGTTTTGTGCAGTACATGCCATAGCAAGGCCTGTCAGCGCCATGCAACACCGCCTCTCTATGTCTCGATCCAAAACTACCTTAACATAGGAAATTCTAGACAAACTCTACGTTGTTCGGAAGCTGCTGAATAGCTCTACAAGCTGCAAAAACAAGCAAGTCTTTAGACCCAAGAATTGTGGAGAAAATGCAAGATGTAGTCACTCACACCCGCTAGTTGCGTTTTGTGCAGTACATGCCATAGCAAGGCCTGTCAGCGCCATGCAACACCGCCTCTCTATGTCTCGATCCAAAACTACCTTAACATAGGAAATTCTAGACAAACTCTACGTTGTTCGGAAGCTGCTGAATAGCTCTACAAGCTGCAAAAACAAGCAAGTCTTTAGACCCAAGAATTGTGGAGAAAATGCAAGATGTAGTCACTCACACCCGCTAGTTGCGTTTTGTGCAGTACATGCCATAGCAAGGCCTGTCAGCGCCATGCAACACCGCCTCTCTATGTCTCGATCCAAAACTACCTTAACATAGGAAATTCTAGACAAACTCTACGTTGTTCGGAAGCTGCTGAATAGCTCTACAAGCTGCAAAAACAAGCAAGTCTTTAGACCCAAGAATTGTGGAGAAAATGCAAGATGTAGTCACTCACACCCGCTAGTTGCGTTTTGTGCAGTACATGCCATAGCAAGGCCTGTCAGCGCCATGCAACACCGCCTCTCTATGTCTCGATCCAAAACTACCTTAACATAGGAAATTCTAGACAAACTCTACGTTGTTCGGAAGCTGCTGAATAGCTCTACAAGCTGCAAAAACAAGCAAGTCTTTAGACCCAAGAATTGTGGAGAAAATGCAAGATGTAGTCACTCACACCCGCTAGTTGCGTTTTGTGCAGTACATGCCATAGCAAGGCCTGTCAGCGCCATGCAACACCGCCTCTCTATGTCTCGATCCAAAACTACCTTAACATAGGAAATTCTAGACAAACTCTACGTTGTTCGGAAGCTGCTGAATAGCTCTACAAGCTGCAAAAACAAGCAAGTCTTTAGACCCAAGAATTGTGGAGAAAATGCAAGATGTAGTCACTCACACCCGCTAGTTGCGTTTTGTGCAGTACATGCCATAGCAAGGCCTGTCAGCGCCATGCAACACCGCCTCTCTATGTCTCGATCCAAAACTACCTTAACATAGGAAATTCTAGACAAACTCTACGTTGTTCGGAAGCTGCTGAATAGCTCTACAAGCTGCAAAAACAAGCAAGTCTTTAGACCCAAGAATTGTGGAGAAAATGCAAGATGTAGTCACTCACACCCGCTAGTTGCGTTTTGTGCAGTACATGCCATAGCAAGGCCTGTCAGCGCCATGCAACACCGCCTCTCTATGTCTCGATCCAAAACTACCTTAACATAGGAAATTCTAGACAAACTCTACGTTGTTCGGAAGCTGCTGAATAGCTCTACAAGCTGCAAAAACAAGCAAGTCTTTAGACCCAAGAATTGTGGAGAAAATGCAAGATGTAGTCACTCACACCCGCTAGTTGCGTTTTGTGCAGTACATGCCATAGCAAGGCCTGTCAGCGCCATGCAACACCGCCTCTCTATGTCTCGATCCAAAACTACCTTAACATAGGAAATTCTAGACAAACTCTACGTTGTTCGGAAGCTGCTGAATAGCTCTACAAGCTGCAAAAACAAGCAAGTCTTTAGACCCAAGAATTGTGGAGAAAATGCAAGATGTAGTCACTCACACCCGCTAGTTGCGTTTTGTGCAGTACATGCCATAGCAAGGCCTGTCAGCGCCATGCAACACCGCCTCTCTATGTCTCGATCCAAAACTACCTTAACATAGGAAATTCTAGACAAACTCTACGTTGTTCGGAAGCTGCTGAATAGCTCTACAAGCTGCAAAAACAAGCAAGTCTTTAGACCCAAGAATTGTGGAGAAAATGCAAGATGTAGTCACTCACACCCGCTAGTTGCGTTTTGTGCAGTACATGCCATAGCAAGGCCTGTCAGCGCCATGCAACACCGCCTCTCTATGTCTCGATCCAAAACTACCTTAACATAGGAAATTCTAGACAAACTCTACGTTGTTCGGAAGCTGCTGAATAGCTCTACAAGCTGCAAAAACAAGCAAGTCTTTAGACCCAAGAATTGTGGAGAAAATGCAAGATGTAGTCACTCACACCCGCTAGTTGCGTTTTGTGCAGTACATGCCATAGCAAGGCCTGTCAGCGCCATGCAACACCGCCTCTCTATGTCTCGATCCAAAACTACCTTAACATAGGAAATTCTAGACAAACTCTACGTTGTTCGGAAGCTGCTGAATAGCTCTACAAGCTGCAAAAACAAGCAAGTCTTTAGACCCAAGAATTGTGGAGAAAATGCAAGATGTAGTCACTCACACCCGCTAGTTGCGTTTTGTGCAGTACATGCCATAGCAAGGCCTGTCAGCGCCATGCAACACCGCCTCTCTATGTCTCGATCCAAAACTACCTTAACATAGGAAATTCTAGACAAACTCTACGTTGTTCGGAAGCTGCTGAATAGCTCTACAAGCTGCAAAAACAAGCAAGTCTTTAGACCCAAGAATTGTGGAGAAAATGCAAGATGTAGTCACTCACACCCGCTAGTTGCGTTTTGTGCAGTACATGCCATAGCAAGGCCTGTCAGCGCCATGCAACACCGCCTCTCTATGTCTCGATCCAAAACTACCTTAACATAGGAAATTCTAGACAAACTCTACGTTGTTCGGAAGCTGCTGAATAGCTCTACAAGCTGCAAAAACAAGCAAGTCTTTAGACCCAAGAATTGTGGAGAAAATGCAAGATGTAGTCACTCACACCCGCTAGTTGCGTTTTGTGCAGTACATGCCATAGCAAGGCCTGTCAGCGCCATGCAACACCGCCTCTCTATGTCTCGATCCAAAACTACCTTAACATAGGAAATTCTAGACAAACTCTACGTTGTTCGGAAGCTGCTGAATAGCTCTACAAGCTGCAAAAACAAGCAAGTCTTTAGACCCAAGAATTGTGGAGAAAATGCAAGATGTAGTCACTCACACCCGCTAGTTGCGTTTTGTGCAGTACATGCCATAGCAAGGCCTGTCAGCGCCATGCAACACCGCCTCTCTATGTCTCGATCCAAAACTACCTTAACATAGGAAATTCTAGACAAACTCTACGTTGTTCGGAAGCTGCTGAATAGCTCTACAAGCTGCAAAAACAAGCAAGTCTTTAGACCCAAGAATTGTGGAGAAAATGCAAGATGTAGTCACTCACACCCGCTAGTTGCGTTTTGTGCAGTACATGCCATAGCAAGGCCTGTCAGCGCCATGCAACACCGCCTCTCTATGTCTCGATCCAAAACTACCTTAACATAGGAAATTCTAGACAAACTCTACGTTGTTCGGAAGCTGCTGAATAGCTCTACAAGCTGCAAAAACAAGCAAGTCTTTAGACCCAAGAATTGTGGAGAAAATGCAAGATGTAGTCACTCACACCCGCTAGTTGCGTTTTGTGCAGTACATGCCATAGCAAGGCCTGTCAGCGCCATGCAACACCGCCTCTCTATGTCTCGATCCAAAACTACCTTAACATAGGAAATTCTAGACAAACTCTACGTTGTTCGGAAGCTGCTGAATAGCTCTACAAGCTGCAAAAACAAGCAAGTCTTTAGACCCAAGAATTGTGGAGAAAATGCAAGATGTAGTCACTCACACCCGCTAGTTGCGTTTTGTGCAGTACATGCCATAGCAAGGCCTGTCAGCGCCATGCAACACCGCCTCTCTATGTCTCGATCCAAAACTACCTTAACATAGGAAATTCTAGACAAACTCTACGTTGTTCGGAAGCTGCTGAATAGCTCTACAAGCTGCAAAAACAAGCAAGTCTTTAGACCCAAGAATTGTGGAGAAAATGCAAGATGTAGTCACTCACACCCGCTAGTTGCGTTTTGTGCAGTACATGCCATAGCAAGGCCTGTCAGCGCCATGCAACACCGCCTCTCTATGTCTCGATCCAAAACTACCTTAACATAGGAAATTCTAGACAAACTCTACGTTGTTCGGAAGCTGCTGAATAGCTCTACAAGCTGCAAAAACAAGCAAGTCTTTAGACCCAAGAATTGTGGAGAAAATGCAAGATGTAGTCACTCACACCCGCTAGTTGCGTTTTGTGCAGTACATGCCATAGCAAGGCCTGTCAGCGCCATGCAACACCGCCTCTCTATGTCTCGATCCAAAACTACCTTAACATAGGAAATTCTAGACAAACTCTACGTTGTTCGGAAGCTGCTGAATAGCTCTACAAGCTGCAAAAACAAGCAAGTCTTTAGACCCAAGAATTGTGGAGAAAATGCAAGATGTAGTCACTCACACCCGCTAGTTGCGTTTTGTGCAGTACATGCCATAGCAAGGCCTGTCAGCGCCATGCAACACCGCCTCTCTATGTCTCGATCCAAAACTACCTTAACATAGGAAATTCTAGACAAACTCTACGTTGTTCGGAAGCTGCTGAATAGCTCTACAAGCTGCAAAAACAAGCAAGTCTTTAGACCCAAGAATTGTGGAGAAAATGCAAGATGTAGTCACTCACACCCGCTAGTTGCGTTTTGTGCAGTACATGCCATAGCAAGGCCTGTCAGCGCCATGCAACACCGCCTCTCTATGTCTCGATCCAAAACTACCTTAACATAGGAAATTCTAGACAAACTCTACGTTGTTCGGAAGCTGCTGAATAGCTCTACAAGCTGCAAAAACAAGCAAGTCTTTAGACCCAAGAATTGTGGAGAAAATGCAAGATGTAGTCACTCACACCCGCTAGTTGCGTTTTGTGCAGTACATGCCATAGCAAGGCCTGTCAGCGCCATGCAACACCGCCTCTCTATGTCTCGATCCAAAACTACCTTAACATAGGAAATTCTAGACAAACTCTACGTTGTTCGGAAGCTGCTGAATAGCTCTACAAGCTGCAAAAACAAGCAAGTCTTTAGACCCAAGAATTGTGGAGAAAATGCAAGATGTAGTCACTCACACCCGCTAGTTGCGTTTTGTGCAGTACATGCCATAGCAAGGCCTGTCAGCGCCATGCAACACCGCCTCTCTATGTCTCGATCCAAAACTACCTTAACATAGGAAATTCTAGACAAACTCTACGTTGTTCGGAAGCTGCTGAATAGCTCTACAAGCTGCAAAAACAAGCAAGTCTTTAGACCCAAGAATTGTGGAGAAAATGCAAGATGTAGTCACTCACACCCGCTAGTTGCGTTTTGTGCAGTACATGCCATAGCAAGGCCTGTCAGCGCCATGCAACACCGCCTCTCTATGTCTCGATCCAAAACTACCTTAACATAGGAAATTCTAGACAAACTCTACGTTGTTCGGAAGCTGCTGAATAGCTCTACAAGCTGCAAAAACAAGCAAGTCTTTAGACCCAAGAATTGTGGAGAAAATGCAAGATGTAGTCACTCACACCCGCTAGTTGCGTTTTGTGCAGTACATGCCATAGCAAGGCCTGTCAGCGCCATGCAACACCGCCTCTCTATGTCTCGATCCAAAACTACCTTAACATAGGAAATTCTAGACAAACTCTACGTTGTTCGGAAGCTGCTGAATAGCTCTACAAGCTGCAAAAACAAGCAAGTCTTTAGACCCAAGAATTGTGGAGAAAATGCAAGATGTAGTCACTCACACCCGCTAGTTGCGTTTTGTGCAGTACATGCCATAGCAAGGCCTGTCAGCGCCATGCAACACCGCCTCTCTATGTCTCGATCCAAAACTACCTTAACATAGGAAATTCTAGACAAACTCTACGTTGTTCGGAAGCTGCTGAATAGCTCTACAAGCTGCAAAAACAAGCAAGTCTTTAGACCCAAGAATTGTGGAGAAAATGCAAGATGTAGTCACTCACACCCGCTAGTTGCGTTTTGTGCAGTACATGCCATAGCAAGGCCTGTCAGCGCCATGCAACACCGCCTCTCTATGTCTCGATCCAAAACTACCTTAACATAGGAAATTCTAGACAAACTCTACGTTGTTCGGAAGCTGCTGAATAGCTCTACAAGCTGCAAAAACAAGCAAGTCTTTAGACCCAAGAATTGTGGAGAAAATGCAAGATGTAGTCACTCACACCCGCTAGTTGCGTTTTGTGCAGTACATGCCATAGCAAGGCCTGTCAGCGCCATGCAACACCGCCTCTCTATGTCTCGATCCAAAACTACCTTAACATAGGAAATTCTAGACAAACTCTACGTTGTTCGGAAGCTGCTGAATAGCTCTACAAGCTGCAAAAACAAGCAAGTCTTTAGACCCAAGAATTGTGGAGAAAATGCAAGATGTAGTCACTCACACCCGCTAGTTGCGTTTTGTGCAGTACATGCCATAGCAAGGCCTGTCAGCGCCATGCAACACCGCCTCTCTATGTCTCGATCCAAAACTACCTTAACATAGGAAATTCTAGACAAACTCTACGTTGTTCGGAAGCTGCTGAATAGCTCTACAAGCTGCAAAAACAAGCAAGTCTTTAGACCCAAGAATTGTGGAGAAAATGCAAGATGTAGTCACTCACACCCGCTAGTTGCGTTTTGTGCAGTACATGCCATAGCAAGGCCTGTCAGCGCCATGCAACACCGCCTCTCTATGTCTCGATCCAAAACTACCTTAACATAGGAAATTCTAGACAAACTCTACGTTGTTCGGAAGCTGCTGAATAGCTCTACAAGCTGCAAAAACAAGCAAGTCTTTAGACCCAAGAATTGTGGAGAAAATGCAAGATGTAGTCACTCACACCCGCTAGTTGCGTTTTGTGCAGTACATGCCATAGCAAGGCCTGTCAGCGCCATGCAACACCGCCTCTCTATGTCTCGATCCAAAACTACCTTAACATAGGAAATTCTAGACAAACTCTACGTTGTTCGGAAGCTGCTGAATAGCTCTACAAGCTGCAAAAACAAGCAAGTCTTTAGACCCAAGAATTGTGGAGAAAATGCAAGATGTAGTCACTCACACCCGCTAGTTGCGTTTTGTGCAGTACATGCCATAGCAAGGCCTGTCAGCGCCATGCAACACCGCCTCTCTATGTCTCGATCCAAAACTACCTTAACATAGGAAATTCTAGACAAACTCTACGTTGTTCGGAAGCTGCTGAATAGCTCTACAAGCTGCAAAAACAAGCAAGTCTTTAGACCCAAGAATTGTGGAGAAAATGCAAGATGTAGTCACTCACACCCGCTAGTTGCGTTTTGTGCAGTACATGCCATAGCAAGGCCTGTCAGCGCCATGCAACACCGCCTCTCTATGTCTCGATCCAAAACTACCTTAACATAGGAAATTCTAGACAAACTCTACGTTGTTCGGAAGCTGCTGAATAGCTCTACAAGCTGCAAAAACAAGCAAGTCTTTAGACCCAAGAATTGTGGAGAAAATGCAAGATGTAGTCACTCACACCCGCTAGTTGCGTTTTGTGCAGTACATGCCATAGCAAGGCCTGTCAGCGCCATGCAACACCGCCTCTCTATGTCTCGATCCAAAACTACCTTAACATAGGAAATTCTAGACAAACTCTACGTTGTTCGGAAGCTGCTGAATAGCTCTACAAGCTGCAAAAACAAGCAAGTCTTTAGACCCAAGAATTGTGGAGAAAATGCAAGATGTAGTCACTCACACCCGCTAGTTGCGTTTTGTGCAGTACATGCCATAGCAAGGCCTGTCAGCGCCATGCAACACCGCCTCTCTATGTCTCGATCCAAAACTACCTTAACATAGGAAATTCTAGACAAACTCTACGTTGTTCGGAAGCTGCTGAATAGCTCTACAAGCTGCAAAAACAAGCAAGTCTTTAGACCCAAGAATTGTGGAGAAAATGCAAGATGTAGTCACTCACACCCGCTAGTTGCGTTTTGTGCAGTACATGCCATAGCAAGGCCTGTCAGCGCCATGCAACACCGCCTCTCTATGTCTCGATCCAAAACTACCTTAACATAGGAAATTCTAGACAAACTCTACGTTGTTCGGAAGCTGCTGAATAGCTCTACAAGCTGCAAAAACAAGCAAGTCTTTAGACCCAAGAATTGTGGAGAAAATGCAAGATGTAGTCACTCACACCCGCTAGTTGCGTTTTGTGCAGTACATGCCATAGCAAGGCCTGTCAGCGCCATGCAACACCGCCTCTCTATGTCTCGATCCAAAACTACCTTAACATAGGAAATTCTAGACAAACTCTACGTTGTTCGGAAGCTGCTGAATAGCTCTACAAGCTGCAAAAACAAGCAAGTCTTTAGACCCAAGAATTGTGGAGAAAATGCAAGATGTAGTCACTCACACCCGCTAGTTGCGTTTTGTGCAGTACATGCCATAGCAAGGCCTGTCAGCGCCATGCAAACACCGCCTCTCTATGTCTCGATCAAAAACTACCTTAACATAGGAAATTCTAGACAAACTCTACGTTGTCGGAAGCTGCTG
>NW_024037051.1:17391113-17478245 GCF_015706575.1 Patiria miniata
GGTGGGTGCGATTGTTCAACAGGGATACGCCTCATTTGACCACCTGTGCGTTCATTGTTAATGAATTAACATAACAATACACACCTCCAAGATGGCTGCTGAGTGCAATCGATCTATATATTAGGAAGTCGGCATCATGTGACAACGTTACTCTCTAAATGTATTGTGAAAAACCAACCGGAGTTGCCCCCCGTATGCTCTTTAAAAGAGTGGAAGTTAATTCACTCTTCTTTAGAGTGGTTTTTCACTATGGGCCATAGCAGAAACCACTCAAACAGATGCAAACTTCACTATAGAAGAGTGAAACCACGCAGCAAAAGTCGACCCCCCCCCCATATACTCTTCCATGGTTTTCACTCAAGACATTCACATCTACAGAAAGTACGATATTCTGCAAACATGTCAGAGTGATGTCACAGATACTATATGGTACACAGTGTTACATTTTTCACAGTGTTAATTTAACAAATGAGCATAGGCGTCGAAAGGGGGGGGGGAGGGGGGGGGGGGGGGGGGCTTGCCCCTCTAGAAAAAAATCCTGGCGACGCCCATGCAAATGAGTTTGTTCATTATTTGGATATTATGTTGGTTGTCGCGGTGTAGGTATATCGCGGCTGCTTCTTGTATTTTGGGGTAAAAAATCATCTGAATGAGAACAAAATCAAAGCGAAAAGTCTGATACAAAATGGGAATTTACATTTTAAAAGAATTGTGTCCCTATACACCCGGAACGTACAAAATGTATTCAAATTAATTGACTTTTTTTTTTAATAAACCATAAAGGAACTGACTAGGTGCATCATCATATAGTTTTGTTTGTTTGAAAAACTAAAAAGAAATTAATTGTGATTAGACAAAAACAGTCAATAATCTTGTTTATGTTGTGACGTGTCTGTGCGGGAGTTTAATTAGAATGTGATTAATCATTAAGAGTAAAGGAATGTGAAATATATGAAATTGTTCACGTTCGATAAAATCTGAAATGATTTAGACAGCAGGGCTGAGGGATTTGCGGTGAAATAAATCCAGAAAAACATCCATGAAAATGGGCAAGTACAATAAAAGCTTCCAACATCTTTTTTTTTTTACTTCCAGAAATCAAATCAGCAGAAATGAAATTATTACATGTTGCTGATGTTCTTAGACAAACAAGTGTGCATGATAATGTTTAACTAAGTTGTAAACATTAAAAAAATAAATATTCAGCAGACTGAAATAAACAGTCTCCTGATTTGTATTGTAAAAGTGTTTACTATGATTTTTTGGGGGGCAAACTTATTTCGATGATCTCTATCTGAATACACATACGGCTCTGCCCCAACCATGGGCTGTGGAAGGGGCGGGGCAAAGGGAGAGGGAACGGGTTGGGAAGACGGATGGATTTTACATGTTCTTCAATAGAAGGCCCGGTAAAAAAAGTGAATATGTGAACATGTTCCTTCCAAAGTAACATATCTTAAACACACAATTAATCTATAGGCATATAGCTATGAGGCTATTTAAGGTGGAACACATATCACGCCTTAAGTAGTGGCGTGGACGTGGAGGAATAAAACAAAAACACCTGATTAAAAAAAAATCATTCTACAATGGAGCACAGGCGCACAACGAATCGACACGTCATCACGGATTACAGCGTTTACGTTGTATACGCATTGTATCGAGTGTACACAGCTTTACGCGTTATACATGTGCACATGTAATATACCACATAAGGGTTGTTAGTCGGGTGTCCATTTTCCCATTCGCTGATTTCCATAACAAAGCGAAGGGGCGCATTGTTAATCAGGCTTCTCAATGGTACTATTTATCCAGAGTTCACACAGTTCGCCAGCTTCCTTTCTACTCCGATTTATCTCTGCTTCAGAAAGTTTTAAATACCTGACATCACAGGTAAGCCGACGGCTGTTGCAGTGAGCAATAGGCGAATGAACGGTTTTTTAAGGATTACTGGTGTCCAGTGAAATAAGTAATCGCTGACAGTATTCCTAATGACCACTGATTGTTTATATATACTTTTCGAAGTTAAATGTATCCACAACTCTGTACGACATTCAGAAATGTATTTTGAATTCACTTCTCCAAACAGCCGTATACAAACTTTCAGCCCCCAAAGTGCAGGCCATTCAGAATCATTCATGCGCAACCTGCTCATATGAATGCACGATTCACCGAAGTCAATGCAATATCGGGGTCACAACCGGTAACTCCCCAAAAATATTTTGATCACGTCGATGTTTGCAGTTAAAATATTATTGGGCAGGAAGTACATAGCCCTGGCGTGTATAACTTTCAGCACAGGCCGTGTTTCTTTCGAGAGTAGTTTTGTGGTAACTCCGGACGACAAAATTGAAGCATTTTCTCATGGTTGCACTCTTATACAACTGGTGTGGACTGCAACAGTGTGCTTGTGGTGCATGTACAGGAGCTGATTTTTAAAGGTATGGAACCGTTTATTGTACTTATTTATTTTGTGAATTTCGACCATGAAGGCTGCTTGAGCAATTTTGAATGTTGGTGAATTGTAATACATGTACCTTGACACATAGGGTTTGACCTTTGCGCACTTGATGCTTGATGTGTAGAATAGAATAGAAAGCACATTGCAAGTGATGTCCAGGTATGGAATCCTTTCCGAGGGTGGTTATCAAGAAATAAAAACAACATTGAAATTAATTTATATAATATTTCCTATTGCCAATGAACTTTTAAAGGAAAAAAGAGTGTAGCTATCCAGACGCCACTGCAAACAGGCTATGGAGACTTGAGTGCATTTGCTATGTGTTTCCTATCACAATTGACTTTTCTTTCTCATCAGTCCCAAATTCATGTCTTTCAATATTTTGTTTTTGCATATGGTCCACCCTTCACTGAGATTATGTGATTAACAAAAGTTGCGTCAGAATGCAACGTTCTTTCCACTTGTAATTTTAACGAGTCCTTAAATAATTAACTATTTTGTTCTTGGCTAAAAACAAACAAAGATGCATCGCTCTGTATCGTAACAGTATACAACGTCGATTTTATGATCTGAAATTGCAATGTTATTCGACTGAGCATCAATACACTGTAGATATAAATCATTTCACTTACATTTTTTTTAAATACTGCTGGAGAAGAGCATTTTAAGCCTACAACTTCTGAACTAAATTTAACGGTGATGGGTACTATCTAAATGTTCCTTTTTTGTTGGTAGACAAAAATGTCTCCTTCATTTTTGTGATACAATTAATTTCAGTGGTTGTTGCCATAGGAAACCGAACAAATTTCATTATACCCCAACCTCTGTAACCCCAACACCCCCATCCAAACCATACCCAACCCGGCAACTTAATCTAACCAACTCACCTCAACCCTACCCAACATTGAACTTATCCATTTCAAACCAACCTAACTCACCCAAACCCAATTCAACCCATCCATATGCAACCGAAGCCAACACAACCAAATACATGTACATGTACATGTACATTTGTACACCCAAACCCACCCCATCCCAACCCAACCCAACCAAACCAACCCAACCAAAACTACCCCACTGCAAACCTATACACATCATCCAAACCGCACAGTGGACATTTTGAAATGTATGATTTAAACTGTACACAATGAGGTTTGTAGATGACTCAATGCCCACAATGCACGTCATTATTTTCTATCATGTGAAGCAGTGCCGGTTGAAAAGGTACTGATGGATGAGTGTTTTCTAACAAACACCTCCTAACTATGACGTTCTCAGTGACATCAAGAAACCAAATTCTCGATTTTTAGTGCATGTATTATATTTTGACGATTTTTTTTTATTTTGTCGACAGCATAACAATTTCTCCATAGAAGCACACACACATTTGGTCCATTCAGTATGTGCTGCTATCCGGACAAATATGGCCGACCGAGTGCCCTCTGCCTCGTTCCCCTGGCGTTCCTCTGTATAATGCTGGGCGGGGGCCTGGTGGGACGTGGGTGGGCTGCTATTACGAATGCATCCGTGGGAAGGAGGTTGAGTACAACTACTATGCCGCGGTCTGGACTGGCGGTTTGGTAAGTTGATTTTTTTTTAAATACTGTTTATCATGTCTCTGGCCCTAATTATTGCACAGATGTTGACCAGACCAATCAAAAACATGTTTTCTTAAACAAGCTGGTTTTAATTAATAGGGTCCATGCAATACATTTTTTTAAGGAACTAAATTGTATGAAAACTATTTGACATTCCTTTTTAGTTAATTTTATTGAAAAGTGCACTTTTTAGACATTTCAAATTAACCATATTTTTTTCTGGTCAACTGGGGGCACTGTTGCTGTGATGTCATTTCTGGAAGACAATGTTCAGTTTATGGGTTTCTATTAAAATTGTGAATCCAAAAATTTACTCATTGAAAACATTTGTGAGAATAGTTTGCTCATTGGCTTCCTGCCATGTACTGACACAACAACAAATCACAAAAGAAAAGAAAATTATTCAACAGCAAAGTACCCAAAGTTCTGGCAACTTTTGGTGCAGAATCGGTGTAACATTGAGGTTTCTCCCTGAAATGACATCATTAATTCATTCATTCATTCATATTTATTTCCACTTAATCATTTTAAAGGGAAAAGGTTTAGACAATAATTTAGATGAACGGATAAGATTAAGCGGTGGGCTTCTCCCAAAAGCAAGCTTGTCAAGTGGAGAAGTCCATTATGTGTAGAGAAAAAATATATATTAATTACATTTGTTCCTTTAACTTACCTACACAATGAAGTACACTTTAAGTTACACATACAGAGACAAGGAACCAACACAAACAGGACAAGACAAAACAAATCAAGTACATTCAGAACCTACATGGTAAATCATAAGAAGAAGAATATGTTCACAGCAAATAATAAGTAAAGCTAAAATTAGGCATTACAAGTTCATCACATCACAAGTTTGCTCACAAGTTTGCTCATAATATGGAAATATGCATTAGCATAAAATCCAAACAGCCACCAGCATACCCTTACAAATGGCTACATGAAAATTGTAAATATGGTTAAATGGGACACAAAGGTGCATTTAGAAGGATCGCTTTAAACAAAATAGTACATTACATTGGCCCTTTAAGAAACAGTATAGCCCAAATACCTCAACTTATGCTCTTTTAATGGACTTTGATGCCCGATTTAATTAATTTCCGGCCTACAAAAAAAGTCATTGTTTTTTCGCACTGTGGGAATTTTTGGATGATTCAAGACTTGTATAGGTGGTAAGAGAATATAAAAGTAAACATGTCTTCCTAAACATATACATGTATTACATAAAAAAAACTGCCTCGTTGCGAAATGTACATGATTGTTATGACATCATATTTGCAAAGTTTTTCCAGATAAAAGCACCCCATAAGTATTGCATTTTTTCAACGATTTGATAATATATATGTTACAGTCTCTTTATTATTGGCAACGGCTGCCTATAGCAAAATATTAATTTTAATTCGAACATTGACATCAATATATTGGCTAAAATCTATCTTTTGAAATCTTTTTCATTATAGTATTCTGCATCATATGGCACATGCATGTTCGCCAGTATAACCCGGCGTACATGGTGTACCCATAGTGTCTAAAATCCCCAGGATGTTCCCATGGTGTCCAGTAAATCCCCATGGTGTTCCCATGGTGACATAAAATCCCCAGGATGTTCCCATGGTGTCCATTAAATCAGCATGGTGTTTTCATGGTGTCCATAAAATCCCCATGGTGTTCCCATGGTGTTCATAAATTCCACATGGTGTCCCCATGATGTCCATAAA
This sequence comes from Patiria miniata, assembly GCF_015706575.1. Lineage (NCBI taxonomy): Eukaryota > Metazoa > Echinodermata > Asteroidea > Valvatida > Asterinidae > Patiria > Patiria miniata. Next base: position 17,396,891 of record NW_024037051.1, read on the forward strand.
ATCCCCATGGTGTTCATAAAATCCCCATGGTGTTCCCATGGAGCTCGTAAAATCCCCATTATGTTCCCATGTTGTCCATGCTATCTCCATATTGTTCCCATGGGTTTCCTATGATGAGCATGCAATCTTCCATTGTGATCATTTTAACTTACATGGTGTTCTTGATGACCCGATGGGTTTCCCATGGGAATCCCATTGGATGCTCATCGAACATTTCTGTAAGGCCTATAAATGACATTTGACTATGACATTTCCGTAAACTGGGGTACCGTTGGCACCCTGGGTATCTTTGGCAGAATATGTCCGTTCTTGAAAGGTTGTAAATATCATAATTGTACACGTTTTGTGAATAATATCAATTTCATTGAATTCCGATACCCTGCCGAAATTGCCCCAATATACGAGGAAACTTTCAACACACTAGGAGGCTCATAATCTCATTATTTTTGTGTGTTACTAGGTTAAAGATAAGCATCTAGGTGCAAACAAAGTACAACAGGAGAAATGTTCAGCTGTTCATGTTTTGGACATGCAATACATGTAATTGTTAGATGAGAAAATCTGCCAAAGTTAACCCTATACAATGTAAATATAGTTGACGGTATACTAACAACATTTTTCAACCTGTGTAAATGCATTCTTCTCTGCTTGGTCCACTCTAGGCGGTGTTCAGTGGAGTCTTCCAGCTGTTTCTTGTTTGTTTCTGGAATAAATGTCTGGTAAGAGCGAAGAATTGCTTCATACTTTCCATGTTGTTTTTACAAATTAATCGTGTGCATCGGAAATGGCGCCCTCTGTCGTCGAATATGTTCCACCGTGCATGAATCAACGGCTGTTTTATGTAAATAATCATTTCAATTTAAGCTTCCTAATGAAGTGACTTCTTAAGTTAAGTCATCTTAAGTTTCTTCAGGTTTCCAAGTTGTAGTCCCTGTGCACTTTTGAAACATCCTTGTTTGTATTTCCAAGGGAAAAACAGAAGGAAATTGCCAGTGTTGAAGATGCTAGTGTGGATTAATACGAAATGATCATTAGTCCATAACAAATTATTACAAGTAATCCACTCCTAAAACACTTGTACATTTTTAAACGAACTGTGAAGGAAATATATGACGGTAAGGGGGTATTTAACCCCCCCCCCCAAAAAAAATATTTTTTAAAGAGTGCCCTTTTTTAACAAGTGCCCTTTTTTTCTGACCAAGTGCCCTTTTTAAAAAGAAGTCGTGCCCTTTTTTGTGTCATTGGCCGTTCCGGGTGCCTTTTTTGTGAATTACGCGCATGTATTGCCCTGAGAAGCACCATTAGTGTGCACAATCGTCGATTTTAAGGAGCGCCCCCATCGACGGATGGTACCCCCCCCCCCCCACCCCTACTATTTGAATTTTTGGAGGCCAAGTGTCCGGGGAAAAAACGTGTCTACATTTCAAAACGGATGTGCAAGTGCCCTTTTTAAGAAATTTTTACCCCCCCCCAATAAAAATGACCGTGCTACGCCACTGTGTAGAACTTCACTAAAACAGTAGAGCCGACATTTATGTTTCGGATTTTTTTTTACTCACCCTGTATGGTGTTCACCATGTCTCAAAACAGAGTCATATCCCTAATTGGATTGTATTCTACAAATTTCCCCTCAGAAATACTTCCTGGTGATCTACAACGTGGTGTTGGTGCTGTGCTGCCTACTGAGCGCTGCCCTGTACAGCTACATCACCTACTTGGAGAATGAGGCAGTGCCGCAGGGCGATCCGTCGCCGAGCGTTGGCGTGATCCTGTCGGCGGTGCAGGCCGTCTTGGCCGTGTTCATCCTCTTCTTCGTCATGGTGTGGAACTGCGTCATCGGCTGCGCTAGTCTGGACGACGAGTCGGTAAGAATGTGGCCATATTTTAAACAAATGAGGGCGATGTCAGGACTCCATTCTGTGGTACTTTTTTTACTGTGGCAATTTAGTAACTTTACTTCAGAAACAACATTCGAACAATGTCGTGTGAACATGTAATTTTTGGCATGTAATTTTTGGCCTACTCAAGTTCACTTTCAATAGTATGAGCATATGTTTGCACCCTATGTACCGCATTTGTTTGAACATAATATGTGTTATAGTTTATGGGCGGTGTGGTTTTGTCTCAGCATTCGTTTGGTACTGACTCTTACATTTCTGAATAGAGGTTCTTTTTTTATTCCATACACGAGGGATTGACAAGACTAATTGAGCAAAAATCATTCAGTCGCATTGATCAAGATTTGAATCGAGATTATACTGAATCTATCAATGCATTTCGATCAGACATCAGAGGTTTTTTTTCACTCTTAAACTATTTTCCCTAGTTTTCCTTTTTGGAAATAAGAAAGTATTAATAAAGGCAAATATTTGCTCAGTGATGTGATTTTCAATTCCTTCACCGTTGGTGTACATTTCCTGAAATCTTAACTGAAGCAGTCGTATAGCTCCTTGTTTGGCAAAAAACGTGTGACGTAAATATGACAATTTGGGAGATTTATAAACTCTGGCAATTTGTTTTTTCCCATATGTCTTTAAAACAGTTGCATATAACACCTGTTGCAACCTAGCTTACATTTTGCTGTCTATCTCTTTTTTTTAAATTGTTAGGATTCGTACGACGACCACCGCAGAGCCACCAACAGGTCGCGTAGCCACCAACGCCCCCGAGAAACCAGCGGCCCTTACGAGGACGACTTCTTCAATCGCGAGCCCGGCATCTACAGCGCTGAGCAGAGCCAGTATCAAGAACGCCCCCAGGAGGTCAGCTACGGCCAGCCGGACCGTACCAATACGTCCACCGGGTACATCATCCCACGGGCGTCTGTGAGGGGCGCGGTGAAGGACGACCGGCAGGGATACCACAGCAACGGCGGCACCATGGTGGTGGACGGCAGGGAGCCACGCGGCTTCTACTCGGGCTCCAGCAGGTTCAGCTCCGCCCCCACTCGCCAGAATGGATACATCCATCAAAATGGCGGCGCCGTACCGAACGCCAACAGCATGGGTCGGGTTCGTGATGCTGTCGGGTCCCGTTCGGGTGACCTTGGTAGTGACCGGTACGGGCGGGGTATTAGTCTGATGCAGATGCATGGCGTGGCTCCCGCTTCAAGCAACATCACCGATGGTTACTATTAGCTTACACAGGGACCTAGCATCCACCAAAATATGTCCATAACCCCAACATAATTCAACAGCATATTATGACGCGGTAGATCTTTAAGAACAAATATGTATGAATGGTGAACGATATTGTGTGTTTGGTATTCACACGCTGTAGTTTGAACCGCTCATATTCCACTACATGTTTAACAAGAATTTTAAAAGGGGAAGGACATGTCAGAAAACAATGCCTAAATTGTTCCACCGTAAACAACATATTTCTTTTACGGTCAGATAACCATTTGTGTTAGTGTCAATTAACTTAGGTAAGGACCCAAGTAATGTGCATTCCTTTGAGACAAGGGTTCGATTATTTTAATACGCTGATGGAATGGAAAGTGTTTAAGCAGTTTACTTCTTTTTCTTTCTAATACAGGGAATCATAATGTGTAAACTAAACCAATTTGGGGGTGGTAGTGGAATAGTTGAAATATATTGCCGTATAGGCCTACGTGTATTCTAAGTCAATTAAACAAATGACTGGTGGATAGGAGAGCCGAATCCTCATCAGCAACAAAAGACATCAATTTTTATATTTCAATGAATAATTAAGATTACCAATTTTAACTTTTTTGTTTACCTATATGTATTTACCTCGTAACTGGTTCGAATACTGTATGTTTGGTATGGTATGCTTGGAATTTCATCCAAAATGCTTTTTATAGCGGCCTGAGACATCCATTCAGGAGACAATTATTCAGAGCGATGATTTGATGTGATTTGTCACGAACAGAGCCATGTTGTTTGTCTTTGACATTCATCTTGAATAGTCAGATACCTGCTGTAACGATGGTAGCCTTATTGGTCTCATCCCAAGATCTTGAGTATACTTTCAATACTATTGCTACCTCTTAAATTCACAAGACTAAGTGGTGGTAGAAAGACGAGGCATTGCGGAAGAGAAGTGCAAAAGTAGTATTTCTTGTGCATTGCACAGTATACAGTACTGTAAGTTGTAGTCTCGATTAATTCTGGAAAAGGTGCCCTTAGGGCTAGGCTCAATTTTGCCAAAATGATCATGTCGTTGAAATAATTGTAAAAAGCAACCCAGAAAAATCAATTCGTTGCGCCAATGTATATATTTTAAATGAAAAGGAAGTGTTCTTTAAGTACACACAACAATTTGTTTTGAAATACGAACTCTAAGTTTGAAAAACAGAGTCTGTAAATATTCGTTTGCCATGGAAAGATTTTACACAGTATTTTTGTAATTAAATATATCCACGTCCATGTATTCTATACTCGTCATATATAATTGTATGTACATTTTAACTCACGTTTAAAACAAAATATACTTTTGTACGTACTAGGATTTAATTTTTGGATACGTATTTTTTTTATCTGAAATAGTCTCTTTTGTTGGAGTTCACTTCGGGAAACTATGTGTTCACGTCATGTTACGTCTTGTAATACGTCGTGTAACACGTCGAACCTTTTTGTAAGTTTTTCTCAATTAGATATCGTTTGAAGTTCTTATCACTTAGTTTGTGAAGGCCTTTAGATACTCAACTAACGTCATCAGACGATTTAATCAGGTGGTAACACTTGGCGTTCACGCTGCACGTCTTGTTTAATCGACCAATCCGTCACGCCCCTCCCAAAACACTTGACCAATCACAGCCTTGATAAATGTCCGACATGCCTACACGCGCGTATGCTGCGCGCGGCTTAGATATGCAGTGACATTGAAGAGGCGCACGTGTTGTTTCCTGATTAGTGCGCAGTGGGCGGGGCTTTATAATGGATCGGTTTATTTGAGGTGTGCACATATTTTGGCAAGTTGTACAGACACAGTTGGCCGCATGAGCATGAAGTTGGCATGTGTATAAACATTGTGCTATGATCAATAATGGCTCCTAACTGGTGCCATCTGATTCAGTATTTAATACACATTTTGTTTAAAGGGTGTCATTATCGACATTTGAATTGAGGAACTCAAATTGTAATTATATTGCTATTCATGTAAGTTTTGAATCCAACACTTGCGTGAGTTCGGTGAGTGACCATACTTTAAAGGATGTTTCGGTGAGTGACCACACTTTAAAGGTGTTATATCCAGCATTTTATATGTTAAATTCAACTGTTAATTCAACATTTTAAATGTTGATCATGTTGATTCACCGCTTTCAATGTGTTAAACTTGAAAAACAAGAAGGTCGAATTAACACATAACAGTCTAAGTGTTGGATTGAAAATGCATGGTTCAATATTTAAAAATGCTGGATTCAACACTTTCAAAGTATGGTCACTGACCGAACTCATGTAAGTGTTGGATTGAACACTCCAGTTTTTAGAGTGTATTGCCAAGTAAGTCACCAGATGAATTTGTGTTTGAACATGTTTAGAGAAATTGTAATATGGTCTTTGCAGTCTAAAATGAAATCGATTTTTATAAAAACAAGTTTTTTTAAGCGCCTTAATTTTTTTTAATAAGCAAGACCACATCCCTTTTTTATGTATTAGCGGGGTGGATTCTTTCTTTTATTTTTTCTTTAATTTTTTCATGTATATGGGATGATTTTATTTTAAGATTTGTTTACTGTGTATTGGCAATTAAATGAAATTAAAATTGAACAAATTACCGCCTCACAGCTCTGACGGGTTGTATTTTGTCTTTGGCCTAAAACCAAACCAAACAAATCGTTACAGTTTTCACGAAGAGACAATTTTGGCAAAAATCAGTATATTTTCGAAATTCTTTTTTGGGCCAAAATCGATTAAGTGTATTGCAACGGACATCTTGGTGAAGTTGTTTTGTCAAAATCAGATGAAATCATTGAGATCATGAGAATCAATAAAGGGAAAATTTCACCAAAGTCGTATTTTCAGTTTTCACGAAGAGACAATTGTAGCAAAAATGCACGTTGTTCTATGGGGACAAAATAACGCAAGTGTGCGATTTTGAGTTTTCACGAAGAGACAATTTTCGAGCGCGCGCAAGCAAACGACGCGTGCGGGCAAAACGAAGCGCGTGTGGGATTTGAGTTTTCATGAAGAGCCAATTTGTGCGTGTTTGGATAGCGGAGAGTTTGAGTTTTCACGAAGAGACAATTGGATCATTGCCAATTTTCCCGGAAAAACCAATCGCCTGTGGAATTTTGAGTTTTCACGAAGAGACAATTGACTATGAACGTTAATTGCTCCGCAATTAATTGGTCTATTGACTCGCAATTGGTACAATGTGTAAGTGTGAGATTTCAGCTTACTATCGGTATAAACAAATAATCAACATGTCCTTTAAAAATAGGCGAAATCTCCAGTTTAAAAAGGGTTCAACTTTAAAGTCGATTTTCTCAAAACTATGTTTCAACGCCCCGTGGCCAAAATTGTCTCTTCGTGAAAACTCTGACGATATGTGTGATTTTTTTTACACACTACAGAGACTGTGGAGGGCTCCACTGCTCCTTTATAGTATTACCTTCGCAAAGGAGGTTATGTTTTTCTTTTTATCGACGTTGTGGTTTGTCAGTTAACAGGTTAACATGGGAAGTTCTGCGCAAACTTTACGTTGTGCGAAAGCTTACGAGTAGGCCAACAAGCTGGCAAGAGGACAAGTCCTTAAAACCCAAGAATTGTGGAGAAAATTTAAGATATAGCGCATCAATGTATCTAGTAACCGCTTTGTGCAGTCAATCCAACAGCAATGCCGGCAAGCGCCCACGGCACGAACTTCGTACATCGCAGTCAAAAGGTACCTTAACATGCACAAACTTTACCTTGTTCGAAAGTTTATTAGTAGGCCAACAAGCTGGCTAAAGGACAAGTCCTGAACCCAAGAATTGTGAAGAAAGTTAAAGATATAGCGTATTCATGCATTAGGTAACCACTTTGTGCAGTCAATCAACTGCAATGCCTGCAAGCGCCCGCGTCACGAACTTCGTATATCGCAGTCAAAAGTTACCTTAATATGGGAAGTTCTGCACAAACTTTACGTTGTTTAAAAGCTTATGAGTAGGCAAACAAACTGGCAAATAGACTAGTCCTGAAACCCAAGCATTGCGGAGAAAATTCAAGATATAGCGCATCAATGCATCTAGTAACCACTTTGTGCAGTCAATCAACTGCAATGCCTGCAAGCGCCCGCGTCACGAACTTCGTATATAGCAGTCAAAAGGTACCTTAACATGGGAAGTTCTGCACAAACTTTACGTTGTTTAAAAGCTTATGAATAGGCCAACAAGGTGGCAAAAGGACTAGTCCTGAAACCAAATAATTGCGGAGAAAATTCAAGATATAGCGCATCAATGCATCTAGTAACCGCTTTGTGCAGTCAATCCACTGCAATGCCTGCAAGCGCCCGCGTCACGAACTTCGTATATCGCAGTCAAAAGTTACATTAATATGGGAAGATCTGCACAAACATTACGGTATTCGAAAACCTATGAGTAGGCCAACAAGCTGGCAAATAGATTAGTCCTGAAACCCAAGAATTGTGGAAAAAATTCATGATATAGCGCATTCATGCATCTGGTAACCACTTTGTGCAGTCAATCCACTGCAATGCCTGCAAGCGCCCGCGTCACGAACTTCGTATATAGCAGTCAAAAGGTACCTTAACATGGGAAGTTCTGCACAAACTTTATTTTGTTTGAAAGCTGATGAGTAGGCTAACATGCTGGCAAAAAGGCAAGTGCTAAAACTCAAGAATTGTCTAGAATGCAAGATATAGCGTATCAATGCATATAGTAACCGCTTTGTGCAGTCAATCAAGTGCAATGCCTGCAAGCGCCCGCGTCACGAACTTCGTATATCGCAGTCAAAAGGTACCTTAACATGGGAAATTCTGCACAAACTTTACGTTGTTTAAAAGCTTATAAGTAGGCCAACAAGCTGGCTAAAGGACAAGTCCTGAAACTTAAGAATTGTGGAGAAAATCTAAGTTATGAATAGTTCTGCACAAACTTTACGTATTCAAAAGCTTTTGAGTAGACCAACAAGCTGGAAAAAGGAAACGTCCTGAAACCCAACAACTGTGGAGAACATTCAAGATATATCGCATTAAAGCATCTAGCAAACGCTTTGTGCAGCAATGCCTGCAAACGCCCGCTACACGAACTTCGTATATGACAGTCAAAAGGTACCTTTACATGGGAAGTTCTGCACAAACTTTACGTTGTTCGAAAGGTTATGAGTAGGCCAACAAGCTGGCAAAAAGACAAGTCCTGAAACCAAAGAACTGTGGAGAAAATTCAAGATATAGCCTATCAATGCATCTAGCAACCGCTTTATGCAGTCAATCAAACATCAACGCCTGTAAGCGCCCGCGACACGAACTTTATATTTAGCAGTTAAAAGGTTCCTAAACAGGAAAAGTTCTTCACAAACTTTACGTTGTTGGAAAGCCTATGAGTACATAGGGATGTGTGTGAATTGTTTTTGTTTTGCTGAAGGAATGCACGCCTTGTCTATTATCCGTGCAAAGAACTTTAAAACGGTGGTTGTGCTTAAAATTCCGTAACTTATAAAGTCAATGAGTGATTTGAATGATTTGTGTCAAACTTATGAATTGGGCTTGCATATCCTAGATTTTGAAAGTGGTACATGCTGAATTTTTACTAAAACAATAGTCCCGAGATTTGGGTTTCGTTTTTTTTTACTCACCCTGTACAAACCACAATTGTTCATTGGTGCTGTGTGCAATGGCGGGAAATTGTTTAGCCTTGAAGGAGGCGTGAGCTCTCTGAGTGGATATGTGGTGAAAGTAAGTAAATACAAATTATAAATGAATGTACATATATTGTGAAATATACATTTTGTACGACATTTCTGACAATGATTTCTCCACGTTAACTTATGACGCCAACCAAATTACAATCTTAGCTAGCAAATATAATGTGTAGTGTCACAAAATGGAAAAGGGAGTTGTTTTCTTAGGTGGACTGGAAGTAATAATTCACAGCGAACGTAAAAATCCATAATCAAGGGCGGATCCAGAACACAATATTTTTTTGGGGGCCAAAAAAAATTGTGGTCCTCCAAAAAAGTGGGTCAAAAAAATTACGGCGTGGGGTTCGGGGCCCGCTTAAAAAAAATTTGGATTCTAAATGCTCTGTGGTGCGATCTGAGGCAATTTCTGACCACTTTAACCAATTTTTTTTGAGGAAAAGATGGTGTACTCATTGCCTGCCTTTATTGCGATGTCACATAAAAAAAAAAAAAAATTGGTTTGGTTTTTTTTTTGGGGGGGGGGCATGGCCCCCTTTGGCCCCCCCCTGGATCCGCCCTTGTCCGTAATCAAGTTGTTTTATCGAGATCAAAACACCAAGTGTACGGTCTAAATCTATTACTTGCTATTGCTTCATCTAATCAGGATACAGGAAGAAAGTTCCAAATCTTGATGTTACTGTTAGAACAAGGTTGAACATAAAGTAACCCCCTTTTGGACAAGGCTGCGTCAGATTAAACTGGTCCCCCCTCAAAAACAAAACAAAACAAACAAACAAACAAACAAATATGGGACGGCTAGCTAGATCAAATGTAAAGCCAAGCCCCTGCGCATGTGCAACATTATTGTTGACCCCCCCCCAAAAAAAAAAAAAGAGAAAACGATGTGGAATAAAAATTGAAGCTCCTCACCATACAAGCTGCACGTTAGTGGTAAATCTTGTTGCCATTTTGCTAAGGCTGGTTATTCAGGGGGCAGGAGTCAGGCCAGTCCTGCATATAATTTGCATCCATTATTAGGAAAACTCCCTAACGCATTTGGGATTCTTCATTGCTAGCTACCTGTTCATACATTCAAAGTCCGAAGGACAACGGTGGGACAGGAAACCAGTCTGGCGTCGGGTGAGTGGGAATCAGTATAGGGCGCCATCAAAAGTTTGCTTGTTTACTTACTTTGCATTCCGTTGTAAACTATACGTTTACTGTATGATCATATTTTGACCAGAATTTCTCTGATTTTCACCTTACCGTTCGTCACCGATGATTGTGAGTAAACCAGTTTATCCTTCCCCTTCATAGTTTAAAATGACATTGATAAGTGTCTCGATCCTTTAAATAAAGGAGTTTAGAGTACAAGCCGAGTTCGGGCGGTCTGTTCTTGACACTGCAGGGTAAAATGTTTGTGCAAAACCCCGACGGAGAGGTGTTGTGTGATCCTATTCCGATTGCACTGTTCGTGGGTCGTTTTCCCGTCGTTGGAGCGCGCGAACAATATACCTTAAAGAACAGATCACCCGAAAAAAGCCCCAAAGTCACAAGAGAACCTGAAAGTTCACCCCTGCTGCCACGCTTCCGGGACCCTTTCATAGAAAAAAATTAACGTGTAAAAGTTATTGTATTTGCTATTATGCTTGGTTCGTGGAATTTTAAAGAAAACCACTTCCGGAGAAGGCCTTTGTACAGGGGCTATGTCGTATCAATTTTATGGAAACTGATAAATTGCCTCTCTTGGAAGAAAAATATCGTGAGGAAAATTGACCTCTCTCTACCGAAAGTGTAAAATACATGCGGACTAGTGCAGTTTAGTTAAATTATATTTGATATTACTTAAGAAACAAAAAACTAAAATTGACAGTTTTAAGACTTGTACCAATGATTTGCTGAAGCCAACCCCACTAAATGTAGAACATTTCGGCTGCAGGTAGGTAAATCACCGCGACGTTATACATTATCGTTCTCACCCAACTAGACAATATGAAACAAAGGTACACAGAGCAAGGAGACATTTGAACGACAGTGCCGGATGTGAACGCTTGTAAAAGCTATTCATTATTACCCATCTCCAGATATTGTTTTCCTCAATTTTACTTGGATACCAAAATAGAACCCAACATTAAAGTTTTTGGGTGAAAACAGTTAGAAATCATTCTGTCAACAATGATTGCTAAAAAACAAAATCCTAGTATAAAATGCCCATACAGGTTGAGTAGAAATAAACGAAACCTAAATGTCGATTGTCTATTGTTTAATGAGGTTCTGCATATCACTGTCAAAATATTGGGTATGAAAGCCCAACTCCTGAGCCTTCCTTGAATACAAGAATCATTCCAATCACTCATGTACTTTTTAAGTTACGGAATTTTAAACACAAAAAAACGTTTTAAACTTCTGTCCACGGATCACAAAAAAGTATGTTTTTTTTCAGCGATACAAAAACAATTTACACACAACCCTTCGTGACTTGATTTCGTTTTGCTGAAAGAAGACTTACCTTTTTGTGATTTGAATGATTCCTATACTAAAATGACGCTGATGAATTTGACTTTGATATCTTATATTTTGAAGGAACTTCATGCAGAACTTGGCTCAATGTCTGAAACGTAAACTTGCAAAAATCACTTACCTCACAGGCATTATGTTAACCATGAAACATATGAAATATAAGCCTTTCAAGAACTGGCTATATATCATTACAGATAAGGCAAGGTGACTGACAGGCGCCAATTTCTTGATAGGCGTGCGTTTAAGATATTTCGAGGTTAACTGAATGTTGTGACGCAAGTGGTTTTAACAGGTTTGCATTAACAGTCTAACACAGTAACCACATATCTGAAATGTATTCACCATTGTTCATGTTTCAGGACTTTCAGACATTTTGTCCGGACCAAAAGTGTTCAGATATTTCTGGTTCAAAGTTACTTCATGCACCCTTTTTTAGCGAAATTGAAACAAACAAATAACAGCATACGGCGAGGAGTAACTTCAGCGAAATGAAGCCACGCTCTATACATGTGTTTACTTTTACGGATAAAATGACCTTCCCTTTCCGACAAAACTGAATTAATCTTATTGCCATGCCGTACTTGACGCCAATGCGAAAGCAAGGCTAAATCTCTTGACGTCAATATAGTCGTTGTTTAATTCTGAGTAGCCGTAACCTATGCTTCTGTCTCAAAGTCACGTGAAGTATAAATCGGGCTTGACACAACCGCATTCTGAAAGTCCATTCCGAAGGGCAGAGGCTATAGCCTATAAATACTGGTGCATTAGGTATAAGGTGCTAAGCTTTTCGATATATGGACACCAGTCCGCTTAACCTGCTAATATCTGCCTAATGTTAGACATGAGGTTTAAGACGGTCGTGTCTCTGCTCTTGGTGGTTGTGGGAGTCTGTCTGGCCCAACAGAAATGCTGCGCACCTGACCAATACGAGAGCCTCCTGGGTGAGTTGATGGTTATTGTTGGTGATGGTTATTGGGTTGTTTGCTGTTGTTGTTTTTTTGACTTGTAGCTGAAACATAGAAGTTGCTCAATGCCAAATTTACTGTTTTCAACTTATAATGGGCAAAAATGGGACAAAATCTAAGGCGGTGACCACACTGAATCTAGTATAACATCATTTTATAAAATACTGGCCGACCAAAAGTGCATCCCGGGTACTGACATTGAAGACCCTCTAAACCCTCAAGTATGAGGGGTACTTAATAAACTCTCACCCTTTGTGCACATTGAAGTCCGTAGTTTCAATGAACAATAAACAAACATTATTTCAAACAATTTTATAGTCCTAATTAGAATTCTAAACTATTTTGACCTAGAGCGCTCCGAAGGGCTTGCTGGCCAGGGGCAAGGGCAGTTGAGCATAGGCACTATCCAGTATGCCTTCGACTACACTAACAGACGCAGTGCCGGCCTGTACGCTGTCGAAAGTCTCCAGGGATTCACACAATCACATCTGATTTTGGACTACAAGAAGGTGAATATGCTAATAGTTATTTAAGCATGCAGTCATAGACTGCTATCACACGTAATACATGCTGTATAGTGTGTATAGATTTTTACTAAACGTACATCAATTCGTCCACTTTAGTTAGCCTAATATAGCGCCGTTAAAAAGATATTGCCTATCTGCCACAGATTCGTAAGATGGACTTTGTGTCGGGGTGATAGTTAAAATAAATATTTGGTTTCCCCTTGTAGATTAAGACCTTGCCCTTCAACGACTATATTTCCCAAACACTGCAGACTCACTGTTGTCGCGACAAGGGTTAGGGATCTTATATGAATAGTTTTGTTGCGGTACCCGTTACCTTATCACATTTGAATCAGCCAACCGACCTATTGGTTAGACGTCTGCATTAGTAAGCAGGCGATCGTGGGCTCAACTCCCACCGGTTTAAAGTAGTTTGATTTTTGTTGTCTTCTCACATTCACTCGGGAAAACAATGAGTAAGCAGAATTATTTTGTTTATGATATACGTCGGTGAAAGGCAAATCCCGATTTTGAATTTATTCCCCCCCCCCTTCACGTAATAGAACAGGCATTATATGCCATGACCTTGAACAAATTGCAACAAATACCCAAATCAACGGTTTTGAATCCCTTCATATGTGCTCTATCACATACAAAAAGTGTCCCGGGGGGTGAACTTTTTATTGGGTGAATTTTATTAAAAAGTGCATTTCTTTCAATATTTAACCTGTCCCATGTTTTTCCGAAAAACTGAGGGCGAGGTCGCAGAGATGTCATTTGAGGAAGACACTGTCCGGTTTTCTGTTCAGATTGTGAAAACCTAAAATTTGCTCATTAAAAACATTTGTCAGAAAATGTTGCTCATTGGCATACTGCCATGTGCTGATACAACATCGAATCGCAAAAGAAAAATAAATGAAACTCAGAAAAAAAATTCTGGCCACTTTTGTTGCTGAAATAGCCGTTACATTGACATTTCTGCCTGAAATGACATCATATTTTTGCCCAAGAATATTGCAATTGCATTAGCAGAACAAAATAAAATGCATAAAAAAATCCCCTTGAAACAAAATGGCAAAACGATAATTAAAAAAAAAGGGTTACATGGGACACAAAAGTGCATTTTTAAGGTTTGCATTAAAAAATACATTGCATAGGGCCTTTTAACCAAGAGATTGTCAGACTGATCGATAAAAAGCGCCAAGAGTCAATGAATGTTGTTTCCTTTTTTTTGTTTCTTGATTCTAGGGTTGTGGATATGTCTTCTCTGCCAAGAACAAGACTTGTCATACACTGCTCCTGTCGGACAAAGATATGCCGCACTGCATCCCAAGTAAGTGAAATTGACAGGAAAGGAAATTTGAGATTGGGTAAAACCTTTACCTTTTAGGCACAACTCGCATAAAAAATGCCACAAAAAAGTGCACATAATTGCTCAAATTTTGCCTGTGCGTGTGCTTGGATCATAACTCACCTTTGTTTGGCCCTTACACTAAATACATCGGAATATGGAATACAGTTACACAAAGGTACATTTAAACATGTAAGTAAGGAATAAGAAAGCAAAGACAATTCAGCATAATAGGATGGGACGCCGTTTACTAGGCCGAAGGGTATCATTTTTTATTGGCATAGGCCGTTCGGAGCAATACATGCAGTTTTGTCTTTGATTTCAGGGTTAATGGGACCTGCCAGTATCCCTTAGTCAAGTCGATTTGTTGTGAATAAGTGATGTTTTGCCAATTGTCAGAAGATCTGATCTTGGTTCCACGCGTACAGCTAAATACGTATGTGAAGACGTCAGCGCGCGACCGACAAGAGTGAACCAGAACAATGACAGCTGACGTCACACTTCGGTACTCTATTTGTAAATGGTTGCTACAGGTGAAGTGCTTTTGGCCGTGCATGGCAAGATAGCAAAAATAGTGAATGCCATGAGACTCACTATGGGTGAGGTGTTATACATCAAAATGAATTTCAATCAATATAGACCAAAGCATACACAAAAGACATGCTTTATCGATGTGCAGTGTTGGACTGTATATTTTCTTGAGTTACATTTGAGTTATAACATTTTATTTATGTCAACAGTTGTATAAGTGGAGATAAATATCACTTTTCGATCTAATTTTCCCGGTGATGTTTTTTTTTTCCCAGGCGATGCCGTGTACCATCACTCCGTCTATCTTGGCGATGACAGCAGTAGGATAGTGGACACTTTTGTGTTCTACTACAACAAAATGGGCATGGCCGGCAATATGACTGTCGGTGTCTACAGGGGAAGCTGTATCCCATCATTAACTGTCTTCTTCGGGTCGCAAGGGGGCGGTAGGAAAGCAGCAACCATCTTTGTTAATACAAATTGAAACTTATTTACAATTAAACAAATGAATGATTTCAAGTAACCACCGGATGTATTTGACAAAACACACTTGATAATTCGACCACGAGAATCAGGCGCTTTGAACACAATTCTTTAACGTTTTCACGACACTTTGGCATAAAGCGAACTTCAGGTCATCACCGCACAAAATGCACATAGCGGTAGGCTTGTTGTCATTCCGCAATAGGCTGGTTCCCCGATAACATTATCGTTGCGATTTTGTATTCAGAGGCGGGAATCATGCATAGGCTAATTCTGCATATAGTATGCATACATTAGGATGACATCCTCATATTCTAGTCCTAATCTATAATCCGGTATCGGTCTGTCCATTCGAAGTCCGAAGGACAATTAATAGACCGTGAACCAGTCTACTACAACCACTACGCCCTGAAAGTGTCAATCAGTGTCGTTTTTGTATTCTACACGGCCAGGGGTAAGTGGTGGAACGCGCACGCAGCCCATGGAGTCGAGGCTGGTTCGAAACCTGTGTAATTTCGGAGCATTATGACATGGTGTTACAACTGATAATGTAGTAACCAACGGATAACGTATCACCAACCAATAATGTATCACAAATTGACCGATATTGTATCACTAACCGATAATGTAGCAACAATTGACTGATAGTGTAGTAACATTTATATCCGATAATGTATCACGTGTCGACGGATAATGTAACTACAAAATAACTGTATCCGATAATGTATCACCTCGGAACGGATACTGTATCAACCGATAAAGTATCAAAATCAACCGATAATGTAACAGGATGGGGAAAAGGTGTACACAAATGTTTTGACCGGGGAGGGGGGTCCGGGCTATTGGATCACCCCCCCCCCCATTATTTCGTATTTAGAGAAAAAAGGCAGATTTTGAGGTATTTTTCAAACTTTCCAACCGCCGAAATGTATTAAATAGTACTGAGAAAGGGGGAAAAGGACAAAAAACTTGAAATGCGCTGATACATTTGTATCATGAACAGCGCCCCCAGTGTCATGTCCCCCCCCCCCCCTCCGCCCCTCTTTTTGAATTTTATGGCCTGGATTTTTTTTTTTTTTTTTTTTTTTTATAGCTATCCCTCATCCCCCAGTCCCCGGCACAGATTTACGCCACTGTTGCAATGGCGGACATAGGAATTTTCGTGACGTTTGGACTGCAAACTGCATGGGTTCAAAAAACTGAAGTCAGTGGGTGGACAAATAACAAATGACGTCACATGCGAACGGTGCCCCCCCCCCGCCTTAAAACAAAAGCTTGGGCATTTGTACGGTACAGTAATATAGTGTACATGATTGTAGGATTTTATCAGCGCTCCCCGTTGAAAATATGACACGAGCCCCCCCCCCCCCCCCTCAGTTTTTTTATTTTACCATGGAGCTATGGGCTCCGTGCACAAATGCCCCTCAAACGGCCAGAAACGGAGAGTTGGGGGAGGACCCAGACTGGTTCCCGGTCCATCCACTGCGTATTTTGAATGATGCAAAGTTATTGGGGGAGTGAATAGTATGGGAGACCCAGTCAGTAGCCGTGTCACGCACACAGCCCTGTTTGACCTCAGTTTCTCGTCCCGAGGTCACGCACGCATGGCCTAAAAGCGCACGCGAGATTTTACATGCACTGTTTGGCCAAAATGGCTAAATGAGTGAAAAGTTGGAATCGTGTGCTCTATTTTGATAACAAAAATAACTGCTTTTGAAAATATAAAGTGTTGTTATGGCCTGTCAAACAAAATCATATTTTTTATCAACAAAATCGAGGGCCGATAGTTTTTAGGTGTACATTAGATTCTTAAAAACGGCCGAAACAAATGGCAAGGCTAAGTAGATAGAGGAAAGTATACGTTTCATTTTCATGTGAAACACGTGCAGGAGACATCTAATGAAAACGTTGTGAATAGCACGTGCGAACGCGCAATGAATGACTTATGAATATTAAGCAGGCCCATACTGGAGCTCGACCAATCAGTAGGCGTATGGGTCACAAGGTCACACCGTGTTTGGGTTCCTCGCTCTTAGCTTTACAATGCAAAACAAATGGCAAGGCTAAGTAGATAGAGGAAATTATACGCTTCATTTTCATATGAAACACGTGCAGGAGACATCTAATGTTTGCTCCAAATCGCCGGTTGAAAAATAAGAAGACTTTTGCGAGATTTCATGATTTTCAATCACATGTACGCGTGTAAACGAATGTAAGTACGCCGACATACAAAATGTACGCTGGCCTGAAAACGTTGTGAATAGCACGTGCGAACGCGCAATGAATGACTTATGAATATTAAGCAGGCCCATACTGGAGCTCGACCAATCAGTAGGCGTATGGGTCACAAGGTCACACCGTGTTTGGGTTCCTCGCTCTATGCTTTACAATGGCGACGATCTTTTCGCGTTGTAAAAAATGGACGCTGGTGGAAACATTAGGTGTACATCGAATTCTTAAAATATTAACGACATCACGTTCACGCAATTTTTTTGTAGATGAAGGTTCACTCGTTCGTTTGATTACCTCAACATTTTGGAGACTTTCGTCGTTCTCGAAAAAAACCTCGGAAATTTCATGATCTAATTTTTAGTCGATTTGTCCGTGAAATAATATCATCAAAATGCATCGAAATCCCTTTTTTTAGAAAAAAAAATACCTTGATAGATGTACGAAGTAGGTCTTTAACTACTTAAAACAACTTTGTTTGTTTGGATCGGTTATGGTTTGCCATGAAAATGGCGCATTTTCTGAAGCCCTTTTTACGGCCGTCGTTTGCTGGCCTAGCGTTGCTATCAGTTGTGTGGACGAGAAAATAGAGGAGCTGCGTGTGACACGGCAACTGACTGGACCAACGCGCTGACGTTGCCTGACGATCATGCGCAGATACTGCGGCTAATAGCCTTGGCACATTCTGGAACTGGAAGTGGTGTGGAACTTTGCGCGTGAATCAGTACACTACAGTACGCACATGCTGTGTCCCGTCCATTGATCTCCATACGGAGATCAATGGTCCCGTACGACCATGGTGCTCTCAGAAGTGGTAAAACGCGCCCTCTTGTGTTAGAGCACGGAGCCCATACGGAGGCCAAGTGTCCGGAGAAAAGAACTTGTCCACATTAATTTCGGCGCGGATGTGCGAGTGCGGTTCCCCCCGACATCAAAAGCTGGATACGCCACTAGCCTAGGCCCACTTTGAAGTAGAGCATCTCCAAACAAGAGCAACTCCCTCCAAAATTCAAAAAAAAAATCTTAATGATAAACTTTCCCGAGTGGGGACTCATCATAGTAAAGGCACTTATTAGACTTTAATTAATTTGCAATATTTCCACCTTTTCCAAATATACTGATACATTATCGGTTGATTTTTGATACATTATCAGTTGATACAGTATCCGTTCCGTGGTGATACATTATCGGATACAGTTAATTTGTAGTTACATTATCCGTCGACACATGATACATTATCGGATACAAATTTTACTACACTGTCAGTCAATTGTTGCTACATTATCGGTTAGTGATACAATATCGGTCAATTTGTGATACATTATCGGTTAGTGATACGTTATACGTTGGTTACTACGTTATCAGTTGTAACACATGGTAATCTTTTCATGCATGTTAAAGTCTTAAAATAAGTAAGAGCAGCTATAAACGTCTTGGTTAGAACCGGTTAGGCGCCCGAGCCGAGAGCTTCTCAAGGCAAATATTTATTGTCCTGATTCAGGCGCCACTTTATTTACTGGTCGACTTTAAACACTTCCCGGCGGTGTTTAAACTTGGTTTAAGATCACACCCGTGACCGGCTATCGACCAATATGAATATGTAAACTGTGTTAGATATTTATGGATGATACATTTATGCTACCTTGTGATAACAAAAATGCCTCACGAAATGTTGCAATGATTGGGTTTATTCTTGCGCTGCTTGTACTGCTTCCATTTGTAGCTCTGTATGATACCTTAAAAGACCTCAGGGCTGAGTTCTAGAACCCCTGAGCAAATATATCACCTATAAATCAACATGTACTTTGTTCTTTACTTTTATAGTCCCCACTCTTGTGACAGTCGGATTCGCCAACTACACCAAAGGCATCTCCGATCCGTCCAAGTATTTCACCGTGCCGTCTTATTGTCCCCAGGTAAGACTCAAAGTCCCATAGTGTACTGGTAACTCTCTTAGTACCTCCGCCAATGAGGTTTTGTTTGGTTTGTCCGTTACAAGATAACCCAAACAGTATGGACGGATTTTCATGAAAAGTGCATTAGGGGTGGGGTTTTGGTACAAGTACAAATCGATTGGTTTTTGAAGTGATGCGGATCTGGGTCTGGATCTATTACATTTTGGAAGTGATCTGGATCTGGGTCTGGATCTATTGCATTTTGGAAGTGATCTGGATTTATTACCTTTTGGAAGTGATCTGGATTTGGTCTGAATCTCTTACATTTCGGAAGTGATGCGGATCTGGGTCTGGATCTATTACATTTTTTTATGTGATCTGGATGTGGGTCAGGATCTATTACATTTTGGAAGTGATGCACTTCCGGGTCTGGATTTAATACATTTTGGAAGTGATCTGGATCTGGGTCTGGATCTATTACATTTTGAGAGTGATCCGAATCTGCGCTTTCAATCTGCGGGCTCAAAGTCAATAATTTTGACGTATTTTGAGATACCCTGTTGGAGACCTTCCACTTACATTCCCAAATTTAACTATCACGTATGTGTTCAGTACTTACTTCCAGTGTCATTCCAAAAACATTTTCTTGATGAAAATGGAGCCCATATGCACACATACAACGTCTTACAGTGACAGCCTTATTGAATCTTAGAAGCGTGACCCCAAAGCTGTGACGTCGTGTTGTGCAAATCAATGTAGTCGTTTTCCCGCATATGATGAACGAAGCCCTCCATGTGTGTACCTTAAGGAATAGGATGCAAGGCCAGTATTTCCTTTGGGTATACTGGCAATATGGCGGGTAATTTTTCAGCCTTTGCGGAGGTTTGCTCTCTCTGAGTGCTTTCTAGTTTGTAAACCATTTTTTGTGACCTCACACTATTGTTAAAAGTATACATTATTAGCAAACTGTAGATTTGTATCTAACCACAGATACCATGGATTCCAGAGTTGTGTAAATTTACGATTATTGTACTGCGCAAAAAGGTAAAATTGAAAACAAATTGAAAAGCGATCATGTTGCGAACTCGTTCCATCCTGTAATTTGGTAAGAATTTGTAATCGCCATTTAAGAAGTTGTTTATCAACATGCATCAAAATTGATCATGACCAGAGTACGATGATTTTCAATGTTAATCTGGCCCCTTTATATTTTTACTCTTTATAACTCGGAAAGTGTATTTCTTACATTCATGGATGTCCCCCTTTTCCATTTTGGTAGCAGTGGTGGTTAATGTCGTGGTTGTTGTGGTTGTTGTGGTAGTTGTTGTTGTTATCGTGAAGTTCATGATTACCATGCCGGTTCTACATTTGGAACCCAAAGGGAGTCGAATCCGTTACTCACGTTCTGCTAAAGAGAAGACAATGATTACTCGTACTCAACAACGCTAAACGTTGGTAAGACCTACACTATAGTTTCAAGATATACTGTGGGGGATAAAAGACATTGGCCACAGTTTAAGGAAAACCGAACACTATATGAATCGTGTCGACTATAGACGTACAGTAAATGTGAATAATATATTGTTTTGTTTTATCTGACGTTATTTACACAGTCCTGCGGCCAGACGATGGAAACGGGCAAATATATCCGCGACATTCTGCAGTATCCTGGCCTGTTCTAGGCCGAGTGACTCTCACCAGTGTTGCTGTTGTCGAGGTACTTGTCGTGGATCACAATCACATCACTATCCTGTCACAGATCAATCCCAATCAACTCACTTGTCAAGTTACAAGTAACTGATATGGGCAGTTACCAACAGGTTTTTGTCACAGTAACTATTCATTTGAATAGCTTATGTGTATATTATGTGCGTGGTCCGCTCATAAGTCCGACGCCTCATAGGTCCGCGCCTCCTAAGTCCGAAACAGCGTTTGTCCGTTGTCGGACTTATGAGGCGTCGGACTAATGAGGCGTCGGACTTATGAGGCATAACATGTATTTATTCCGCCTCATAGGTTTGACGCCGCATAAGTCTGACGCCTCATAGCTGATCCGACACCTCATAAGTCCAAAACAGCGTTTGCCTACTGTCGGACTAATGAGGTGTCGGACCCATGAGGCGGAATTTATGCCTCATTAGTCCGACGGACATGAGGTATACGGTCCCCTTGGTACTTGATGAGTTGTGATGGACTTGTGATGGACCTTTGATGGACTTGTGATAAACTTGTGACGACTTGTGATCAATCCCAACTTCAACGACTACAACACCGTCTCTAACTGATCTCCATCAAACGAATAGAACAAGACTTCAAAAGAAAAAAAAGGCATTTACTGCAAACTTACCTGAAATATTAGTTAACTAATAATGTACATGCATGGAAGTCATTATAAGTTGTATTTAATTGTAAAAATCTTACTACTTACTTATGTATATACGTAAGTAATATTTGTATACTATTACATGTAATGTAATGTTTGTAATTATATTTTACGTAGCGGTGGATGTAGGTTTTCGTTAAAAGACAATGACATATCCGTTATGAATAATAATTCTTAGAATGAATATTAATGCAATCTGCTGAAATGGTATCGATTTCAGTATTTTTTTTAATCTAAAAGTAGCTTATGAAATTGGCTTTCCCGTCATTATTATGTTTGGTGCTACAAAATTTTTTTTGAAAAATAAAATATAATTTGAGGAGTTTGGGTTCCGCTTTTTAACTCACCCTGTAGTACAGTGGAACATCGCTATACCGATTACCGCTATACCGAATATTCGGCTCTACCGAATATCGTCCTTGGCTACCGATTTTTGTGTACAAAGCGTACCGAACATTGTTATTGAAAAATGCCCACAAAAGCGGCAAGTTGTTATTATTTCCCAAAGAAATAGAAGGGAAAATTTAGCCACACATTGTTACAGGTAGTAAGCTAAAAAAACTGTGTAGTTACACAATTCAATAGTCGACATGTGTTCAAAGTCGTCTCTCAGTAACTACCAGGGCATGCAGTGTGTAGTTCTGCAGGGGCCTTTTAATTGAAAAGTGAGTACCGGAGCACTAACAGCTTCAAATCGGTTTACCCAACGATCGCTATTACAAAAAATTTCCGTGGATCCCGCGATGTTGGGTATAGCGGCGTTTCACGGACGTACACCGCGGCGCTAGCTGTTGTAGAAAAACCGAACCATCACATTTATTGGCACAAGATGACACAACATGCATCATGACACTTTTGGTAATGGAATCGAGTGAAAAAAGTGTAAGGGTACTGATAGGGTTGCGGCGGCGGAATTCAGGTGACAACTTTTGGGAATGTTAACCCTTTAAAAACAATATTATGATATTGTGACAGGATCCCGAACAGAATAAATGTGGTCACGGACCACGCTCAGTTTCTTATGAAACTTTTGATGCTAAATTAAGTTCAGTATTAAAAACATTTCTCAACGAAGAAAACATTTTTTGTGGAGTTATTGTTGAATAGCTACCTTTTTTTTGATTAAATGGCCTATACATTTAGTTTAAATGGTCGTCATTAAATGGTTGCTAAATTACAAAATAACGCAGAGGTATATTTTTTTTCAATGGTGGGTTTTTACTTAAAAAAAAAGAGCAAAGCTTATACATCAGTTTTGCCTTGGCGTCAGTGCTTAACATTTAATGAGTTTAATGACTTATGATCTCCTTATGGTAAACTACATGCATTTGTTTGTTTTGACATGCATTTAAATGTCAACTTTAATGGCCATATTTTGGCCAGTATAATGGTTTTGCAAATTCGAAACGTTGACCGGGGCCATGGGAAACATTGAGCTACTTTGGCACCAGTAATTTACGAAATCTAAATGTCAGCCATTACTTCACCGATCCCCTTCCATAGAAAAGAAAACACATCACAATTCTGTGCATTAAAAATGAGGCTACTCTGCAGCGTTTAAATAATCATTGGTTAATTCTCAATTCATCTTACTTTTTGGTTAATTATCTCTCCTTAAATATCAACGCTATTTTCGAGCATTTTTTTCCACAATGATTGTTGCTGCAGGATGGCCTGCAAAAAGAAGGCAACCCACGTATGACAGCAATTGTCACCACCGTGTATAATTTATTAATCCTCCTGATTGAGCCCTACACGTAAATGCATCGCTCATGGCTTTTACTTACACCCACACTGGGCGTATTGTTTTATACAGAGCATTATGACCGTGCTGCACACAGGTTATTACCTTTACATTCTAAGACTCATTGGTCATTTGACATGTTTGGCAGTTGCTCAGTACAGCAGAAGTTAGATCATTGTTCTAAGGTGTTATCACTCAATCATAGTCATGTTTATATATCAGGGAATCCAGGCAACCAAGATGCAGGACCAACTTTTCCCTTCTTAAGTGTTTCTTGATTCAACTTCATGTAGGCCTACAGTTTGTTTCCACAGTATACAAGTACTGTCCCCATGAGTAGTTCTTCAACCAGTCAGTCGGTCAGTATTCAGAAATCCTGCAGTACGAGTAATAGTTAGTATGGGTGCACAACTTTGTGCACTGATCCCTATTTTCCCCAGTCCTATATGTTCCCCAGTCCTATATGTTTCCAAGTCCCTATGTTCCCCAGTCATATAATGTTCCCCAGTCCCTATGTTCCCCAGTCCTATATGTTCCCCAGACCCTATGCTCCACAGTCCTATATGTTCCCAAGCCCCAATGTTCCACAATCCTATAACGTTCCCCAGTCCCTATGTTCCCCAGTCCTATATCTTCCCAAGTCCCTATGTTCCCCAGTCCTTATCTTCCCCAGTCCTTTATGTTCCACAATCCCTTTGTTCCCCAGTGCTATAATGTTCCCCAGTCCCTATGTTCCATAGTCCTATATGTTCCCAAGTCCCTTTGTTCCCCAGTCATATAATGTTCCCCATCCTAATGTTCTCCAGTCCTATATGTTCCAAAGTCCCTATGTTCCCCAGACCTATAATGTTCCCCAGTCCCTATGTTCCCAAGTCCCTTTGTTCCCCATCCTATAATGTTCCCCATCCTTATGTTATCCAGTCGTATATGTTCCCAGGTCCCTATGTTCCCCAGTCCTATAATGTTCCCCAGTCTGTATGTTCCACAGTCCTATGTTCCCTGGTCCCTATGTTCCCCAGTCCTATAATGTTCCCCAGTCTCTATGTTCCACAGTCCCTATGTTCCCAAGTCCCTATGTTCCCCAGTCCTATAATGTTCCCCAGTCCCTATGTTTCCCAGTCCTATAATGTTCCCCAGTCCCTATGTTCCCACAGTGACTCTATTCATATATCATGTAACCCCAACCCTAACCCTGTCCCTAACCCTGTCCCTTACCCTAACCCGAAACACTGGGGAACATAGGGACTGTGGAACATCGGGTAGACCCCGTCAGTATTAGGGATACGTTCTAGTACAAATTTGGTTCGTTCCAGTTCCGTTTTCTCTTGTTCACTGTTCAACCAAGTTCGGTTAACTCACTGCATATTACAACAAAATGAAGTTGTTGTGGAATAAAGTCGAGGTTAACACGGTTCTCAACTAGAGATGCTGGCGTATTGACTATCTGTTCTCCACCAATTCCTTAAAGGGTGCTGTGATCATCTACATTCGAAGAACGCCAACTTGTAATTTGATTTTCAACAGTCAATCAAGGGCACGGAGGAGACTTTTCATACTCGTTCGACTGATAATGTAGTAACCAACGGATAACGTATCACCAACCGATAATGTAGCACAAATTGACCGATATTGTATCACTAACCGATAATGTACCAAAAATTGACTAATAGTGTAGTAAAATTTATATCCGATAATGTATCACGTGTCGACGGATAATGTAACTACAAAATAACTGTATCCGATAATGTATCACCACGGAACGGATACTGTATCAACCGATAATGTATCAAAAATCAACCGATAATGTGTCAGTATGGGGAAAAGGTGTACACAAAAATACCCCCTATCTAAGCTGCCTCCGTTCATATTTTGAAAAGGCGGACATTATTATTTTTTTTTTGGGGGGGGGTGTCACAGCAGAGGGAGGGGAATTTGTATGCAATTTGTTTTGGGACACAGCTGCCCCCCCCCCCCCGTATTTTGAATGTGCAAAGTTATTGGGGGAGGAAATAGTCTGGGAGACCATCGCAAGTTAAATTGAACGTATGCGCGCGCCGAAGTTGCCTGACGCTCTTGCGAAGACGCTGTTCAAGTGCTAATATCCACATTCTGGCACATTCTGGAAGTGGTGTGCAACTTTGCGCGCGAACCAGTACAGTACGCACATGCTGTGTCCCGTCCATTGATCTCCATACGGAGATCAATGGTCCCGTAGTGGTAAAAAGGCGCCCTCTTGTGTCGCAGAATGGAGCCCATATGGAGGCCAAGTGTCCGGAGAAAAGAACTTGTCCACATTTCGGTGCGGTTTGTGCGAGTGCGGTTACCCCCCCCCCCCTTGACATCAAAAGCTGGATACGCCACTAGCCTAGGCCCACGTGGAAGTAGAGCGTCTCCAAACCAGAGCAACACCCTACCTCCCGAATTCAAAAAAATATATTCTTAATGATAAACTTTCTCGAGTGGGGACTTATCATAGTAAAGGCACTTATACTATATACTTTAATTAATTTGCAATATTTCCACCTTTTCCCAATACTGATACATTATCGGTTGATTTTTGATACACTATTGGTTGATACAGTAACCGTTCTGTGGTGATACATTATCGGATACAGTTATTTTGTAGTTACATTATCCGTCGACACGTGATACATTATCGGATACAAATTTTACTACACTATCAGTCAATTTTTGGTACATTATCGGTTAGTGATACAATATCGGTCAATTTGTGATACATTATCGGTTGGTGATACGTTATCGGTTGGTTACTACATTATCAGTTGTAACACAGCGCCATGCAACACCGCCTCTCTATGTCTCGATCAAAAACTACCTTAACATAGGAAATTCTAGACAAACTCGACGTTGTTCGGAAGCTGCTGAATAGCTCTACAACCTGCCAAAACAAGCAAGTCTTCAGACCCAAGAATTGTGGAGAAAATGCAAGATGTAGTCACTCACACCCGCTAGTTGCGTTTTGTGCAGTACATGCCATAGCAAGGCCTGTCAGCGCCATGCAACACCGCCTCTCTATGTCTCGATCAAAAACTACCTTAACATACGAAATTCTAGACAAACTCGACGTTGTTCGGAAGCTGCTGAATAGCTCTACAACCTGCCAAAACAAGCAAGTCTTCAGACCCAAGAATTGTGGAGAAAATGCAAGTTGTAGTCACTCACACCCGCTAGTTGCGTTTTGTGCAGTACATGCCATAGCAAGGCCTGTCAGCGCCATGCAACACCGCCTCTCTATGTCTCGATCAAAAACTACCTTAACATAGGAAATTCTAGACAAACTCGACGTTGTTCGGAAGCTGCTGAATAGCTCTACAACCTGCCAAAACAAGCAAGTCTTCACACCCAAGAATTGTGGAGAAAATGCAAGATGTAGTCACTCACACCCGCTAGTTGCGTTTTGTGCAGTACATGCCATAGCAAGGCCTGTCAGCGCCATGCAACACCGCCTCTCTATGTCTCGATCAAAAACTACCTTAACATAGAAATTCTAGACAAACTCGACGTTGTTCGGAAGCTGCTGAATAGCTCTACAACCTGCCAAAACAAGCAAGTCTTCAGACCCAAGAATTGTGGAGAAAATGCAAGATGTAGTCACTCACACCCGCTAGTTGCGTTTTGTGCAGTACATGCCATAGCAAGGCCTGTCAGCGCCATGCAACACCGCCTCTCTATGTCTCGATCAAAAACTACCTTAACATAGGAAATTCTAGACAAACTCGACGTTGTTCGGAAGCTGCTGAATAGCTCTACAACCTGCCAAAACAAGCAAGTCTTCAGACCCAAGAATTGTGGAGAAAATGCAAGATGTAGTCACTCACACCCGCTAGTTGCGTTTTGTGCAGTACATGCCATAGCAAGGCCTGTCAGCGCCATGCAACACCGCCTCTCTATGTCTCGATCAAAAACTACCTTAACATAGGAAATTCTAGACAAACTCGACGTTGTTCGGAAGCTGCTGAATAGCTCTACAACCTGCCAAAACAAGCAAGTCTTCAGACCCAAGAATTGTGGAGAAAATGCAAGATGTAGTCACTCACACCCGCTAGTTGCGTTTTGTGCAGTACATGCCATAGCAAGGCCTGTCAGCGCCATGCAACACCGCCTCTCTATGTCTCGATCAAAAACTACCTTAACATAGGAAATTCTAGACAAACTCGACGTTGTTCGGAAGCTGCTGAATAGCTCTACAACCTGCCAAAACAAGCAAGTCTTCAGACCCAAGAATTGTGGAGAAAATGCAAGATGTAGTCACTCACACCCGCTAGTTGCGTTTTGTGCAGTACATGCCATAGCAAGGCCTGTCAGCGCCATGCAACACCGCCTCTCTATGTCTCGATCAAAAACTACCTTAACATAGGAAATTCTAGACAAACTCGACGTTGTTCGGAAGCTGCTGAATAGCTCTACAACTTGCCAAAACAAGCAAGTCTTCAGACCCAAGAATTGTGGAGAAAATGCAAGATGTAGTCACTCACACCCGCTAGTTGCGTTTTGTGCAGTACATGCCATAGCAAGGCCTGTCAGCGCCATGCAACACCGCCTCTCTATGTCTCGATCAAAAACTACCTTAACATAGGAAATTCTAGACAAACTCGACGTTGTTCGGAAGCTGCTGAATAGCTCTACAACCTGCCAAAACAAGCAAGTCTTCAGACCCAAGAATTGTGGAGAAAATGCAAGATGTAGTCACTCACACCCGCTAGTTGCGTTTTGTGCAGTACATGCCATAGCAAGGCCTGTCAGCGCCATGCAACACCGCCTCTCTATGTCTCGATCAAAAACTACCTTAACATAGGAAATTCTAGACAAACTCGACGTTGTTCGGAAGCTGCTGAATAGCTCTACAACCTGCCAAAACAAGCAAGTCTTCAGACCCAAGAATTGTGGAGAAAATGCAAGATGTAGTCACTCACACCCGCTAGTTGCGTTTTGTGCAGTACATGCCATAGCAAGGCCTGTCAGCGCCATGCAACACCGCCTCTCTATGTCTCGATCAAAAACTACCTTAACATAGGAAATTCTAGACAAACTCGACGTTGTTCGGAAGCTGCTGAATAGCTCTACAACTTGCCAAAACAAGCAAGTCTTCAGACCCAAGAATTGTGGAGAAAATGCAAGATGTAGTCACTCACACCCGCTAGTTGCGTTTTGTGCAGTACATGCCATAGCAAGGCCTGTCAGCGCCATGCAACACCGCCTCTCTATGTCTCGATCAAAAACTACCTTAACATAGGAAATTCTAGACAAACTCGACGTTGTTCGGAAGCTGCTGAATAGCTCTACAACCTGCCAAAACAAGCAAGTCTTCAGACCCAAGAATTGTGGAGAAAATGCAAGATGTAGTCACTCACACCCGCTAGTTGCGTTTTGTGCAGTACATGCCATAGCAAGGCCTGTCAGCGCCATGCAACACCGCCTCTCTATGTCTCGATCAAAAACTACCTTAACATAGGAAATTCTAGACAAACTCGACGTTGTTCGGAAGCTGCTGAATAGCTCTACAACTTGCCAAAACAAGCAAGTCTTCAGACCCAAGAATTGTGGAGAAAATGCAAGATGTAGTCACTCACACCCGCTAGTTGCGTTTTGTGCAGTACATGCCATAGCAAGGCCTGTCAGCGCCATGCAACACCGCCTCTCTATGTCTCGATCAAAAACTACCTTAACATAGGAAATTCTAGACAAACTCGACGTTGTTCGGAAGCTGCTGAATAGCTCTACAACCTGCCAAAACAAGCAAGTCTTCAGACCCAAGAATTGTGGAGAAAATGCAAGATGTAGTCACTCACACCCGCTAGTTGCGTTTTGTGCAGTACATGCCATAGCAAGGCCTGTCAGCGCCATGCAACACCGCCTCTCTATGTCTCGATCAAAAACTACCTTAACATAGGAAATTCTAGACAAACTCGACGTTGTTCGGAAGCTGCTGAATAGCTCTACAACCTGCCAAAACAAGCAAGTCTTCAGACCCAAGAATTGTGGAGAAAATGCAAGATGTAGTCACTCACACCCGCTAGTTGCGTTTTGTGCAGTACATGCCATAGCAAGGCCTGTCAGCGCCATGCAACACCGCCTCTCTATGTCTCGATCAAAAACTACCTTAACATAGGAAATTCTAGACAAACTCGACGTTGTTCGGAAGCTGCTGAATAGCTCTACAACCTGCCAAAACAAGCAAGTCTTCAGACCCAAGAATTGTGGAGAAAATGCAAGATGTAGTCACTCACACCCGCTAGTTGCGTTTTGTGCAGTACATGCCATAGCAAGGCCTGTCAGCGCCATGCAACACCGCCTCTCTATGTCTCGATCAAAAACTACCTTAACATAGGAAATTCTAGACAAACTCGACGTTGTTCGGAAGCTGCTGAATAGCTCTACAACCTGCCAAAACAAGCAAGTCTTCAGACCCAAGAATTGTGGAGAAAATGCAAGATGTAGTCACTCACACCCGCTAGTTGCGTTTTGTGCAGTACATGCCATAGCAAGGCCTGTCAGCGCCATGCAACACCGCCTCTCTATGTCTCGATCAAAAACTACCTTAACATAGGAAATTCTAGACAAACTCGACGTTGTTCGGAAGCTGCTGAATAGCTCTACAACCTGCCAAAACAAGCAAGTCTTCAGACCCAAGAATTGTGGAGAAAATGCAAGATGTAGTCACTCACACCCGCTAGTTGCGTTTTGTGCAGTACATGCCATAGCAAGGCCTGTCAGCGCCATGCAACACCGCCTCTCTATGTCTCGATCAAAAACTACCTTAACATAGGAAATTCTAGACAAACTCGACGTTGTTCGGAAGCTGCTGAATAGCTCTACAACCTGCCAAAACAAGCAAGTCTTCAGACCCAAGAATTGTGGAGAAAATGCAAGATGTAGTCACTCACACCCGCTAGTTGCGTTTTGTGCAGTACATGCCATAGCAAGGCCTGTCAGCGCCATGCAACACCGCCTCTCTATGTCTCGATCAAAAACTACCTTAACATAGGAAATTCTAGACAAACTCGACGTTGTTCGGAAGCTGCTGAATAGCTCTACAACCTGCCAAAACAAGCAAGTCTTCAGACCCAAGAATTGTGGAGAAAATGCAAGATGTAGTCACTCACACCCGCTAGTTGCGTTTTGTGCAGTACATGCCATAGCAAGGCCTGTCAGCGCCATGCAACACCGCCTCTCTATGTCTCGATCAAAAACTACCTTAACATAGGAAATTCTAGACAAACTCGACGTTGTTCGGAAGCTGCTGAATAGCTCTACAACCTGCCAAAACAAGCAAGTCTTCAGACCCAAGAATTGTGGAGAAAATGCAAGATGTAGTCACTCACACCCGCTAGTTGCGTTTTGTGCAGTACATGCCATAGCAAGGCCTGTCAGCGCCATGCAACACCGCCTCTCTATGTCTCGATCAAAAACTACCTTAACATAGGAAATTCTAGACAAACTCGACGTTGTTCGGAAGCTGCTGAATAGCTCTACAACCTGCCAAAACAAGCAAGTCTTCAGACCCAAGAATTGTGGAGAAAATGCAAGATGTAGTCACTCACACCCGCTAGTTGCGTTTTGTGCAGTACATGCCATAGCAAGGCCTGTCAGCGCCATGCAACACCGCCTCTCTATGTCTCGATCAAAAACTACCTTAACATAGGAAATTCTAGACAAACTCGACGTTGTTCGGAAGCTGCTGAATAGCTCTACAACCTGCCAAAACAAGCAAGTCTTCAGACCCAAGAATTGTGGAGAAAATGCAAGATGTAGTCACTCACACCCGCTAGTTGCGTTTTGTGCAGTACATGCCATAGCAAGGCCTGTCAGCGCCATGCAACACCGCCTCTCTATGTCTCGATCAAAAACTACCTTAACATAGGAAATTCTAGACAAACTCGACGTTGTTCGGAAGCTGCTGAATAGCTCTACAACCTGCCAAAACAAGCAAGTCTTCAGACCCAAGAATTGTGGAGAAAATGCAAGATGTAGTCACTCACACCCGCTAGTTGCGTTTTGTGCAGTACATGCCATAGCAAGGCCTGTCAGCGCCATGCAACACCGCCTCTCTATGTCTCGATCAAAAACTACCTTAACATAGGAAATTCTAGACAAACTCGACGTTGTTCGGAAGCTGCTGAATAGCTCTACAACCTGCCAAAACAAGCAAGTCTTCAGACCCAAGAATTGTGGAGAAAATGCAAGATGTAGTCACTCACACCCGCTAGTTGCGTTTTGTGCAGTACATGCCATAGCAAGGCCTGTCAGCGCCATGCAACACCGCCTCTCTATGTCTCGATCAAAAACTACCTTAACATAGGAAATTCTAGACAAACTCGACGTTGTTCGGAAGCTGCTGAATAGCTCTACAACCTGCCAAAACAAGCAAGTCTTCAGACCCAAGAATTGTGGAGAAAATGCAAGATGTAGTCACTCACACCCGCTAGTTGCGTTTTGTGCAGTACATGCCATAGCAAGGCCTGTCAGCGCCATGCAACACCGCCTCTCTATGTCTCGATCAAAAACTACCTTAACATAGGAAATTCTAGACAAACTCGACGTTGTTCGGAAGCTGCTGAATAGCTCTACAACCTGCCAAAACAAGCAAGTCTTCAGACCCAAGAATTGTGGAGAAAATGCAAGATGTAGTCACTCACACCCGCTAGTTGCGTTTTGTGCAGTACATGCCATAGCAAGGCCTGTCAGCGCCATGCAACACCGCCTCTCTATGTCTCGATCAAAAACTACCTTAACATAGGAAATTCTAGACAAACTCGACGTTGTTCGGAAGCTGCTGAATAGCTCTACAACCTGCCAAAACAAGCAAGTCTTCAGACCCAAGAATTGTGGAGAAAATGCAAGATGTAGTCACTCACACCCGCTAGTTGCGTTTTGTGCAGTACATGCCATAGCAAGGCCTGTCAGCGCCATGCAACACCGCCTCTCTATGTCTCGATCAAAAACTACCTTAACATAGGAAATTCTAGACAAACTCGACGTTGTTCGGAAGCTGCTGAATAGCTCTACAACCTGCCAAAACAAGCAAGTCTTCAGACCCAAGAATTGTGGAGAAAATGCAAGATGTAGTCACTCACACCCGCTAGTTGCGTTTTGTGCAGTACATGCCATAGCAAGGCCTGTCAGCGCCATGCAACACCGCCTCTCTATGTCTCGATCAAAAACTACCTTAACATAGGAAATTCTAGACAAACTCGACGTTGTTCGGAAGCTGCTGAATAGCTCTACAACCTGCCAAAACAAGCAAGTCTTCAGACCCAAGAATTGTGGAGAAAATGCAAGATGTAGTCACTCACACCCGCTAGTTGCGTTTTGTGCAGTACATGCCATAGCAAGGCCTGTCAGCGCCATGCAACACCGCCTCTCTATGTCTCGATCAAAAACTACCTTAACATAGGAAATTCTAGACAAACTCGACGTTGTTCGGAAGCTGCTGAATAGCTCTACAACCTGCCAAAACAAGCAAGTCTTCAGACCCAAGAATTGTGGAGAAAATGCAAGATGTAGTCACTCACACCCGCTAGTTGCGTTTTGTGCAGTACATGCCATAGCAAGGCCTGTCAGCGCCATGCAACACCGCCTCTCTATGTCTCGATCAAAAACTACCTTAACATAGGAAATTCTAGACAAACTCGACGTTGTTCGGAAGCTGCTGAATAGCTCTACAACCTGCCAAAACAAGCAAGTCTTCAGACCCAAGAATTGTGGAGAAAATGCAAGATGTAGTCACTCACACCCGCTAGTTGCGTTTTGTGCAGTACATGCCATAGCAAGGCCTGTCAGCGCCATGCAACACCGCCTCTCTATGTCTCGATCAAAAACTACCTTAACATAGGAAATTCTAGACAAACTCGACGTTGTTCGGAAGCTGCTGAATAGCTCTACAACCTGCCAAAACAAGCAAGTCTTCAGACCCAAGAATTGTGGAGAAAATGCAAGATGTAGTCACTCACACCCGCTAGTTGCGTTTTGTGCAGTACATGCCATAGCAAGGCCTGTCAGCGCCATGCAACACCGCCTCTCTATGTCTCGATCAAAAACTACCTTAACATAGGAAATTCTAGACAAACTCGACGTTGTTCGGAAGCTGCTGAATAGCTCTACAACCTGCCAAAACAAGCAAGTCTTCAGACCCAAGAATTGTGGAGAAAATGCAAGATGTAGTCACTCACACCCGCTAGTTGCGTTTTGTGCAGTACATGCCATAGCAAGGCCTGTCAGCGCCATGCAACACCGCCTCTCTATGTCTCGATCAAAAACTACCTTAACATAGGAAATTCTAGACAAACTCGACGTTGTTCGGAAGCTGCTGAATAGCTCTACAACCTGCCAAAACAAGCAAGTCTTCAGACCCAAGAATTGTGGAGAAAATGCAAGATGTAGTCACTCACACCCGCTAGTTGCGTTTTGTGCAGTACATGCCATAGCAAGGCCTGTCAGCGCCATGCAACACCGCCTCTCTATGTCTCGATCAAAAACTACCTTAACATAGGAAATTCTAGACAAACTCGACGTTGTTCGGAAGCTGCTGAATAGCTCTACAACCTGCCAAAACAAGCAAGTCTTCAGACCCAAGAATTGTGGAGAAAATGCAAGATGTAGTCACTCACACCCGCTAGTTGCGTTTTGTGCAGTACATGCCATAGCAAGGCCTGTCAGCGCCATGCAACACCGCCTCTCTATGTCTCGATCAAAAACTACCTTAACATAGGAAATTCTAGACAAACTCGACGTTGTTCGGAAGCTGCTGAATAGCTCTACAACCTGCCAAAACAAGCAAGTCTTCAGACCCAAGAATTGTGGAGAAAATGCAAGATGTAGTCACTCACACCCGCTAGTTGCGTTTTGTGCAGTACATGCCATAGCAAGGCCTGTCAGCGCCATGCAACACCGCCTCTCTATGTCTCGATCAAAAACTACCTTAACATAGGAAATTCTAGACAAACTCGACGTTGTTCGGAAGCTGCTGAATAGCTCTACAACCTGCCAAAACAAGCAAGTCTTC
This sequence comes from Patiria miniata, assembly GCF_015706575.1. NCBI lineage: Eukaryota > Metazoa > Echinodermata > Asteroidea > Valvatida > Asterinidae > Patiria > Patiria miniata. Next base: position 17,431,328 of record NW_024037051.1, read on the forward strand.
AGACCCAAGAATTGTGGAGAAAATGCAAGATGTAGTCACTCACACCCGCTAGTTGCGTTTTGTGCAGTACATGCCATAGCAAGGCCTGTCAGCGCCATGCAACACCGCCTCTCTATGTCTCGATCAAAAACTACCTTAACATAGGAAATTCTAGACAAACTCGACGTTGTTCGGAAGCTGCTGAATAGCTCTACAACCTGCCAAAACAAGCAAGTCTTCAGACCCAAGAATTGTGGAGAAAATGCAAGATGTAGTCACTCACACCCGCTAGTTGCGTTTTGTGCAGTACATGCCATAGCAAGGCCTGTCAGCGCCATGCAACACCGCCTCTCTATGTCTCGATCAAAAACTACCTTAACATAGGAAATTCTAGACAAACTCGACGTTGTTCGGAAGCTGCTGAATAGCTCTACAACCTGCCAAAACAAGCAAGTCTTCAGACCCAAGAATTGTGGAGAAAATGCAAGATGTAGTCACTCACACCCGCTAGTTGCGTTTTGTGCAGTACATGCCATAGCAAGGCCTGTCAGCGCCATGCAACACCGCCTCTCTATGTCTCGATCAAAAACTACCTTAACATAGGAAATTCTAGACAAACTCGACGTTGTTCGGAAGCTGCTGAATAGCTCTACAACCTGCCAAAACAAGCAAGTCTTCAGACCCAAGAATTGTGGAGAAAATGCAAGATGTAGTCACTCACACCCGCTAGTTGCGTTTTGTGCAGTACATGCCATAGCAAGGCCTGTCAGCGCCATGCAACACCGCCTCTCTATGTCTCGATCAAAAACTACCTTAACATAGGAAATTCTAGACAAACTCGACGTTGTTCGGAAGCTGCTGAATAGCTCTACAACCTGCCAAAACAAGCAAGTCTTCAGACCCAAGAATTGTGGAGAAAATGCAAGATGTAGTCACTCACACCCGCTAGTTGCGTTTTGTGCAGTACATGCCATAGCAAGGCCTGTCAGCGCCATGCAACACCGCCTCTCTATGTCTCGATCAAAAACTACCTTAACATAGGAAATTCTAGACAAACTCGACGTTGTTCGGAAGCTGCTGAATAGCTCTACAACCTGCCAAAACAAGCAAGTCTTCAGACCCAAGAATTGTGGAGAAAATGCAAGATGTAGTCACTCACACCCGCTAGTTGCGTTTTGTGCAGTACATGCCATAGCAAGGCCTGTCAGCGCCATGCAACACCGCCTCTCTATGTCTCGATCAAAAACTACCTTAACATAGGAAATTCTAGACAAACTCGACGTTGTTCGGAAGCTGCTGAATAGCTCTACAACCTGCCAAAACAAGCAAGTCTTCAGACCCAAGAATTGTGGAGAAAATGCAAGATGTAGTCACTCACACCCGCTAGTTGCGTTTTGTGCAGTACATGCCATAGCAAGGCCTGTCAGCGCCATGCAACACCGCCTCTCTATGTCTCGATCAAAAACTACCTTAACATAGGAAATTCTAGACAAACTCGACGTTGTTCGGAAGCTGCTGAATAGCTCTACAACCTGCCAAAACAAGCAAGTCTTCAGACCCAAGAATTGTGGAGAAAATGCAAGATGTAGTCACTCACACCCGCTAGTTGCGTTTTGTGCAGTACATGCCATAGCAAGGCCTGTCAGCGCCATGCAACACCGCCTCTCTATGTCTCGATCAAAAACTACCTTAACATAGGAAATTCTAGACAAACTCGACGTTGTTCGGAAGCTGCTGAATAGCTCTACAACCTGCCAAAACAAGCAAGTCTTCAGACCCAAGAATTGTGGAGAAAATGCAAGATGTAGTCACTCACACCCGCTAGTTGCGTTTTGTGCAGTACATGCCATAGCAAGGCCTGTCAGCGCCATGCAACACCGCCTCTCTATGTCTCGATCAAAAACTACCTTAACATAGGAAATTCTAGACAAACTCGACGTTGTTCGGAAGCTGCTGAATAGCTCTACAACCTGCCAAAACAAGCAAGTCTTCAGACCCAAGAATTGTGGAGAAAATGCAAGATGTAGTCACTCACACCCGCTAGTTGCGTTTTGTGCAGTACATGCCATAGCAAGGCCTGTCAGCGCCATGCAACACCGCCTCTCTATGTCTCGATCAAAAACTACCTTAACATAGGAAATTCTAGACAAACTCGACGTTGTTCGGAAGCTGCTGAATAGCTCTACAACCTGCCAAAACAAGCAAGTCTTCAGACCCAAGAATTGTGGAGAAAATGCAAGATGTAGTCACTCACACCCGCTAGTTGCGTTTTGTGCAGTACATGCCATAGCAAGGCCTGTCAGCGCCATGCAACACCGCCTCTCTATGTCTCGATCAAAAACTACCTTAACATAGGAAATTCTAGACAAACTCGACGTTGTTCGGAAGCTGCTGAATAGCTCTACAACCTGCCAAAACAAGCAAGTCTTCAGACCCAAGAATTGTGGAGAAAATGCAAGATGTAGTCACTCACACCCGCTAGTTGCGTTTTGTGCAGTACATGCCATAGCAAGGCCTGTCAGCGCCATGCAACACCGCCTCTCTATGTCTCGATCAAAAACTACCTTAACATAGGAAATTCTAGACAAACTCGACGTTGTTCGGAAGCTGCTGAATAGCTCTACAACCTGCCAAAACAAGCAAGTCTTCAGACCCAAGAATTGTGGAGAAAATGCAAGATGTAGTCACTCACACCCGCTAGTTGCGTTTTGTGCAGTACATGCCATAGCAAGGCCTGTCAGCGCCATGCAACACCGCCTCTCTATGTCTCGATCAAAAACTACCTTAACATAGGAAATTCTAGACAAACTCGACGTTGTTCGGAAGCTGCTGAATAGCTCTACAACCTGCCAAAACAAGCAAGTCTTCAGACCCAAGAATTGTGGAGAAAATGCAAGATGTAGTCACTCACACCCGCTAGTTGCGTTTTGTGCAGTACATGCCATAGCAAGGCCTGTCAGCGCCATGCAACACCGCCTCTCTATGTCTCGATCAAAAACTACCTTAACATAGGAAATTCTAGACAAACTCGACGTTGTTCGGAAGCTGCTGAATAGCTCTACAACCTGCCAAAACAAGCAAGTCTTCAGACCCAAGAATTGTGGAGAAAATGCAAGATGTAGTCACTCACACCCGCTAGTTGCGTTTTGTGCAGTACATGCCATAGCAAGGCCTGTCAGCGCCATGCAACACCGCCTCTCTATGTCTCGATCAAAAACTACCTTAACATAGGAAATTCTAGACAAACTCGACGTTGTTCGGAAGCTGCTGAATAGCTCTACAACCTGCCAAAACAAGCAAGTCTTCAGACCCAAGAATTGTGGAGAAAATGCAAGATGTAGTCACTCACACCCGCTAGTTGCGTTTTGTGCAGTACATGCCATAGCAAGGCCTGTCAGCGCCATGCAACACCGCCTCTCTATGTCTCGATCAAAAACTACCTTAACATAGGAAATTCTAGACAAACTCGACGTTGTTCGGAAGCTGCTGAATAGCTCTACAACCTGCCAAAACAAGCAAGTCTTCAGACCCAAGAATTGTGGAGAAAATGCAAGATGTAGTCACTCACACCCGCTAGTTGCGTTTTGTGCAGTACATGCCATAGCAAGGCCTGTCAGCGCCATGCAACACCGCCTCTCTATGTCTCGATCAAAAACTACCTTAACATAGGAAATTCTAGACAAACTCGACGTTGTTCGGAAGCTGCTGAATAGCTCTACAACCTGCCAAAACAAGCAAGTCTTCAGACCCAAGAATTGTGGAGAAAATGCAAGATGTAGTCACTCACACCCGCTAGTTGCGTTTTGTGCAGTACATGCCATAGCAAGGCCTGTCAGCGCCATGCAACACCGCCTCTCTATGTCTCGATCAAAAACTACCTTAACATAGGAAATTCTAGACAAACTCGACGTTGTTCGGAAGCTGCTGAATAGCTCTACAACCTGCCAAAACAAGCAAGTCTTCAGACCCAAGAATTGTGGAGAAAATGCAAGATGTAGTCACTCACACCCGCTAGTTGCGTTTTGTGCAGTACATGCCATAGCAAGGCCTGTCAGCGCCATGCAACACCGCCTCTCTATGTCTCGATCAAAAACTACCTTAACATAGGAAATTCTAGACAAACTCGACGTTGTTCGGAAGCTGCTGAATAGCTCTACAACCTGCCAAAACAAGCAAGTCTTCAGACCCAAGAATTGTGGAGAAAATGCAAGATGTAGTCACTCACACCCGCTAGTTGCGTTTTGTGCAGTACATGCCATAGCAAGGCCTGTCAGCGCCATGCAACACCGCCTCTCTATGTCTCGATCAAAAACTACCTTAACATAGGAAATTCTAGACAAACTCGACGTTGTTCGGAAGCTGCTGAATAGCTCTACAACCTGCCAAAACAAGCAAGTCTTCAGACCCAAGAATTGTGGAGAAAATGCAAGATGTAGTCACTCACACCCGCTAGTTGCGTTTTGTGCAGTACATGCCATAGCAAGGCCTGTCAGCGCCATGCAACACCGCCTCTCTATGTCTCGATCAAAAACTACCTTAACATAGGAAATTCTAGACAAACTCGACGTTGTTCGGAAGCTGCTGAATAGCTCTACAACCTGCCAAAACAAGCAAGTCTTCAGACCCAAGAATTGTGGAGAAAATGCAAGATGTAGTCACTCACACCCGCTAGTTGCGTTTTGTGCAGTACATGCCATAGCAAGGCCTGTCAGCGCCATGCAACACCGCCTCTCTATGTCTCGATCAAAAACTACCTTAACATAGGAAATTCTAGACAAACTCGACGTTGTTCGGAAGCTGCTGAATAGCTCTACAACCTGCCAAAACAAGCAAGTCTTCAGACCCAAGAATTGTGGAGAAAATGCAAGATGTAGTCACTCACACCCGCTAGTTGCGTTTTGTGCAGTACATGCCATAGCAAGGCCTGTCAGCGCCATGCAACACCGCCTCTCTATGTCTCGATCAAAAACTACCTTAACATAGGAAATTCTAGACAAACTCGACGTTGTTCGGAAGCTGCTGAATAGCTCTACAACCTGCCAAAACAAGCAAGTCTTCAGACCCAAGAATTGTGGAGAAAATGCAAGATGTAGTCACTCACACCCGCTAGTTGCGTTTTGTGCAGTACATGCCATAGCAAGGCCTGTCAGCGCCATGCAACACCGCCTCTCTATGTCTCGATCAAAAACTACCTTAACATAGGAAATTCTAGACAAACTCGACGTTGTTCGGAAGCTGCTGAATAGCTCTACAACCTGCCAAAACAAGCAAGTCTTCAGACCCAAGAATTGTGGAGAAAATGCAAGATGTAGTCACTCACACCCGCTAGTTGCGTTTTGTGCAGTACATGCCATAGCAAGGCCTGTCAGCGCCATGCAACACCGCCTCTCTATGTCTCGATCAAAAACTACCTTAACATAGGAAATTCTAGACAAACTCGACGTTGTTCGGAAGCTGCTGAATAGCTCTACAACCTGCCAAAACAAGCAAGTCTTCAGACCCAAGAATTGTGGAGAAAATGCAAGATGTAGTCACTCACACCCGCTAGTTGCGTTTTGTGCAGTACATGCCATAGCAAGGCCTGTCAGCGCCATGCAACACCGCCTCTCTATGTCTCGATCAAAAACTACCTTAACATAGGAAATTCTAGACAAACTCGACGTTGTTCGGAAGCTGCTGAATAGCTCTACAACCTGCCAAAACAAGCAAGTCTTCAGACCCAAGAATTGTGGAGAAAATGCAAGATGTAGTCACTCACACCCGCTAGTTGCGTTTTGTGCAGTACATGCCATAGCAAGGCCTGTCAGCGCCATGCAACACCGCCTCTCTATGTCTCGATCAAAAACTACCTTAACATAGGAAATTCTAGACAAACTCGACGTTGTTCGGAAGCTGCTGAATAGCTCTACAACCTGCCAAAACAAGCAAGTCTTCAGACCCAAGAATTGTGGAGAAAATGCAAGATGTAGTCACTCACACCCGCTAGTTGCGTTTTGTGCAGTACATGCCATAGCAAGGCCTGTCAGCGCCATGCAACACCGCCTCTCTATGTCTCGATCAAAAACTACCTTAACATAGGAAATTCTAGACAAACTCGACGTTGTTCGGAAGCTGCTGAATAGCTCTACAACCTGCCAAAACAAGCAAGTCTTCAGACCCAAGAATTGTGGAGAAAATGCAAGATGTAGTCACTCACACCCGCTAGTTGCGTTTTGTGCAGTACATGCCATAGCAAGGCCTGTCAGCGCCATGCAACACCGCCTCTCTATGTCTCGATCAAAAACTACCTTAACATAGGAAATTCTAGACAAACTCGACGTTGTTCGGAAGCTGCTGAATAGCTCTACAACCTGCCAAAACAAGCAAGTCTTCAGACCCAAGAATTGTGGAGAAAATGCAAGATGTAGTCACTCACACCCGCTAGTTGCGTTTTGTGCAGTACATGCCATAGCAAGGCCTGTCAGCGCCATGCAACACCGCCTCTCTATGTCTCGATCAAAAACTACCTTAACATAGGAAATTCTAGACAAACTCGACGTTGTTCGGAAGCTGCTGAATAGCTCTACAACCTGCCAAAACAAGCAAGTCTTCAGACCCAAGAATTGTGGAGAAAATGCAAGATGTAGTCACTCACACCCGCTAGTTGCGTTTTGTGCAGTACATGCCATAGCAAGGCCTGTCAGCGCCATGCAACACCGCCTCTCTATGTCTCGATCAAAAACTACCTTAACATAGGAAATTCTAGACAAACTCGACGTTGTTCGGAAGCTGCTGAATAGCTCTACAACCTGCCAAAACAAGCAAGTCTTCAGACCCAAGAATTGTGGAGAAAATGCAAGATGTAGTCACTCACACCCGCTAGTTGCGTTTTGTGCAGTACATGCCATAGCAAGGCCTGTCAGCGCCATGCAACACCGCCTCTCTATGTCTCGATCAAAAACTACCTTAACATAGGAAATTCTAGACAAACTCGACGTTGTTCGGAAGCTGCTGAATAGCTCTACAACCTGCCAAAACAAGCAAGTCTTCAGACCCAAGAATTGTGGAGAAAATGCAAGATGTAGTCACTCACACCCGCTAGTTGCGTTTTGTGCAGTACATGCCATAGCAAGGCCTGTCAGCGCCATGCAACACCGCCTCTCTATGTCTCGATCAAAAACTACCTTAACATAGGAAATTCTAGACAAACTCGACGTTGTTCGGAAGCTGCTGAATAGCTCTACAACCTGCCAAAACAAGCAAGTCTTCAGACCCAAGAATTGTGGAGAAAATGCAAGATGTAGTCACTCACACCCGCTAGTTGCGTTTTGTGCAGTACATGCCATAGCAAGGCCTGTCAGCGCCATGCAACACCGCCTCTCTATGTCTCGATCAAAAACTACCTTAACATAGGAAATTCTAGACAAACTCGACGTTGTTCGGAAGCTGCTGAATAGCTCTACAACCTGCCAAAACAAGCAAGTCTTCAGACCCAAGAATTGTGGAGAAAATGCAAGATGTAGTCACTCACACCCGCTAGTTGCGTTTTGTGCAGTACATGCCATAGCAAGGCCTGTCAGCGCCATGCAACACCGCCTCTCTATGTCTCGATCAAAAACTACCTTAACATAGGAAATTCTAGACAAACTCGACGTTGTTCGGAAGCTGCTGAATAGCTCTACAACCTGCCAAAACAAGCAAGTCTTCAGACCCAAGAATTGTGGAGAAAATGCAAGATGTAGTCACTCACACCCGCTAGTTGCGTTTTGTGCAGTACATGCCATAGCAAGGCCTGTCAGCGCCATGCAACACCGCCTCTCTATGTCTCGATCAAAAACTACCTTAACATAGGAAATTCTAGACAAACTCGACGTTGTTCGGAAGCTGCTGAATAGCTCTACAACCTGCCAAAACAAGCAAGTCTTCAGACCCAAGAATTGTGGAGAAAATGCAAGATGTAGTCACTCACACCCGCTAGTTGCGTTTTGTGCAGTACATGCCATAGCAAGGCCTGTCAGCGCCATGCAACACCGCCTCTCTATGTCTCGATCAAAAACTACCTTAACATAGGAAATTCTAGACAAACTCGACGTTGTTCGGAAGCTGCTGAATAGCTCTACAACCTGCCAAAACAAGCAAGTCTTCAGACCCAAGAATTGTGGAGAAAATGCAAGATGTAGTCACTCACACCCGCTAGTTGCGTTTTGTGCAGTACATGCCATAGCAAGGCCTGTCAGCGCCATGCAACACCGCCTCTCTATGTCTCGATCAAAAACTACCTTAACATAGGAAATTCTAGACAAACTCGACGTTGTTCGGAAGCTGCTGAATAGCTCTACAACCTGCCAAAACAAGCAAGTCTTCAGACCCAAGAATTGTGGAGAAAATGCAAGATGTAGTCACTCACACCCGCTAGTTGCGTTTTGTGCAGTACATGCCATAGCAAGGCCTGTCAGCGCCATGCAACACCGCCTCTCTATGTCTCGATCAAAAACTACCTTAACATAGGAAATTCTAGACAAACTCGACGTTGTTCGGAAGCTGCTGAATAGCTCTACAACCTGCCAAAACAAGCAAGTCTTCAGACCCAAGAATTGTGGAGAAAATGCAAGATGTAGTCACTCACACCCGCTAGTTGCGTTTTGTGCAGTACATGCCATAGCAAGGCCTGTCAGCGCCATGCAACACCGCCTCTCTATGTCTCGATCAAAAACTACCTTAACATAGGAAATTCTAGACAAACTCGACGTTGTTCGGAAGCTGCTGAATAGCTCTACAACCTGCCAAAACAAGCAAGTCTTCAGACCCAAGAATTGTGGAGAAAATGCAAGATGTAGTCACTCACACCCGCTAGTTGCGTTTTGTGCAGTACATGCCATAGCAAGGCCTGTCAGCGCCATGCAACACCGCCTCTCTATGTCTCGATCAAAAACTACCTTAACATAGGAAATTCTAGACAAACTCGACGTTGTTCGGAAGCTGCTGAATAGCTCTACAACCTGCCAAAACAAGCAAGTCTTCAGACCCAAGAATTGTGGAGAAAATGCAAGATGTAGTCACTCACACCCGCTAGTTGCGTTTTGTGCAGTACATGCCATAGCAAGGCCTGTCAGCGCCATGCAACACCGCCTCTCTATGTCTCGATCAAAAACTACCTTAACATAGGAAATTCTAGACAAACTCGACGTTGTTCGGAAGCTGCTGAATAGCTCTACAACCTGCCAAAACAAGCAAGTCTTCAGACCCAAGAATTGTGGAGAAAATGCAAGATGTAGTCACTCACACCCGCTAGTTGCGTTTTGTGCAGTACATGCCATAGCAAGGCCTGTCAGCGCCATGCAACACCGCCTCTCTATGTCTCGATCAAAAACTACCTTAACATAGGAAATTCTAGACAAACTCGACGTTGTTCGGAAGCTGCTGAATAGCTCTACAACCTGCCAAAACAAGCAAGTCTTCAGACCCAAGAATTGTGGAGAAAATGCAAGATGTAGTCACTCACACCCGCTAGTTGCGTTTTGTGCAGTACATGCCATAGCAAGGCCTGTCAGCGCCATGCAACACCGCCTCTCTATGTCTCGATCAAAAACTACCTTAACATAGGAAATTCTAGACAAACTCGACGTTGTTCGGAAGCTGCTGAATAGCTCTACAACCTGCCAAAACAAGCAAGTCTTCAGACCCAAGAATTGTGGAGAAAATGCAAGATGTAGTCACTCACACCCGCTAGTTGCGTTTTGTGCAGTACATGCCATAGCAAGGCCTGTCAGCGCCATGCAACACCGCCTCTCTATGTCTCGATCAAAAACTACCTTAACATAGGAAATTCTAGACAAACTCGACGTTGTTCGGAAGCTGCTGAATAGCTCTACAACCTGCCAAAACAAGCAAGTCTTCAGACCCAAGAATTGTGGAGAAAATGCAAGATGTAGTCACTCACACCCGCTAGTTGCGTTTTGTGCAGTACATGCCATAGCAAGGCCTGTCAGCGCCATGCAACACCGCCTCTCTATGTCTCGATCAAAAACTACCTTAACATAGGAAATTCTAGACAAACTCGACGTTGTTCGGAAGCTGCTGAATAGCTCTACAACCTGCCAAAACAAGCAAGTCTTCAGACCCAAGAATTGTGGAGAAAATGCAAGATGTAGTCACTCACACCCGCTAGTTGCGTTTTGTGCAGTACATGCCATAGCAAGGCCTGTCAGCGCCATGCAACACCGCCTCTCTATGTCTCGATCAAAAACTACCTTAACATAGGAAATTCTAGACAAACTCGACGTTGTTCGGAAGCTGCTGAATAGCTCTACAACCTGCCAAAACAAGCAAGTCTTCAGACCCAAGAATTGTGGAGAAAATGCAAGATGTAGTCACTCACACCCGCTAGTTGCGTTTTGTGCAGTACATGCCATAGCAAGGCCTGTCAGCGCCATGCAACACCGCCTCTCTATGTCTCGATCAAAAACTACCTTAACATAGGAAATTCTAGACAAACTCGACGTTGTTCGGAAGCTGCTGAATAGCTCTACAACCTGCCAAAACAAGCAAGTCTTCAGACCCAAGAATTGTGGAGAAAATGCAAGATGTAGTCACTCACACCCGCTAGTTGCGTTTTGTGCAGTACATGCCATAGCAAGGCCTGTCAGCGCCATGCAACACCGCCTCTCTATGTCTCGATCAAAAACTACCTTAACATAGGAAATTCTAGACAAACTCGACGTTGTTCGGAAGCTGCTGAATAGCTCTACAACCTGCCAAAACAAGCAAGTCTTCAGACCCAAGAATTGTGGAGAAAATGCAAGATGTAGTCACTCACACCCGCTAGTTGCGTTTTGTGCAGTACATGCCATAGCAAGGCCTGTCAGCGCCATGCAACACCGCCTCTCTATGTCTCGATCAAAAACTACCTTAACATAGGAAATTCTAGACAAACTCGACGTTGTTCGGAAGCTGCTGAATAGCTCTACAACCTGCCAAAACAAGCAAGTCTTCAGACCCAAGAATTGTGGAGAAAATGCAAGATGTAGTCACTCACACCCGCTAGTTGCGTTTTGTGCAGTACATGCCATAGCAAGGCCTGTCAGCGCCATGCAACACCGCCTCTCTATGTCTCGATCAAAAACTACCTTAACATAGGAAATTCTAGACAAACTCGACGTTGTTCGGAAGCTGCTGAATAGCTCTACAACCTGCCAAAACAAGCAAGTCTTCAGACCCAAGAATTGTGGAGAAAATGCAAGATGTAGTCACTCACACCCGCTAGTTGCGTTTTGTGCAGTACATGCCATAGCAAGGCCTGTCAGCGCCATGCAACACCGCCTCTCTATGTCTCGATCAAAAACTACCTTAACATAGGAAATTCTAGACAAACTCGACGTTGTTCGGAAGCTGCTGAATAGCTCTACAACCTGCCAAAACAAGCAAGTCTTCAGACCCAAGAATTGTGGAGAAAATGCAAGATGTAGTCACTCACACCCGCTAGTTGCGTTTTGTGCAGTACATGCCATAGCAAGGCCTGTCAGCGCCATGCAACACCGCCTCTCTATGTCTCGATCAAAAACTACCTTAACATAGGAAATTCTAGACAAACTCGACGTTGTTCGGAAGCTGCTGAATAGCTCTACAACCTGCCAAAACAAGCAAGTCTTCAGACCCAAGAATTGTGGAGAAAATGCAAGATGTAGTCACTCACACCCGCTAGTTGCGTTTTGTGCAGTACATGCCATAGCAAGGCCTGTCAGCGCCATGCAACACCGCCTCTCTATGTCTCGATCAAAAACTACCTTAACATAGGAAATTCTAGACAAACTCGACGTTGTTCGGAAGCTGCTGAATAGCTCTACAACCTGCCAAAACAAGCAAGTCTTCAGACCCAAGAATTGTGGAGAAAATGCAAGATGTAGTCACTCACACCCGCTAGTTGCGTTTTGTGCAGTACATGCCATAGCAAGGCCTGTCAGCGCCATGCAACACCGCCTCTCTATGTCTCGATCAAAAACTACCTTAACATAGGAAATTCTAGACAAACTCGACGTTGTTCGGAAGCTGCTGAATAGCTCTACAACCTGCCAAAACAAGCAAGTCTTCAGACCCAAGAATTGTGGAGAAAATGCAAGATGTAGTCACTCACACCCGCTAGTTGCGTTTTGTGCAGTACATGCCATAGCAAGGCCTGTCAGCGCCATGCAACACCGCCTCTCTATGTCTCGATCAAAAACTACCTTAACATAGGAAATTCTAGACAAACTCGACGTTGTTCGGAAGCTGCTGAATAGCTCTACAACCTGCCAAAACAAGCAAGTCTTCAGACCCAAGAATTGTGGAGAAAATGCAAGATGTAGTCACTCACACCCGCTAGTTGCGTTTTGTGCAGTACATGCCATAGCAAGGCCTGTCAGCGCCATGCAACACCGCCTCTCTATGTCTCGATCAAAAACTACCTTAACATAGGAAATTCTAGACAAACTCGACGTTGTTCGGAAGCTGCTGAATAGCTCTACAACCTGCCAAAACAAGCAAGTCTTCAGACCCAAGAATTGTGGAGAAAATGCAAGATGTAGTCACTCACACCCGCTAGTTGCGTTTTGTGCAGTACATGCCATAGCAAGGCCTGTCAGCGCCATGCAACACCGCCTCTCTATGTCTCGATCAAAAACTACCTTAACATAGGAAATTCTAGACAAACTCGACGTTGTTCGGAAGCTGCTGAATAGCTCTACAACCTGCCAAAACAAGCAAGTCTTCAGACCCAAGAATTGTGGAGAAAATGCAAGATGTAGTCACTCACACCCGCTAGTTGCGTTTTGTGCAGTACATGCCATAGCAAGGCCTGTCAGCGCCATGCAACACCGCCTCTCTATGTCTCGATCAAAAACTACCTTAACATAGGAAATTCTAGACAAACTCGACGTTGTTCGGAAGCTGCTGAATAGCTCTACAACCTGCCAAAACAAGCAAGTCTTCAGACCCAAGAATTGTGGAGAAAATGCAAGATGTAGTCACTCACACCCGCTAGTTGCGTTTTGTGCAGTACATGCCATAGCAAGGCCTGTCAGCGCCATGCAACACCGCCTCTCTATGTCTCGATCAAAAACTACCTTAACATAGGAAATTCTAGACAAACTCGACGTTGTTCGGAAGCTGCTGAATAGCTCTACAACCTGCCAAAACAAGCAAGTCTTCAGACCCAAGAATTGTGGAGAAAATGCAAGATGTAGTCACTCACACCCGCTAGTTGCGTTTTGTGCAGTACATGCCATAGCAAGGCCTGTCAGCGCCATGCAACACCGCCTCTCTATGTCTCGATCAAAAACTACCTTAACATAGGAAATTCTAGACAAACTCGACGTTGTTCGGAAGCTGCTGAATAGCTCTACAACCTGCCAAAACAAGCAAGTCTTCAGACCCAAGAATTGTGGAGAAAATGCAAGATGTAGTCACTCACACCCGCTAGTTGCGTTTTGTGCAGTACATGCCATAGCAAGGCCTGTCAGCGCCATGCAACACCGCCTCTCTATGTCTCGATCAAAAACTACCTTAACATAGGAAATTCTAGACAAACTCGACGTTGTTCGGAAGCTGCTGAATAGCTCTACAACCTGCCAAAACAAGCAAGTCTTCAGACCCAAGAATTGTGGAGAAAATGCAAGATGTAGTCACTCACACCCGCTAGTTGCGTTTTGTGCAGTACATGCCATAGCAAGGCCTGTCAGCGCCATGCAACACCGCCTCTCTATGTCTCGATCAAAAACTACCTTAACATAGGAAATTCTAGACAAACTCGACGTTGTTCGGAAGCTGCTGAATAGCTCTACAACCTGCCAAAACAAGCAAGTCTTCAGACCCAAGAATTGTGGAGAAAATGCAAGATGTAGTCACTCACACCCGCTAGTTGCGTTTTGTGCAGTACATGCCATAGCAAGGCCTGTCAGCGCCATGCAACACCGCCTCTCTATGTCTCGATCAAAAACTACCTTAACATAGGAAATTCTAGACAAACTCGACGTTGTTCGGAAGCTGCTGAATAGCTCTACAACCTGCCAAAACAAGCAAGTCTTCAGACCCAAGAATTGTGGAGAAAATGCAAGATGTAGTCACTCACACCCGCTAGTTGCGTTTTGTGCAGTACATGCCATAGCAAGGCCTGTCAGCGCCATGCAACACCGCCTCTCTATGTCTCGATCAAAAACTACCTTAACATAGGAAATTCTAGACAAACTCGACGTTGTTCGGAAGCTGCTGAATAGCTCTACAACCTGCCAAAACAAGCAAGTCTTCAGACCCAAGAATTGTGGAGAAAATGCAAGATGTAGTCACTCACACCCGCTAGTTGCGTTTTGTGCAGTACATGCCATAGCAAGGCCTGTCAGCGCCATGCAACACCGCCTCTCTATGTCTCGATCAAAAACTACCTTAACATAGGAAATTCTAGACAAACTCGACGTTGTTCGGAAGCTGCTGAATAGCTCTACAACCTGCCAAAACAAGCAAGTCTTCAGACCCAAGAATTGTGGAGAAAATGCAAGATGTAGTCACTCACACCCGCTAGTTGCGTTTTGTGCAGTACATGCCATAGCAAGGCCTGTCAGCGCCATGCAACACCGCCTCTCTATGTCTCGATCAAAAACTACCTTAACATAGGAAATTCTAGACAAACTCGACGTTGTTCGGAAGCTGCTGAATAGCTCTACAACCTGCCAAAACAAGCAAGTCTTCAGACCCAAGAATTGTGGAGAAAATGCAAGATGTAGTCACTCACACCCGCTAGTTGCGTTTTGTGCAGTACATGCCATAGCAAGGCCTGTCAGCGCCATGCAACACCGCCTCTCTATGTCTCGATCAAAAACTACCTTAACATAGGAAATTCTAGACAAACTCGACGTTGTTCGGAAGCTGCTGAATAGCTCTACAACCTGCCAAAACAAGCAAGTCTTCAGACCCAAGAATTGTGGAGAAAATGCAAGATGTAGTCACTCACACCCGCTAGTTGCGTTTTGTGCAGTACATGCCATAGCAAGGCCTGTCAGCGCCATGCAACACCGCCTCTCTATGTCTCGATCAAAAACTACCTTAACATAGGAAATTCTAGACAAACTCGACGTTGTTCGGAAGCTGCTGAATAGCTCTACAACCTGCCAAAACAAGCAAGTCTTCAGACCCAAGAATTGTGGAGAAAATGCAAGATGTAGTCACTCACACCCGCTAGTTGCGTTTTGTGCAGTACATGCCATAGCAAGGCCTGTCAGCGCCATGCAACACCGCCTCTCTATGTCTCGATCAAAAACTACCTTAACATAGGAAATTCTAGACAAACTCGACGTTGTTCGGAAGCTGCTGAATAGCTCTACAACCTGCCAAAACAAGCAAGTCTTCAGACCCAAGAATTGTGGAGAAAATGCAAGATGTAGTCACTCACACCCGCTAGTTGCGTTTTGTGCAGTACATGCCATAGCAAGGCCTGTCAGCGCCATGCAACACCGCCTCTCTATGTCTCGATCAAAAACTACCTTAACATAGGAAATTCTAGACAAACTCGACGTTGTTCGGAAGCTGCTGAATAGCTCTACAACCTGCCAAAACAAGCAAGTCTTCAGACCCAAGAATTGTGGAGAAAATGCAAGATGTAGTCACTCACACCCGCTAGTTGCGTTTTGTGCAGTACATGCCATAGCAAGGCCTGTCAGCGCCATGCAACACCGCCTCTCTATGTCTCGATCAAAAACTACCTTAACATAGGAAATTCTAGACAAACTCGACGTTGTTCGGAAGCTGCTGAATAGCTCTACAACCTGCCAAAACAAGCAAGTCTTCAGACCCAAGAATTGTGGAGAAAATGCAAGATGTAGTCACTCACACCCGCTAGTTGCGTTTTGTGCAGTACATGCCATAGCAAGGCCTGTCAGCGCCATGCAACACCGCCTCTCTATGTCTCGATCAAAAACTACCTTAACATAGGAAATTCTAGACAAACTCGACGTTGTTCGGAAGCTGCTGAATAGCTCTACAACCTGCCAAAACAAGCAAGTCTTCAGACCCAAGAATTGTGGAGAAAATGCAAGATGTAGTCACTCACACCCGCTAGTTGCGTTTTGTGCAGTACATGCCATAGCAAGGCCTGTCAGCGCCATGCAACACCGCCTCTCTATGTCTCGATCAAAAACTACCTTAACATAGGAAATTCTAGACAAACTCGACGTTGTTCGGAAGCTGCTGAATAGCTCTACAACCTGCCAAAACAAGCAAGTCTTCAGACCCAAGAATTGTGGAGAAAATGCAAGATGTAGTCACTCACACCCGCTAGTTGCGTTTTGTGCAGTACATGCCATAGCAAGGCCTGTCAGCGCCATGCAACACCGCCTCTCTATGTCTCGATCAAAAACTACCTTAACATAGGAAATTCTAGACAAACTCGACGTTGTTCGGAAGCTGCTGAATAGCTCTACAACCTGCCAAAACAAGCAAGTCTTCAGACCCAAGAATTGTGGAGAAAATGCAAGATGTAGTCACTCACACCCGCTAGTTGCGTTTTGTGCAGTACATGCCATAGCAAGGCCTGTCAGCGCCATGCAACACCGCCTCTCTATGTCTCGATCAAAAACTACCTTAACATAGGAAATTCTAGACAAACTCGACGTTGTTCGGAAGCTGCTGAATAGCTCTACAACCTGCCAAAACAAGCAAGTCTTCAGACCCAAGAATTGTGGAGAAAATGCAAGATGTAGTCACTCACACCCGCTAGTTGCGTTTTGTGCAGTACATGCCATAGCAAGGCCTGTCAGCGCCATGCAACACCGCCTCTCTATGTCTCGATCAAAAACTACCTTAACATAGGAAATTCTAGACAAACTCGACGTTGTTCGGAAGCTGCTGAATAGCTCTACAACCTGCCAAAACAAGCAAGTCTTCAGACCCAAGAATTGTGGAGAAAATGCAAGATGTAGTCACTCACACCCGCTAGTTGCGTTTTGTGCAGTACATGCCATAGCAAGGCCTGTCAGCGCCATGCAACACCGCCTCTCTATGTCTCGATCAAAAACTACCTTAACATAGGAAATTCTAGACAAACTCGACGTTGTTCGGAAGCTGCTGAATAGCTCTACAACCTGCCAAAACAAGCAAGTCTTCAGACCCAAGAATTGTGGAGAAAATGCAAGATGTAGTCACTCACACCCGCTAGTTGCGTTTTGTGCAGTACATGCCATAGCAAGGCCTGTCAGCGCCATGCAACACCGCCTCTCTATGTCTCGATCAAAAACTACCTTAACATAGGAAATTCTAGACAAACTCGACGTTGTTCGGAAGCTGCTGAATAGCTCTACAACCTGCCAAAACAAGCAAGTCTTCAGACCCAAGAATTGTGGAGAAAATGCAAGATGTAGTCACTCACACCCGCTAGTTGCGTTTTGTGCAGTACATGCCATAGCAAGGCCTGTCAGCGCCATGCAACACCGCCTCTCTATGTCTCGATCAAAAACTACCTTAACATAGGAAATTCTAGACAAACTCGACGTTGTTCGGAAGCTGCTGAATAGCTCTACAACCTGCCAAAACAAGCAAGTCTTCAGACCCAAGAATTGTGGAGAAAATGCAAGATGTAGTCACTCACACCCGCTAGTTGCGTTTTGTGCAGTACATGCCATAGCAAGGCCTGTCAGCGCCATGCAACACCGCCTCTCTATGTCTCGATCAAAAACTACCTTAACATAGGAAATTCTAGACAAACTCGACGTTGTTCGGAAGCTGCTGAATAGCTCTACAACCTGCCAAAACAAGCAAGTCTTCAGACCCAAGAATTGTGGAGAAAATGCAAGATGTAGTCACTCACACCCGCTAGTTGCGTTTTGTGCAGTACATGCCATAGCAAGGCCTGTCAGCGCCATGCAACACCGCCTCTCTATGTCTCGATCAAAAACTACCTTAACATAGGAAATTCTAGACAAACTCGACGTTGTTCGGAAGCTGCTGAATAGCTCTACAACCTGCCAAAACAAGCAAGTCTTCAGACCCAAGAATTGTGGAGAAAATGCAAGATGTAGTCACTCACACCCGCTAGTTGCGTTTTGTGCAGTACATGCCATAGCAAGGCCTGTCAGCGCCATGCAACAAATGTCTCGATCAAAAACAAACATAGGAAATTCTAGACAAACTCGACGTTGTTCGGAAGCTGCTGAATAGCTCTACAACCTGCCAAAACAAGCAAGTCTTCAGACCCAAGAATTGTGGAGAAAATGCAAGATGTAGTCACTCACACCCGCTAGTTGCGTTTTGTGCAGTACATGCCATAGCAAGGCCTGTCAGCGCCATGCAACACCGCCTCTCTATGTCTCGATCAAAAACTACCTTAACATAGGAAATTCTAGACAAACTCGACGTTGTTCGGAAGCTGCTGAATAGCTCTACAACCTGCCAAAACAAGCAAGTCTTCAGACCCAAGAATTGTGGAGAAAATGCAAGATGTAGTCACTCACACCCGCTAGTTGCGTTTTGTGCAGTACATGCCATAGCAAGGCCTGTCAGCGCCATGCAACACCGCCTCTCTATGTCTCGATCAAAAACTACCTTAACATAGGAAATTCTAGACAAACTCGACGTTGTTCGGAAGCTGCTGAATAGCTCTACAACCTGCCAAAACAAGCAAGTCTTCAGACCCAAGAATTGTGGAGAAAATGCAAGATGTAGTCACTCACACCCGCTAGTTGCGTTTTGTGCAGTACATGCCATAGCAAGGCCTGTCAGCGCCATGCAACACCGCCTCTCTATGTCTCGATCAAAAACTACCTTAACATAGGAAATTCTAGACAAACTCGACGTTGTTCGGAAGCTGCTGAATAGCTCTACAACCTGCCAAAACAAGCAAGTCTTCAGACCCAAGAATTGTGGAGAAAATGCAAGATGTAGTCACTCACACCCGCTAGTTGCGTTTTGTGCAGTACATGCCATAGCAAGGCCTGTCAGCGCCAGGAAATTCTAGACAAACTCGACTAGTGTTCGGAAGCTGCTGAATAGCTCTACAACCTGCCAAAACAAGCAAGTCTTCAGACCCAAGAATTGTGGAGAAAATGCAAGATGTAGTCACTCACACCCGCTAGTTGCGTTTTGTGCAGTACATGCCATAGCAAGGCCTGTCAGCGCCATGCAACACCGCCTCTCTATGTCTCGATCAAAAACTACCTTAACATAGGAAATTCTAGACAAACTCGACGTTGTTCGGAAGCTGCTGAATAGCTCTACAACCTGCCAAAACAAGCAAGTCTTCAGACCCAAGAATTGTGGAGAAAATGCAAGATGTAGTCACTCACACCCGCTAGTTGCGTTTTGTGCAGTACATGCCATAGCAAGGCCTGTCAGCGCCATGCAACACCGCCTCTCTATGTCTCGATCAAAAACTACCTTAACATAGGAAATTCTAGACAAACTCGACGTTGTTCGGAAGCTGCTGAATAGCTCTACAACCTGCCAAAACAAGCAAGTCTTCAGACCCAAGAATTGTGGAGAAAATGCAAGATGTAGTCACTCACACCCGCTAGTTGCGTTTTGTGCAGTACATGCCATAGCAAGGCCTGTCAGCGCCATGCAACACCGCCTCTCTATGTCTCGATCAAAAACTACCTTAACATAGGAAATTCTAGACAAACTCGACGTTGTTCGGAAGCTGCTGAATAGCTCTACAACCTGCCAAAACAAGCAAGTCTTCAGACCCAAGAATTGTGGAGAAAATGCAAGATGTAGTCACTCACACCCGCTAGTTGCGTTTTGTGCAGTACATGCCATAGCAAGGCCTGTCAGCGCCATGCAACACCGCCTCTCTATGTCTCGATCAAAAACTACCTTAACATAGGAAATTCTAGACAAACTCGACGTTGTTCGGAAGCTGCTGAATAGCTCTACAACCTGCCAAAACAAGCAAGTCTTCAGACCCAAGAATTGTGGAGAAAATGCAAGATGTAGTCACTCACACCCGCTAGTTGCGTTTTGTGCAGTACATGCCATAGCAAGGCCTGTCAGCGCCATGCAACACCGCCTCTCTATGTCTCGATCAAAAACTACCTTAACATAGGAAATTCTAGACAAACTCGACGTTGTTCGGAAGCTGCTGAATAGCTCTACAACCTGCCAAAACAAGCAAGTCTTCAGACCCAAGAATTGTGGAGAAAATGCAAGATGTAGTCACTCACACCCGCTAGTTGCGTTTTGTGCAGTACATGCCATAGCAAGGCCTGTCAGCGCCATGCAACACCGCCTCTCTATGTCTCGATCAAAAACTACCTTAACATAGGAAATTCTAGACAAACTCGACGTTGTTCGGAAGCTGCTGAATAGCTCTACAACCTGCCAAAACAAGCAAGTCTTCAGACCCAAGAATTGTGGAGAAAATGCAAGATGTAGTCACTCACACCCGCTAGTTGCGTTTTGTGCAGTACATGCCATAGCAAGGCCTGTCAGCGCCATGCAACACCGCCTCTCTATGTCTCGATCAAAAACTACCTTAACATAGGAAATTCTAGACAAACTCGACGTTGTTCGGAAGCTGCTGAATAGCTCTACAACCTGCCAAAACAAGCAAGTCTTCAGACCCAAGAATTGTGGAGAAAATGCAAGATGTAGTCACTCACACCCGCTAGTTGCGTTTTGTGCAGTACATGCCATAGCAAGGCCTGTCAGCGCCATGCAACACCGCCTCTCTATGTCTCGATCAAAAACTACCTTAACATAGGAAATTCTAGACAAACTCGACGTTGTTCGGAAGCTGCTGAATAGCTCTACAACCTGCCAAAACAAGCAAGTCTTCAGACCCAAGAATTGTGGAGAAAATGCAAGATGTAGTCACTCACACCCGCTAGTTGCGTTTTGTGCAGTACATGCCATAGCAAGGCCTGTCAGCGCCATGCAACACCGCCTCTCTATGTCTCGATCAAAAACTACCTTAACATAGGAAATTCTAGACAAACTCGACGTTGTTCGGAAGCTGCTGAATAGCTCTACAACCTGCCAAAACAAGCAAGTCTTCAGACCCAAGAATTGTGGAGAAAATGCAAGATGTAGTCACTCACACCCGCTAGTTGCGTTTTGTGCAGTACATGCCATAGCAAGGCCTGTCAGCGCCACAACACCGGAAATACCTTAGACAAACTCGACGTTGTTCGGAAGCTGCTGAATAGCTCTACAACCTGCCAAAACAAGCAAGTCTTCAGACCCAAGAATTGTGGAGAAAATGCAAGATGTAGTCACTCACACCCGCTAGTTGCGTTTTGTGCAGTACATGCCATAGCAAGGCCTGTCAGCGCCATGCAACACCGCCTCTCTATGTCTCGATCAAAAACTACCTTAACATAGGAAATTCTAGACAAACTCGACGTTGTTCGGAAGCTGCTGAATAGCTCTACAACCTGCCAAAACAAGCAAGTCTTCAGACCCAAGAATTGTGGAGAAAATGCAAGATGTAGTCACTCACACCCGCTAGTTGCGTTTTGTGCAGTACATGCCATAGCAAGGCCTGTCAGCGCCATGCAACACCGCCTCTCTATGTCTCGATCAAAAACTACCTTAACATAGGAAATTCTAGACAAACTCGACGTTGTTCGGAAGCTGCTGAATAGCTCTACAACCTGCCAAAACAAGCAAGTCTTCAGACCCAAGAATTGTGGAGAAAATGCAAGATGTAGTCACTCACACCCGCTAGTTGCGTTTTGTGCAGTACATGCCATAGCAAGGCCTGTCAGCGCCATGCAACACCGCCTCTCTATGTCTCGATCAAAAACTACCTTAACATAGGAAATTCTAGACAAACTCGACGTTGTTCGGAAGCTGCTGAATAGCTCTACAACCTGCCAAAACAAGCAAGTCTTCAGACCCAAGAATTGTGGAGAAAATGCAAGATGTAGTCACTCACACCCGCTAGTTGCGTTTTGTGCAGTACATGCCATAGCAAGGCCTGTCAGCGCCATGCAACACCGCCTCTCTATGTCTCGATCAAAAACTACCTTAACATAGGAAATTCTAGACAAACTCGACGTTGTTCGGAAGCTGCTGAATAGCTCTACAACCTGCCAAAACAAGCAAGTCTTCAGACCCAAGAATTGTGGAGAAAATGCAAGATGTAGTCACTCACACCCGCTAGTTGCGTTTTGTGCAGTACATGCCATAGCAAGGCCTGTCAGCGCCATGCAACACCGCCTCTCTATGTCTCGATCAAAAACTACCTTAACATAGGAAATTCTAGACAAACTCGACGTTGTTCGGAAGCTGCTGAATAGCTCTACAACTTGCCAAAACAAGCAAGTCTTCAGACCCAAGAATTGTGGAGAAAATGCAAGATGTAGTCACTCACACCCGCTAGTTGCGTTTTGTGCAGTACATGCCATAGCAAGGCCTGTCAGCGCCATGCAACACCGCCTCTCTATGTCTCGATCAAAAACTACCTTAACATAGGAAATTCTAGACAAACTCGACGTTGTTCGGAAGCTGCTGAATAGCTCTACAACCTGCCAAAACAAGCAAGTCTTCAGACCCAAGAATTGTGGAGAAAATGCAAGATGTAGTCACTCACACCCGCTAGTTGCGTTTTGTGCAGTACATGCCATAGCAAGGCCTGTCAGCGCCATGCAACACCGCCTCTCTATGTCTCGATCAAAAACTACCTTAACATAGGAAATTCTAGACAAACTCGACGTTGTTCGGAAGCTGCTGAATAGCTCTACAACCTGCCAAAACAAGCAAGTCTTCAGACCCAAGAATTGTGGAGAAAATGCAAGATGTAGTCACTCACACCCGCTAGTTGCGTTTTGTGCAGTACATGCCATAGCAAGGCCTGTCAGCGCCATGCAACACCGCCTCTCTATGTCTCGATCAAAAACTACCTTAACATAGGAAATTCTAGACAAACTCGACGTTGTTCGGAAGCTGCTGAATAGCTCTACAACCTGCCAAAACAAGCAAGTCTTCAGACCCAAGAATTGTGGAGAAAATGCAAGATGTAGTCACTCACACCCGCTAGTTGCGTTTTGTGCAGTACATGCCATAGCAAGGCCTGTCAGCGCCATGCAACACCGCCTCTCTATGTCTCGATCAAAAACTACCTTAACATAGGAAATTCTAGACAAACTCGACGTTGTTCGGAAGCTGCTGAATAGCTCTACAACCTGCCAAAACAAGCAAGTCTTCAGACCCAAGAATTGTGGAGAAAATGCAAGATGTAGTCACTCACACCCGCTAGTTGCGTTTTGTGCAGTACATGCCATAGCAAGGCCTGTCAGCGCCATGCAACACCGCCTCTCTATGTCTCGATCAAAAACTACCTTAACATAGGAAATTCTAGACAAACTCGACGTTGTTCGGAAGCTGCTGAATAGCTCTACAACCTGCCAAAACAAGCAAGTCTTCAGACCCAAGAATTGTGGAGAAAATGCAAGATGTAGTCACTCACACCCGCTAGTTGCGTTTTGTGCAGTACATGCCATAGCAAGGCCTGTCAGCGCCATGCAACACCGCCTCTCTAGATCAAAAACTACCTTAACATAGGAAATTCTAGACAAACTCGACGTTGTTCGGAAGCTGCTGAATAGCTCTACAACTTGCCAAAACAAGCAAGTCTTCAGACCCAAGAATTGTGGAGAAAATGCAAGATGTAGTCACTCACACCCGCTAGTTGCGTTTTGTGCAGTACATGCCATAGCAAGGCCTGTCAGCGCCATGCAACACCGCCTCTCTATGTCTCGATCAAAAACTACCTTAACATAGGAAATTCTAGACAAACTCGACGTTGTTCGGAAGCTGCTGAATAGCTCTACAACCTGCCAAAACAAGCAAGTCTTCAGACCCAAGAATTGTGGAGAAAATGCAAGATGTAGTCACTCACACCCGCTAGTTGCGTTTTGTGCAGTACATGCCATAGCAAGGCCTGTCAGCGCCATGCAACACCGCCTCTCTATGTCTCGATCAAAAACTACCTTAACATAGGAAATTCTAGACAAACTCGACGTTGTTCGGAAGCTGCTGAATAGCTCTACAACTTGCCAAAACAAGCAAGTCTTCAGACCCAAGAATTGTGGAGAAAATGCAAGATGTAGTCACTCACACCCGCTAGTTGCGTTTTGTGCAGTACATGCCATAGCAAGGCCTGTCAGCGCCATGCAACACCGCCTCTCTATGTCTCGATCAAAAACTACCTTAACATAGGAAATTCTAGACAAACTCGACGTTGTTCGGAAGCTGCTGAATAGCTCTACAACTGCCAAAACAAGCAAGTCTTCAGACCCAAGAATTGTGGAGAAAATGCAAGATGTAGTCACTCACACCCGCTAGTTGCGTTTTGTGCAGTACATGCCATAGCAAGGCCTGTCAGCGCCATGCAACACCGCCTCTCTATGTCTCGATCAAAAACTACCTTAACATAGGAAATTCTAGACAAACTCGACGTTGTTCGGAAGCTGCTGAATAGCTCTACAACTTGCCAAAACAAGCAAGTCTTCAGACCCAAGAATTGTGGAGAAAATGCAAGATGTAGTCACTCACACCCGCTAGTTGCGTTTTGTGCAGTACATGCCATAGCAAGGCCTGTCAGCGCCATGCAACACCGCCTCTCTATGTCTCGATCAAAAACTACCTTAACATAGGAAATTCTAGACAAACTCGACGTTGTTCGGAAGCTGCTGAATAGCTCTACAACCTGCCAAAACAAGCAAGTCTTCAGACCCAAGAATTGTGGAGAAAATGCAAGATGTAGTCACTCACACCCGCTAGTTGCGTTTTGTGCAGTACATGCCATAGCAAGGCCTGTCAGCGCCATGCAACACCGCCTCTCTATGTCTCGATCAAAAACTACCTTAACATAGGAAATTCTAGACAAACTCGACGTTGTTCGGAAGCTGCTGAATAGCTCTACAACTTGCCAAAACAAGCAAGTCTTCAGACCCAAGAATTGTGGAGAAAATGCAAGATGTAGTCACTCACACCCGCTAGTTGCGTTTTGTGCAGTACATGCCATAGCAAGGCCTGTCAGCGCCATGCAACACCGCCTCTCTATGTCTCGATCAAAAACTACCTTAACATAGGAAATTCTAGACAAACTCGACGTTGTTCGGAAGCTGCTGAATAGCTCTACAACCTGCCAAAACAAGCAAGTCTTCAGACCCAAGAATTGTGGAGAAAATGCAAGATGTAGTCACTCACACCCGCTAGTTGCGTTTTGTGCAGTACATGCCATAGCAAGGCCTGTCAGCGCCATGCAACACCGCCTCTCTATGTCTCGATCAAAAACTACCTTAACATAGGAAATTCTAGACAAACTCGACGTTGTTCGGAAGCTGCTGAATAGCTCTACAACCTGCCAAAACAAGCAAGTCTTCAGACCCAAGAATTGTGGAGAAAATGCAAGATGTAGTCACTCACACCCGCTAGTTGCGTTTTGTGCAGTACATGCCATAGCAAGGCCTGTCAGCGCCATGCAACACCGCCTCTCTATGTCTCGATCAAAAACTACCTTAACATAGGAAATTCTAGACAAACTCGACGTTGTTCGGAAGCTGCTGAATAGCTCTACAACTGCCAAAACAAGCAAGTCTTCAGACCCAAGAATTGTGGAGAAAATGCAAGATGTAGTCACTCACACCCGCTAGTTGCGTTTTGTGCAGTACATGCCATAGCAAGGCCTGTCAGCGCCATGCAACACCGCCTCTCTATGTCTCGATCAAAAACTACCTTAACATAGGAAATTCTAGACAAACTCGACGTTGTTCGGAAGCTGCTGAATAGCTCTACAACCTGCCAAAACAAGCAAGTCTTCAGACCCAAGAATTGTGGAGAAAATGCAAGATGTAGTCACTCACACCCGCTAGTTGCGTTTTGTGCAGTACATGCCATAGCAAGGCCTGTCAGCGCCATGCAACACCGCCTCTCTATGTCTCGATCAAAAACTACCTTAACATAGGAAATTCTAGACAAACTCGACGTTGTTCGGAAGCTGCTGAATAGCTCTACAACCTGCCAAAACAAGCAAGTCTTCAGACCCAAGAATTGTGGAGAAAATGCAAGATGTAGTCACTCACACCCGCTAGTTGCGTTTTGTGCAGTACATGCCATAGCAAGGCCTGTCAGCGCCATGCCAATGTCTCGATCAAAAACTACCTTAACATAGGAAATTCTAGACAAACTCGACGTTGTTCGGAAGCTGCTGAATAGCTCTACAACCTGCCAAAACAAGCAAGTCTTCAGACCCAAGAATTGTGGAGAAAATGCAAGATGTAGTCACTCACACCCGCTAGTTGCGTTTTGTGCAGTACATGCCATAGCAAGGCCTGTCAGCGCCATGCAACACCGCCTCTCTATGTCTCGATCAAAAACTACCTTAACATAGGAAATTCTAGACAAACTCGACGTTGTTCGGAAGCTGCTGAATAGCTCTACAACCTGCCAAAACAAGCAAGTCTTCAGACCCAAGAATTGTGGAGAAAATGCAAGATGTAGTCACTCACACCCGCTAGTTGCGTTTTGTGCAGTACATGCCATAGCAAGGCCTGTCAGCGCCATGCAACACCGCCTCTCTATGTCTCGATCAAAAACTACCTTAACATAGGAAATTCTAGACAAACTCGACGTTGTTCGGAAGCTGCTGAATAGCTCTACAACTTGCCAAAACAAGCAAGTCTTCAGACCCAAGAATTGTGGAGAAAATGCAAGATGTAGTCACTCACACCCGCTAGTTGCGTTTTGTGCAGTACATGCCATAGCAAGGCCTGTCAGCGCCATGCAACACCGCCTCTCTATGTCTCGATCAAAAACTACCTTAACATAGGAAATTCTAGACAAACTCGACGTTGTTCGGAAGCTGCTGAATAGCTCTACAACCTGCCAAAACAAGCAAGTCTTCAGACCCAAGAATTGTGGAGAAAATGCAAGATGTAGTCACTCACACCCGCTAGTTGCGTTTTGTGCAGTACATGCCATAGCAAGGCCTGTCAGCGCCATGCAACACCGCCTCTCTATGTCTCGATCAAAAACTACCTTAACATAGGAAATTCTAGACAAACTCGACGTTGTTCGGAAGCTGCTGAATAGCTCTACAACCTGCCAAAACAAGCAAGTCTTCAGACCCAAGAATTGTGGAGAAAATGCAAGATGTAGTCACTCACACCCGCTAGTTGCGTTTTGTGCAGTACATGCCATAGCAAGGCCTGTCAGCGCCATGCAACACCGCCTCTCTATGTCTCGATCAAAAACTACCTTAACATAGGAAATTCTAGACAAACTCGACGTTGTTCGGAAGCTGCTGAATAGCTCTACAACCTGCCAAAACAAGCAAGTCTTCAGACCCAAGAATTGTGGAGAAAATGCAAGATGTAGTCACTCACACCCGCTAGTTGCGTTTTGTGCAGTACATGCCATAGCAAGGCCTGTCAGCGCCATGCAACACCGCCTCTCTATGTCTCGATCAAAAACTACCTTAACATAGGAAATTCTAGACAAACTCGACGTTGTTCGGAAGCTGCTGAATAGCTCTACAACCTGCCAAAACAAGCAAGTCTTCAGACCCAAGAATTGTGGAGAAAATGCAAGATGTAGTCACTCACACCCGCTAGTTGCGTTTTGTGCAGTACATGCCATAGCAAGGCCTGTCAGCGCCATGCAACACCGCCTCTCTATGTCTCGATCAAAAACTACCTTAACATAGGAAATTCTAGACAAACTCGACGTTGTTCGGAAGCTGCTGAATAGCTCTACAACCTGCCAAAACAAGCAAGTCTTCAGACCCAAGAATTGTGGAGAAAATGCAAGATGTAGTCACTCACACCCGCTAGTTGCGTTTTGTGCAGTACATGCCATAGCAAGGCCTGTCAGCGCCATGCAACACCGCCTCTCTATGTCTCGATCAAAAACTACCTTAACATAGGAAATTCTAGACAAACTCGACGTTGTTCGGAAGCTGCTGAATAGCTCTACAACCTGCCAAAACAAGCAAGTCTTCAGACCCAAGAATTGTGGAGAAAATGCAAGATGTAGTCACTCACACCCGCTAGTTGCGTTTTGTGCAGTACATGCCATAGCAAGGCCTGTCAGCGCCATGCAACACCGCCTCTCTATGTCTCGATCAAAAACTACCTTAACATAGGAAATTCTAGACAAACTCGACGTTGTTCGGAAGCTGCTGAATAGCTCTACAACCTGCCAAAACAAGCAAGTCTTCAGACCCAAGAATTGTGGAGAAAATGCAAGATGTAGTCACTCACACCCGCTAGTTGCGTTTTGTGCAGTACATGCCATAGCAAGGCCTGTCAGCGCCATGCAACACCGCCTCTCTATGTCTCGATCAAAAACTACCTTAACATAGGAAATTCTAGACAAACTCGACGTTGTTCGGAAGCTGCTGAATAGCTCTACAACCTGCCAAAACAAGCAAGTCTTCAGACCCAAGAATTGTGGAGAAAATGCAAGATGTAGTCACTCACACCCGCTAGTTGCGTTTTGTGCAGTACATGCCATAGCAAGGCCTGTCAGCGCCATGCAACACCGCCTCTCTATGTCTCGATCAAAAACTACCTTAACATAGGAAATTCTAGACAAACTCGACGTTGTTCGGAAGCTGCTGAATAGCTCTACAACCTGCCAAAACAAGCAAGTCTTCAGACCCAAGAATTGTGGAGAAAATGCAAGATGTAGTCACTCACACCCGCTAGTTGCGTTTTGTGCAGTACATGCCATAGCAAGGCCTGTCAGCGCCATGCAACACCGCCTCTCTATGTCTCGATCAAAAACTACCTTAACATAGGAAATTCTAGACAAACTCGACGTTGTTCGGAAGCTGCTGAATAGCTCTACAACTGCCAAAACAAGCAAGTCTTCAGACCCAAGAATTGTGGAGAAAATGCAAGATGTAGTCACTCACACCCGCTAGTTGCGTTTTGTGCAGTACATGCCATAGCAAAGGCCTGTCTCTATGTCTCGATCCTACCTTAACATAGGAAATTCTAGACAAACTCGACGTTGTTCGGAAGCTGCTGAATAGCTCTACAACCTGCCAAAACAAGCAAGTCTTCAGACCCAAGAATTGTGGAGAAAATGCAAGATGTAGTCACTCACACCCGCTAGTTGCGTTTTGTGCAGTACATGCCATAGCAAGGCCTGTCAGCGCCATGCAACACCGCCTCTCTATGTCTCGATCAAAAACTACCTTAACATAGGAAATTCTAGACAAACTCGACGTTGTTCGGAAGCTGCTGAATAGCTCTACAACCTGCCAAAACAAGCAAGTCTTCAGACCCAAGAATTGTGGAGAAAATGCAAGATGTAGTCACTCACACCCGCTAGTTGCGTTTGTGTGCAGTACATGCCATAGCAAGGCCTGTCAGCGCCATGCAACACCGCCTCTCTATGTCTCGATCAAAAACTACCTTAACATAGGAAATTCTAGACAAACTCGACGTTGTTCGGAAGCTGCTGAATAGCTCTACAACTGCCAAAACAAGCAAGTCTTCAGACCCAAGAATTGTGGAGAAAATGCAAGATGTAGTCACTCACACCCGCTAGTTGCGTTTTGTGCAGTACATGCCATAGCAAGGCCTGTCAGCGCCATGCAACACCGCCTCTCTATGTCTCGATCAAAAACTACCTTAACATAGGAAATTCTAGACAAACTCGACGTTGTTCGGAAGCTGCTGAATAGCTCTACAACCTGCCAAAACAAGCAAGTCTTCAGACCCAAGAATTGTGGAGAAAATGCAAGATGTAGTCACTCACACCCGCTAGTTGCGTTTTGTGCAGTACATGCCATAGCAAGGCCTGTCAGCGCCATGCAACACCGCCTCTCTATGTCTCGATCAAAAACTACCTTAACATAGGAAATTCTAGACAAACTCGACGTTGTTCGGAAGCTGCTGAATAGCTCTACAACCTGCCAAAACAAGCAAGTCTTCAGACCCAAGAATTGTGGAGAAAATGCAAGATGTAGTCACTCACACCCGCTAGTTGCGTTTTGTGCAGTACATGCCATAGCAAGGCCTGTCAGCGCCATGCAACACCGCCTCTCTATGTCTCGATCAAAAACTACCTTAACATAGGAAATTCTAGACAAACTCGACGTTGTTCGGAAGCTGCTGAATAGCTCTACAACCTGCCAAAACAAGCAAGTCTTCAGACCCAAGAATTGTGGAGAAAATGCAAGATGTAGTCACTCACACCCGCTAGTTGCGTTTTGTGCAGTACATGCCATAGCAAGGCCTGTCAGCGCCATGCAACACCGCCTCTCTATGTCTCGATCAAAAACTACCTTAACATAGGAAATTCTAGACAAACTCGACGTTGTTCGGAAGCTGCTGAATAGCTCTACAACTGCCAAAACAAGCAAGTCTTCAGACCCAAGAATTGTGGAGAAAATGCAAGATGTAGTCACTCACACCCGCTAGTTGCGTTTTGTGCAGTACATGCCATAGCAAGGCCTGTCAGCGCCATGCAACACCGCCTCTCTATGTCTCGATCAAAAACTACCTTAACATAGGAAATTCTAGACAAACTCGACGTTGTTCGGAAGCTGCTGAATAGCTCTACAACCTGCCAAAACAAGCAAGTCTTCAGACCCAAGAATTGTGGAGAAAATGCAAGATGTAGTCACTCACACCCGCTAGTTGCGTTTTGTGCAGTACATGCCATAGCAAGGCCTGTCAGCGCCATGCAACACCGCCTCTCTATGTCTCGATCAAAAACTACCTTAACATAGGAAATTCTAGACAAACTCGACGTTGTTCGGAAGCTGCTGAATAGCTCTACAACCTGCCAAAACAAGCAAGTCTTCAGACCCAAGAATTGTGGAGAAAATGCAAGATGTAGTCACTCACACCCGCTAGTTGCGTTTTGTGCAGTACATGCCATAGCAAGGCCTGTCAGCGCCATGCAACACCGCCTCTCTATGTCTCGATCAAAAACTACCTTAACATAGGAAATTCTAGACAAACTCGACGTTGTTCGGAAGCTGCTGAATAGCTCTACAACCTGCCAAAACAAGCAAGTCTTCAGACCCAAGAATTGTGGAGAAAATGCAAGATGTAGTCACTCACACCCGCTAGTTGCGTTTTGTGCAGTACATGCCATAGCAAGGCCTGTCAGCGCCATGCAACACCGCCTCTCTATGTCTCGATCAAAAACTACCTTAACATAGGAAATTCTAGACAAACTCGACGTTGTTCGGAAGCTGCTGAATAGCTCTACAACCTGCCAAAACAAGCAAGTCTTCAGACCCAAGAATTGTGGAGAAAATGCAAGATGTAGTCACTCACACCCGCTAGTTGCGTTTTGTGCAGTACATGCCATAGCAAGGCCTGTCAGCGCCATGCAACACCGCCTCTCTATGTCTCGATCAAAAACTACCTTAACATAGGAAATTCTAGACAAACTCGACGTTGTTCGGAAGCTGCTGAATAGCTCTACAACCTGCCAAAACAAGCAAGTCTTCAGACCCAAGAATTGTGGAGAAAATGCAAGATGTAGTCACTCACACCCGCTAGTTGCGTTTTGTGCAGTACATGCCATAGCAAGGCCTGTCAGCGCCATGCAACACCGCCTCTCTATGTCTCGATCAAAAACTACCTTAACATAGGAAATTCTAGACAAACTCGACGTTGTTCGGAAGCTGCTGAATAGCTCTACAACTGCCAAAACAAGCAAGTCTTCAGACCAAGAATTGTGGAGAAAATGCAAGATGTAGTCACTCACACCCGCTAGTTGCGTTTTGTGCAGTACATGCCATAGCAAGGCCTGTCAGCGCCATGCAACACCGCCTCTCTATGTCTCGATCAAAAACTACCTTAACATAGGAAATTCTAGACAAACTCGACGTTGTTCGGAAGCTGCTGAATAGCTCTACAACCTGCCAAAACAAGCAAGTCTTCAGACCCAAGAATTGTGGAGAAAATGCAAGATGTAGTCACTCACACCCGCTAGTTGCGTTTTGTGCAGTACATGCCATAGCAAGGCCTGTCAGCGCCATGCAACACCGCCTCTCTATGTCTCGATCAAAAACTACCTTAACATAGGAAATTCTAGACAAACTCGACGTTGTTCGGAAGCTGCTGAATAGCTCTACAACCTGCCAAAACAAGCAAGTCTTCAGACCCAAGAATTGTGGAGAAAATGCAAGATGTAGTCACTCACACCCGCTAGTTGCGTTTTGTGCAGTACATGCCATAGCAAGGCCTGTCAGCGCCATGCAACACCGCCTCTCTATGTCTCGATCAAAAACTACCTTAACATAGGAAATTCTAGACAAACTCGACGTTGTTCGGAAGCTGCTGAATAGCTCTACAACCTGCCAAAACAAGCAAGTCTTCAGACCCAAGAATTGTGGAGAAAATGCAAGATGTAGTCACTCACACCCGCTAGTTGCGTTTTGTGCAGTACATGCCATAGCAAGGCCTGTCAGCGCCATGCAACACCGCCTCTCTATGTCTCGATCAAAAACTACCTTAACATAGGAAATTCTAGACAAACTCGACGTTGTTCGGAAGCTGCTGAATAGCTCTACAACCTGCCAAAACAAGCAAGTCTTCAGACCAAGAATTGTGGAGAAAATGCAAGATGTAGTCACTCACACCCGCTAGTTGCGTTGTGCAGTACATGCCATAGCAGTACAAGCCATAACAGCTCTGTCTCGATCAACTACCACGGAAATTCTAGACAAACTCGACGTTGTTCGGAAGCTGCTGAATAGCTCTACAACCTGCCAAACAAGCAAGTCTTCAGACCCAAGAATTGTGGAGAAAATGCAAGATGTAGTCACTCACACCCGCTAGTTGCGTTTTGTGCAGTACATGCCATAGCAAGGCCTGTCAGCGCCATGCAACACCGCCTCTCTATGTCTCGATCAAAAACTACCTTAACATAGGAAATTCTAGACAAACTCGACGTTGTTCGGAAGCTGCTGAATAGCTCTACAACCTGCCAAAACAAGCAAGTCTTCAGACCCAAGAATTGTGGAGAAAATGCAAGATGTAGTCACTCACACCCGCTAGTTGCGTTTTGTGCAGTACATGCCATAGCAAGGCCTGTCAGCGCCATGCAACACCGCCTCTCTATGTCTCGATCAAAAACTACCTTAACATAGGAAATTCTAGACAAACTCGACGTTGTTCGGAAGCTGCTGAATAGCTCTACAACCTGCCAAAACAAGCAAGTCTTCAGACCCAAGAATTGTGGAGAAAATGCAAGATGTAGTCACTCACACCCGCTAGTTGCGTTTTGTGCAGTACATGCCATAGCAAGGCCTGTCAGCGCCATGCAACACCGCCTCTCTATGTCTCGATCAAAAACTACCTTAACATAGGAAATTCTAGACAAACTCGACGTTGTTCGGAAGCTGCTGAATAGCTCTACAACCTGCCAAAACAAGCAAGTCTTCAGACCCAAGAATTGTGGAGAAAATGCAAGATGTAGTCACTCACACCCGCTAGTTGCGTTTTGTGCAGTACATGCCATAGCAAGGCCTGTCAGCGCCATGCAACACCGCCTCTCTATGTCTCGATCAAAAACTACCTTAACATAGGAAATTCTAGACAAACTCGACGTTGTTCGGAAGCTGCTGAATAGCTCTACAACCTGCCAAAACAAGCAAGTCTTCAGACCAAGAATTGTGGAGAAAATGCAAGATGTAGTCACTCACACCCGCTAGTTGCGTTTTGTGCAGTACATGCCATAGCAAGGCCTGTCAGCGCCATGCAACACCGCCTCTCTATGTCTCGATCAAAAACTACCTTAACATAGGAAATTCTAGACAAACTCGACGTTGTTCGGAAGCTGCTGAATAGCTCTACAACCTGCCAAAACAAGCAAGTCTTCAGACCCAAGAATTGTGGAGAAAATGCAAGATGTAGTCACTCACA
Source organism: Patiria miniata (assembly GCF_015706575.1). Classification (NCBI taxonomy): domain Eukaryota; kingdom Metazoa; phylum Echinodermata; class Asteroidea; order Valvatida; family Asterinidae; genus Patiria; species Patiria miniata. Next base: position 17,465,143 of record NW_024037051.1, read on the forward strand.
CCCGCTAGTTGCGTTTTGTGCAGTACATGCCATAGCAAGGCCTGTCAGCGCCATGCAACACCGCCTCTCTATGTCTCGATCAAAAACTACCTTAACATAGGAAATTCTAGACAAACTCGACGTGTTCGGAAGCTGCTGAATAGCTCTACAACCTGCCAAAACAAGCAAGTCTTCAGACCCAAGAATTGTGGAGAAAATGCAAGATGTAGTCACTCACACCCGCTAGTTGCGTTTTGTGCAGTACATGCCATAGCAAGGCCTGTCAGCGCCATGCAACACCGCCTCTCTATGTCTCGATCAAAAAACTACCTTAACATAGGAAATTCTAGACAAACTCGACGTTGTTCGGAAGCTGCTGAATAGCTCTACAACCTGCCAAAACAAGCAAGTCTTCAGACCCAAGAATTGTGGAGAAAATGCAAGATGTAGTCACTCACACCCGCTAGTTGCGTTTGTGCAGTACATGCCATAGCAAGGCCTGTCAGCGCCATGCAACACCGCCTCTCTATGTCTCGATCAAAAACTACCTTAACATAGGAAATTCTAGACAAACTCGACGTTGTTCGGAAGCTGCTGAATAGCTCTACAACCTGCCAAAACAAGCAAGTCTTCAGACCCAAGAATTGTGGAGAAAATGCAAGATGTAGTCACTCACACCCGCTAGTTGCGTTTTGTGCAGTACATGCCATAGCAAGGCCTGTCAGCGCCATGCAACACCGCCTCTCTATGTCTCGATCAAAAACTACCTTAACATAGGAAATTCTAGACAAACTCGACGTTGTTCGGAAGCTGCTGAATAGCTCTACAACCTGCCAAAACAAGCAAGTCTTCAGACCCAAGAATTGTGGAGAAAATGCAAGATGTAGTCACTCACACCCGCTAGTTGCGTTTTGTGCAGTACATGCCATAGCAAGGCCTGTCAGCGCCATGCAACACCGCCTCTCTATGTCTCGATCAAAAACTACCTTAACATAGGAAATTCTAGACAAACTCGACGTTGTTCGGAAGCTGCTGAATAGCTCTACAACCTGCCAAAACAAGCAAGTCTTCAGACCCAAGAATTGTGGAGAAAATGCAAGATGTAGTCACTCACACCCGCTAGTTGCGTTTTGTGCAGTACATGCCATAGCAAGGCCTGTCAGCGCCATGCAACACCGCCTCTCTATGTCTCGATCAAAAACTACCTTAACATAGGAAATTCTAGACAAACTCGACGTTGTTCGGAAGCTGCTGAATAGCTCTACAACCTGCCAAAACAAGCAAGTCTTCAGACCCAAGAATTGTGGAGAAAATGCAAGATGTAGTCACTCACACCCGCTAGTTGCGTTTTGTGCAGTACATGCCATAGCAAGGACCGGTCAGCGCCACAGGAAATTCTAGACAAACTCGACGTTGTTCGGAAGCTGCTGAATAGCTCTACAACCTGCCAAAACAAGCAAGTCTTCAGACCCAAGAATTGTGGAGAAAATGCAAGATGTAGTCACTCACACCCGCTAGTTGCGTTTTGTGCAGTACATGCCATAGCAAGGCCTGTCAGCGCCATGCAACACCGCTCTCTATGTCTCGATCAAAAACTACCTTAACATAGGAAATTCTAGACAAACTCGACGTTGTTCGGAAGCTGCTGAATAGCTCTACAACCTGCAAAAACAAGCAAGTCTTCAGACCCAAGAATTGTGGAGAAAATGCAAGATGTAGTCACTCACACCGCTAGTTGCGTTTTGTGCAGTACATGCCATAGCAAGGCCTGTCAGCGCCATGCAACACCGCCTCTCTATGTCTCGATCAAAAACTACCTTAACATAGGAAATTCTAGACAAACTCGACGTTGTTCGGAAGCTGCTGAATAGCTCTACAACCTGCCAAAACAAGCAAGTCTTCAGACCCAAGAATTGTGGAGAAAATGCAAGATGTAGTCACTCACACCCGCTAGTTGCGTTTTGTGCAGTACATGCCATAGCAAGGCCTGTCAGCGCCATGCAACACCGCCTCTCTATGTCTCGATCAAAAACTACCTTAACATAGGAAATTCTAGACAAACTCGACGTTGTTCGGAAGCTGCTGAATAGCTCTACAACCTGCCAAAACAAGCAAGTCTTCAGACCCAAGAATTGTGGAGAAAATGCAAGATGTAGTCACTCACACCCGCTAGTTGCGTTTTGTGCAGTACATGCCATAGCAAGGCCTGTCAGCGCCATGCAACACCGCCTCTCTATGTCTCGATCAAAAACTACCTTAACATAGGAAATTCTAGACAAACTCGACGTTGTTCGGAAGCTGCTGAATAGCTCTACAACCTGCCAAAACAAGCAAGTCTTCAGACCCAAGAATTGTGGAGAAAATGCAAGATGTAGTCACTCACACCCGCTAGTTGCGTTTTGTGCAGTACATGCCATAGCAAGGCCTGTCAGCGCCATGCAACACCGCCTCTCTATGTCTCGATCAAAAACTACCTTAACATAGGAAATTCTAGACAAACTCGACGTTGTTCGGAAGCTGCTGAATAGCTCTACAACCTGCCAAAACAAGCAAGTCTTCAGACCCAAGAATTGTGGAGAAAATGCAAGATGTAGTCACTCACACCCGCTAGTTGCGTTTTGTGCAGTACATGCCATAGCAAGGCCTGTCAGCGCCATGCAACACCGCCTCTCTATGTCTCGATCAAAAACTACCTTAACATAGGAAATTCTAGACAAACTCGACGTTGTTCGGAAGCTGCTGAATAGCTCTACAACCTGCCAAAAACAAGCAAGTCTTAGACCCAAGAATTGTGGAGAAAATGCAAGATGTAGTCACTCACACCCGCTAGTTGCGTTTTGTGCAGTACATGCCATAGCAAGGCCTGTCAGCGCCATGCAACACCGCCTCTCTATGTCTCGATCAAAAACTACCTTAACATAGGAAATTCTAGACAAACTCGACGTTGTTCGGAAGCTGCTGAATAGCTCTACAACTGCCAAAACAAGCAAGTCTTCAGACCAAGAATTGTGGAGAAAATGCAAGATGTAGTCACTCACACCCGCTAGTTGCGTTTTGTGCAGTACATGCCATAGCAAGGCCTGTCAGCGCCATGCAACACCGCCTCTCTATGTCTCGATCAAAAACTACCTTAACATAGGAAATTCTAGACAAACTCGACGTTGTTCGGAAGCTGCTGAATAGCTCTACAACTGCAAAACAAGCAAGTCTTCAGACCCAAGAATTGTGGAGAAAATGCAAGATGTAGTCACTCACACCCGCTAGTTGCGTTTTGTGCAGTACATGCCATAGCAAGGCCTGTCAGCGCCATGCAACACCGCCTCTCTATGTCTCGATCAAAAACTACCTTAACATAGGAAATTCTAGACAAACTCGACGTTGTTCGGAAGCTGCTGAATAGCTCTACAACCTGCCAAAACAAGCAAGTCTTCAGACCCAAGAATTGTGGAGAAAATGCAAGATGTAGTCACTCACACCCGCTAGTTGCGTTTTGTGCAGTACATGCCATAGCAAGGCCTGTCAGCGCCATGCAACACCGCCTCTCTATGTCTCGATCAAAAACTACCTTAACATAGGAAATTCTAGACAAACTCGACGTTGTTCGGAAGCTGCTGAATAGCTCTACAACCTGCCAAAACAAGCAAGTCTTCAGACCCAAGAATTGTGGAGAAAATGCAAGATGTAGTCACTCACACCCGCTAGTTGCGTTTTGTGCAGTACATGCCATAGCAAGGCCTGTCAGCGCCATGCAACACCGCCTCTCTATGTCTCGATCAAAAACTACCTTAACATAGGAAATTCTAGACAAACTCGACGTTGTTCGGAAGCTGCTGAATAGCTCTACAACTGCCAAAACAAGCAAGTCTTCAGACCCAAGAATTGTGGAGAAAATGCAAGATGTAGTCACTCACACCCGCTAGTTGCGTTTTGTGCAGTACATGCCATAGCAAGGCCGTCAGCGCCACTAGGAAATTCTAGACAAACTCGACGTTGTTCGGAAGCTGCTGAATAGCTCTACAACCTGCCAAAACAAGCAAGTCTTCAGACCCAAGAATTGTGGAGAAAATGCAAGATGTAGTCACTCACACCGCTAGTTGCGTTTTGTGCAGTACATGCCATAGCAAGGCCTGTCAGCGCCATGCAACACCGCCTCTCTATGTCTCGATCAAAAACTACCTTAACATAGGAAATTCTAGACAAACTCGACGTTGTTCGGAAGCTGCTGAATAGCTCTACAACCTGCCAAAACAAGCAAGTCTTCAGACCCAAGAATTGTGGAGAAAATGCAAGATGTAGTCACTCACACCCGCTAGTTGCGTTTTGTGCAGTACATGCCATAGCAAGGCCTGTCAGCGCCATGCAACACCGCCTCTCTATGTCTCGATCAAAAACTACCTTAACATAGGAAATTCTAGACAAACTCGACGTTGTTCGGAAGCTGCTGAATAGCTCTACAACCTGCCAAAACAAGCAAGTCTTCAGACCCAAGAATTGTGGAGAAAATGCAAGATGTAGTCACTCACACCCGCTAGTTGCGTTTGTGCAGTACATGCCATAGCAAGGCCTGTCAGCGCCATGCAACACCGCCTCTCTATGTCTCGATCAAAAACTACCTTAACATAGGAAATTCTAGACAAACTCGACGTTGTTCGGAAGCTGCTGAATAGCTCTACAACCTGCCAAAACAAGCAAGTCTTCAGACCCAAGAATTGTGGAGAAAATGCAAGATGTAGTCACTCACACCGCTAGTTGCGTTTTGTGCAGTACATGCCATAGCAAGGCCTGTCAGCGCCATGCAACACCGCCTCTCTATGTCTCGATCAAAAACTACCTTAACATAGGAAATTCTAGACAAACTCGACGTTGTTCGGAAGCTGCTGAATAGCTCTACAACCTGCCAAAACAAGCAAGTCTTCAGACCCAAGAATTGTGGAGAAAATGCAAGATGTAGTCACTCACACCCGCTAGTTGCGTTTGTGCAGTACATGCCATAGCAAGGCCTGTCAGCGCCATGCAACACCGCCTCTCTATGTCTCGATCAAAAACTACCTTAACATAGGAAATTCTAGACAAACTCGACGTTGTTCGGAAGCTGCTGAATAGCTCTACAACCTGCCAAAACAAGCAAGTCTTCAGACCCAAGAATTGTGGAGAAAATGCAAGATGTAGTCACTCACACCCGCTAGTTGCGTTTTGTGCAGTACATGCCATAGCAAGGCCTGTCAGCGCCATGCAACACCGCCTCTCTATGTCTCGATCAAAAACTACCTTAACATAGGAAATTCTAGACAAACTCGACGTTGTTCGGAAGCTGCTGAATAGCTCTACAACCTGCCAAAACAAGCAAGTCTTTCAGACCCAAGAATTGTGGAGAAAATGCAAGATGTAGTCACTCACACCCGCTAGTTGCGTTTTGTGCAGTACATGCCATAGCAAGGCCTGTCAGCGCCATGCAACACCGCCTCTCTATGTCTCGATCAAAAAACTACCTTAACATAGGAAATTCTAGACAAACTCGACGTTGTTCGGAAGCTGCTGAATAGCTCTACAACCTGCCAAAACAAGCAAGTCTTCAGACCCAAGAATTGTGGAGAAAATGCAAGATGTAGTCACTCACACCCGCTAGTTGCGTTTTGTGCAGTACATGCCATAGCAAGGCCTGTCAGCGCCATGCAACACCGCCTCTCTATGTCTCGATCAAAAACTACCTTAACATAGGAAATTCTAGACAAACTCGACGTTGTTCGGAAGCTGCTGAATAGCTCTACAAGCTGCCAAAACAAGCAAGTCTTCAGACCCAAGAATTGTGGAGAAAATGCAAGATGTAGTCACTCACACCCGCTAGTTGCGTTTTGTGCAGTACATGCCATAGCAAGGCCTGTCAGTCACCGCCTCACTAGGAAACTTTCATAGGACAAACTCGACGTTGTTCGGAAGCTGCTGAATAGCTCTACAACCTGCCAAAAAAAGCAAGTCTTCAGACCCAAGAATTGTGGAGAAAATGCAAGATGTAGTCACTCACACCCGCTAGTTGCGTTTTGTGCAGTACATGCCATAGCAAGGCCTGTCAGCGCCATGCAACACCGCCTCTCTATGTCTCGATCAAAAACTACCTTAACATAGGAAATTCTAGACAAACTCGACGTTGTTCGGAAGCTGCTGAATAGCTCTACAACCTGCAAAAACAAGCAAGTCTTCAGACCAAGAATTGTGGAGAAAATGCAAGATGTAGTCACTCACACCCGCTAGTTGCTTTGTTTTGTGCAGTACATGCCATAGCAAGGCCTGTGTCAGCGCCATGCAACACCGCCTCTCTATGTCTCGATCAAAAACTACCTTAACATAGGAAATTCTAGACAAACTCGACGTTGTTCGGAAGCTGCTGAATAGCTCTACAACTGCCAAAACAAGCAAGTCTTCAGACCCAAGAATTGTGGAGAAAATGCAAGATGTAGTCACTCACACCCGCTAGTTGCGTTTTGTGCAGTACATGCCATAGCAAGGCCTGTCAGCGCCATGCAACACCGCCTCTCTATGTCTCGATCAAAAAACTACCTTAACATAGGAAATTCTAGACAAACTCGACGTTGTTCGGAAGCTGCTGAATAGCTCTACAAACTGCCAAAACAAGCAAGTCTTCAGACCAAGAATTGTGGAGAAAATGCAAGATGTAGTCACTCACACCCGCTAGTTGCGTTTTGTGCAGTACATGCCATAGCAAGGCCTGTCAGCGCCATGCAACACCGCCTCTCTATGTCTCGATAAAAACTACCTTAACATAGGAAATTCTAGACAAACTCGACGTTGTTCGGAAGCTGCTGAATAGCTCTACAACCTGCCAAAACAAGCAAGTCTTCAGACCCAAGAATTGTGGAGAAAATGCAAGATGTAGTCACTCACACCCGCTAGTTGCGTTTTGTGCAGTACATGCCATAGCAAGGCCTGTCAGCGCCATGCAACACCGCCTCTCTATGTCTCGATCAAAAACTACCTTAACATAGGAAATTCTAGACAAACTCGACGTTGTTCGGAAGCTGCTGAATAGCTCTACAACCTGCCAAAACAAGCAAGTCTTCAGACCCAAGAATTGTGGAGAAAATGCAAGATGTAGTCACTCACACCCGCTAGTTGCGTTTTGTGCAGTACATGCCATAGCAAGGCCTGTCAGCGCCATGCAACACCGCCTCTCTATGTCTCGATCAAAACTACCTTAACATAGGAAATTCTAGACAAACTCGACGTTGTTCGGAAGCTGCTGAATAGCTCTACAACCTGCCAAAACAAGCAAGTCTTCAGACCCAAGAATTGTGGAGAAAATGCAAGATGTAGTCACTCACACCGCTAGTTGCGTTTTGTGCAGTACATGCCATAGCAAGGCCTGTCAGCGCCATGCAACACCGCCTCTCTATGTCTCGATCAAAAAACTACCTTAACATAGGAAATTCTAGACAAACTCGACGTTGTTCGGAAGCTGCTGAATAGCTCTACAACCTGCCAAAACAAGCAAGTCTTCAGACCCAAGAATTGTGGAGAAAATGCAAGATGTAGTCACTCACACCCCGCTAGTTGCGTTTTGTGCAGTACATGCCATAGCAAGGCCTGTCAGCGCCATGCAACACCGCCTCTCTATGTCTCGATCAAAAACTACCTTAACATAGGAAATTCTAGACAAACTCGACGTTGTTCGGAAGCTGCTGAATAGCTCTACAACTTGCCAAAACAAGCAAGTCTTCAGACCCAAGAATTGTGGAGAAAATGCAAGATGTAGTCACTCACACCCGCTAGTTGCGTTTTGTGCAGTACATGCCATAGCAAGGCCTGTCAGCGCCATGCAACACCGCCTCTCTATGTCTCGATCAAAAAAACTACCTTAACATAGGAAATTCTAGACAAACTCGACGTTGTTCGGAAGCTGCTGAATAGCTCTACAACCTGCCAAAACAAGCAAGTCTTCAGACCCAAGAATTGTGGAGAAAATGCAAGATGTAGTCACTCACACCCGCTAGTTGCGTTTTGTGCAGTACATGCCATAGCAAGGCCTGTCAGCGCCATGCAACACCGCCTCTCTATGTCTCGATCAAAAACTACCTAACATAGGAAATTCTAGACAAACTCGACGTTGTTCGGAAGCTGCTGAATAGCTCTACAACCTGCCAAAACAAGCAAGTCTTCAGACCCAAGAATTGTGGAGAAAATGCAAGATGTAGTCACTCACACCCGCTAGTTGCGTTTTGTGCAGTACATGCCATAGCAAGGCCTGTCAGCGCCATGCAACACCGCCTCTCTATGTCTCGATCAAAAACTACCTTAACATAGGAAATTCTAGACAAACTCGACGTTGTTCGGAAGCTGCTGAATAGCTCTACAACCTGCCAAAACAAGCAAGTCTTCAGACCCAAGAATTGTGGAGAAAATGCAAGATGTAGTCACTCACACCCGCTAGTTGCGTTTTGTGCAGTACATGCCATAGCAAGGCCTGTCAGCGCCATGCAACACCGCCTCTCTATGTCTCGATCAAAAACTACCTTAACATAGGAAATTCTAGACAAACTCGACGTTGTTCGGAAGCTGCTGAATAGCTCTACAACCTGCCAAAACAAGCAAGTCTTCAGACCCAAGAATTGTGGAGAAAATGCAAGATGTAGTCACTCACACCCGCTAGTTGCGTTTTGTGCAGTACATGCCATAGCAAGGCCTGTCAGCGCCATGCAACACCGCCTCTCTATGTCTCGATCAAAAACTACCTTAACATAGGAAATTCTAGACAAACTCGACGTTGTTCGGAAGCTGCTGAATAGCTCTACAACCTGCCAAAACAAGCAAGTCTTCAGACCCAAGAATTGTGGAGAAAATGCAAGATGTAGTCACTCACACCCGCTAGTTGCGTTTTTTGTGCAGTACATGCCATAGCAAGGCCTGTCAGCGCCATGCAACACCGCCTCTCTATGTCTCGATCAAAAACTACCTTAACATAGGAAATTCTAGACAAACTCGACGTTGTTCGGAAGCTGCTGAATAGCTCTACAACTGCCAAAACAAGCAAGTCTTCAGACCCAAGAATTGTGGAGAAAATGCAAGATGTAGTCACTCACACCCGCTAGTTGCGTTTTGTGCAGTACATGCCATAGCAAGGCCTGTCAGCGCCATGCAACACCGCCTCTCTATGTCTCGATCAAAAAACTACCTTAACATAGGAAATTTCTAGACAAACTCGACGTTGTTCGGAAGCTGCTGAATAGCTCTACAAACTGCAAAAACAAGCAAGTCTTCAGACCCAAGAATTGTGGAGAAAAATGCAAGATGTAGTCACTCACACCCGCTAGTTGCGTTTTGTGCAGTACATGCCATAGCAAGGCCTGTCAGCGCCATGCAACACCGCCTCTCTATGTCTCGATCAAAAACTACCTTAACATAGGAAATTCTAGACAAACTCGACGTTGTTCGGAAGCTGCTGAATAGCTCTACAACCTGCCAAAACAAGCAAGTCTTCAGACCCAAGAATTGTGGAGAAAATGCAAGATGTAGTCACTCACACCCGCTAGTTGCGTTTTGTGCAGTACATGCCATAGCAAGGCCTGTCAGCGCCATGCAACACCGCCTCTATATGTCTCGATCAAAAACTACCTTAACATAGGAAATTCTAGACAAACTCGACGTTGTTCGGAAGCTGCTGAATAGCTCTACAACCTGCCAAAAACAAGCAAGTCTTCAGACCCAAGAATTGTGGAGAAAATGCAAGATGTAGTCACTCACACCCGCTAGTTGCGTTTTGTGCAGTACATGCCATAGCAAGGCCTGTCAGCGCCATGCAACACCGCCTCTCTATGTCTCGATCAAAAACTACCTTAACATAGGAAATTCTAGACAAACTCGACGTTGTTCGGAAGCTGCTGAATAGCTCTACAACTGCAAAACAAGCAAGTCTTCAGACCCAAGAATTGTGGAGAAAATGCAAGATGTAGTCACTCACACCCGCTAGTTGCGTTTTGTGCAGTACATGCCATAGCAAGGCCTGTCAGCGCCATGCAACACCGCCTCTCTATGTCTCGATCAAAAACTACCTTAACATAGGAAATTCTAGACAAACTCGACGTTGTTCGGAAGCTGCTGAATAGCTCTACAACCCCAAAACAAGCAAGTCTTCAGACCCAAGAATTGTGGAGAAAATGCAAGATGTAGTCACTCACACCCGCTAGTTGCGTTTTGTGCAGTACATGCCATAGCAAGGCCTGTCAGCGCCATGCAACACCGCCTCTCTATGTCTCGATCAAAAACTACCTTAACATAGGAAATTCTAGACAAACTCGACGTTGTTCGGAAGCTGCTGAATAGCTCTACAAACCTGCCAAAAACAAGCAAGTCTTTAGACCCAAGAATTGTGGAGGAAAATGCAAGATGTAGTCACTCACACCCGCTAGTTGCGTTTTGTGCAGTACATGCCATAGCAAGGCCTGTCAGCGCCATGCAACACCGCCTCTCTATGTCTCGATCAAAAACTACCTTAACATAGGAAATTCTAGACAAACTCGACGTTGTTCGGAAGCTGCTGAATAGCTCTACAACTGCAAAACAAGCAAGTCTTCAGACCCAAGAATTGTGGAGAAAATGCAAGATGTAGTCACTCACACCCGCTAGTTGCGTTTTTGCAGTACATGCCATAGCAAGGCCTGTCAGCGCCATGCAACACCGCCTCTCTATGTCTCGATCAAAAACTACCTTAACATAGGAAATTCTAGACAAACTCGACGTTGTTCGGAAGCTGCTGAATAGCTCTACAACCTGCCAAACAAGCAAGTCTTCAGACCCAAGAATTGTGGAGAAAATGCAAGATGTAGTCACTCACACCCGCTAGTTGCGTTTTGTGCAGTACATGCCATAGCAAGGCCTGTCAGCGCCATGCAACACCGCCTCTCTATGTCTCGATCAAAAACTACCTTAACATAGGAAATTCTAGACAAACTCGACGTTGTTCGGAAGCTGCTGAATAGCTCTACAACCTGCCAAAAACAAGCAAGTCTTCAGACCCAAGAATTGTGGAGAAAATGCAAGATGTAGTCACTCACACCCGCTAGTTGCGTTTTGTGCAGTACATGCCATAGCAAGGCCTGTCAGCGCCATGCAACACCGCCTCTCTATGTCTCGATCAAAAACTACCTAACATAGGAAATTCTAGACAAACTCGACGTTGTTCGGAAGCTGCTGAATAGCTCTACAACCTGCCAAAACAAGCAAGTCTTCAGACCCAAGAATTGTGGAGAAAATGCAAGATGTAGTCACTCACACCCGCTAGTTGCGTTTGTGCAGTACATGCCATAGCAAGGCCTGTCAGCGCCATGCAACACCGCCTCTCTATGTCTCGATCAAAAACTACCTTAACATAGGAAATTCTAGACAAACTCGACGTTGTTCGGAAGCTGCTGAATAGCTCTACAACCTGCCAAAACAAGCAAGTCTTCAGACCCAAGAATTGTGGAGAAAATGCAAGATGTAGTCACTCACACCCGCTAGTTGCGTTTTGTGCAGTACATGCCATAGCAAGGCCTGTCAGCGCCATGCAACACCGCCTCTCTATGTCTCGATCAAAAACTACCTTAACATAGGAAATTCTAGACAAACTCGACGTTGTTCGGAAGCTGCTGAATAGCTCTACAACCTGCAAAAACAAGCAAGTCTTTAGACCCAAGAATTGTGGAGAAAATGCAAGATGTAGTCACTCACACCCGCTAGTTGCGTTTTGTGCAGTACATGCCATAGCAAGGCCTGTCAGCGCCATGCAACACCGCCTCTCTATGTCTCGATCAAAAACTACCTTAACATAGGAAATTCTAGACAAACTCGACGTTGTTCGGAAGCTGCTGAATAGCTCTACAACCTGCCAAAACAAGCAAGTCTTCAGACCCAAGAATTGTGGAGAAAATGCAAGATGTAGTCACTCACACCCGCTAGTTGCGTTTGTGCAGTACATGCCATAGCAAGGCCTGCGTCAGCGCATAGGAAATCTCAGACAAACTTCGACGTGGTTGTTCGGAAGCTGCTGAATAGCTCTACAACCTGCCAAAACAAGCAAGTCTTCAGACCCAAGAATTGTGGAGAAAATGCAAGATGTAGTCACTCACACCCGCTAGTTGCGTTTTGTGCAGTACATGCCATAGCAAGGCCTGTCAGCGCCATGCAACACCGCCTCTCTATGTCTCGATCAAAAACTACCTTAACATAGGAAATTCTAGACAAACTCGACGTTGTTCGGAAGCTGCTGAATAGCTCTACAACTGCAAAACAAGCAAGTCTTCAGACCCAAGAATTGTGGAGAAAATGCAAGATGTAGTCACTCACACCCGCTAGTTGCGTTTTGTGCAGTACATGCCATAGCAAGGCTGTCAGCGCCATGCAACACCGCCTCTCTATGTCTCGATCAAAAACTACCTTAACATAGGAAATTCTAGACAAACTCGACGTTGTTCGGAAGCTGCTGAATAGCTCTACAACCTGCAAAAACAAGCAAGTCTTCAGACCCAAGAATTGTGGAGAAAATGCAAGATGTAGTCACTCACACCCGCTAGTTGCGTTTTGTGCAGTACATGCCATAGCAAGGCCTGTCAGCGCCATGCAACACCGCCTCTCTATGTCTCGATCAAAAACTACCTTAACATAGGAAATTCTAGACAAACTCGACGTTGTTCGGAAGCTGCTGAATAGCTCTACAACCTGCCAAAACAAGCAAGTCTTCAGACCCAAGAATTGTGGAGAAAATGCAAGATGTAGTCACTCACACCCGCTAGTGCGTTTGTGCAGTACATGCCATAGCAAGGCCTGTCAGCGCCATGCAACACCGCCTCTCTATGTCTCGATCAAAAACTACTTAACATAGGAAATTCTAGACAAACTCGACGTTGTTCGGAAGCTGCTGAATAGCTCTACAACCTGCCAAAACAAGCAAGTCTTCAGACCCAAGAATTGTGGAGAAAATGCAAGATGTAGTCACTCACACCCGCTAGTTGCGTTTTGTGCAGTACATGCCATAGCAAGGCCTGTCAGCGCCATGCAACACCGCCTCTCTAGTCTCGATCAAAAACTACTTAACATAGGAAATTCTAGACAAACTCGACGTTGTTCGGAAGCTGCTG
>NW_024037051.1:17478745-17557045 GCF_015706575.1 Patiria miniata
GGGTGTGAGTGACTACATCTTTGCATTTTTCTCCACAATTCTTGGTCTAAAGACTTGCTTGTTTTTTGCAGCTTGTAGAGCTATTCAGCAGCTTCCGAACAACGTCGAGTTTGTCTAGAATTTCCTATGTTAAGGTAGTTTTTGATCGAGACATAGAGAGGCGGTGTTGCATGGCGCTGACAGGCCTTGCTATGGCATGTACTGCACAAAAGGCAACTAGCGGGTGTGAGTGACTACATCTTGCATTTTCTCCACAATTCTTGGGTCTAAAGACTTGCTTGTTTTTGTGCAGCTTGTAGAGCTATTCAGCAGCTTCCGAACAACGTCGAGTTTGTCTAGAATTTCCTATGTTAAGGTAGTTTTTGATCGAGACATAGAGAGGCGGTGTTGCATGGCGCTGACAGGCCTTGCTATGGCATGTACTGCACAAAAGGCAACTAGCGGGTGTGAGTGACTACATCTTGCATTTTCTCCACAATTCTTGGGTCTAAAGACTTGCTTGTTTTTGCAGCTTGTAGAGCTATTCAGCAGCTTCCGAACAACGTCGAGTTGTCTAGAATTTCTATGTTAAGGTAGTTTTTGATCGAGACTAGAGAGGCGGTGTTGCATGGCGCTGACAGGCCTTGCTATGGCATGTACTGCACAAAAGGCAACTAGCGGGTGTGAGTGACTACATCTTGCATTTTCTCCACAATTCTTGGGTCTAAAGACGCTTGTTTTTGCAGCTTGTAGAGCTATTCAGCAGCTTCCGAACAACGTCGAGTTTGTCTAGAATTTCCTATGTTAAGGTAGTTTTTGATCGAGACATAGAGAGGCGGTGTTGCATGGCGCTGACAGGCCTTGCTATGGCATGTACTGCACAAAAGGCAACTAGCGGGTGTGATGACTACATCTTGCATTTTCTCCACAATTCTTGGGTCTAAAGACTTGCTTGTTTTTGCAGCTTGTAGAGCTATTCAGCAGCTTCCGAACAACGTCGAGTTTGTCTAGAATTTCCTATGTTAAGGTAGTTTTTGATCGAGACATAGAGAGGCGGTGTTGCATGGCGCTGACAGGCCTTGCTATGGCATGTACTGCACAAAAGGCAACTAGCGGGTGTGAGTGACTACATCTTGCATTTTCTCCACAATTCTTGGGTCTAAAGACTTGCTTGTTTTTTGCGCTTGTAGAGCTATTCAGCAGCTTCCGAACAACGTCGAGTTTGTCTAGAATTTCCTATGTTAAGTTAGTTTTTGATCGAGACATAGAGAGGCGGTGTTGCATGGCGCTGACAGGCCTTGCTATGGCATGTACTGCACAAAAGGCAACTAGCGGGTGTGAGTGACTACATCTTGCATTTTCTCCACAATTCTTGGGTCTAAAGACTTGCTTGTTTTTGCAGCTTGTAGAGCTATTCAGCAGCTTCCGAACAACGTCGAGTTTGTCTAGAATTTCCTATGTTAAGGTAGTTTTTGATCGAGACATAGAGAGGCGGTGTTGCATGGCGCTGACAGGCCTTGCTATGGCATGTACTGCACAAAAGCAACTAGCGGGTGTGAGTGACTACATCTTGCATTTTCTCCACAATTCTTGGGTCTAAAGACTTGCTTGTTTTTGCAGCTTGTAGAGCTATTCAGCAGCTTCCGACAACGTCGAGTTTGTCTAGAATTTCCTATGTTAAGGTAGTTTTTGATCGAGACATAGAGAGGCGGTGTTGCATGGCGCTGACAGGCCTTGCTATGGCATGTACTGCACAAAACGCAACTAGCGGGTGTGAGTGACTACATCTTGCATTTTCCTCCACAATTCTTGGTCTAAAGACTTGCTTGTTTTTTGCAGCTTGTAGAGCTATTCAGCAGCTTCCGAACAACGTCGAGTTTGTCTAGAATTTCCTATGTTAAGGTAGTTTTTGATCGAGACATAGAGAGGCGGTGTTGCATGGCGCTGACAGGCCTTGCTATGGCATGTACTGCACAAAAGGCAACTAGCGGGTGTGAGTGACTACATCTTGCATTTTCTCCACAATTCTTGGGTCTAAAGACTTGCTTGTTTTTGCAGCTTGTAGAGCTATTCAGCAGCTTCCGAACAACGTCGAGTTTGTCTAGAATTTCCTATGTTAAGGTAGTTTTTTGATCGAGACATAGAGAGGCGGTGTTGCATGGCGCTGACAGGCCTTGCTATGGCATGTACTGCACAAAGGCAACTAGCGGGTGTGAGTGACTACATCTTGCATTTTCTCCACAATTCTTGGGTCTAAAGACTTGCTTGTTTTTGCAGCTTGTAGAGCTATTCAGCAGCTTCCGAACAACGTCGAGTTTGTCTAAATTTCCTATGTTAAGGTAGTTTTTGATCGAGACATAGATAGAGAGCGGTGTTGCATGGCGCTGACAGGCCTTGCTATGGCATGTACTGCACAAAGGCAACTAGCGGGTGTGAGTGACTACATCTTGCATTTTTCTCCACAATTCTTGGGTCTAAAGACTTGCTTGTTTTTGCAGCTTGTAGAGCTATTCAGCAGCTTCCGAACAACGTCGAGTTTGTCTAGAATTTCCTATGTTAAGGTAGTTTTTGATCGAGACATAGAGAGGCGGTGTTGCATGGCGCTGACAGGCCTTGCTATGGCATGTACTGCACAAAAGCAACTAGCGGGTGTGAGTGACTACATCTTGCATTTTCTCCACAATTCTTGGGTCTAAAGACTTGCTTGTTTTTGCAGCTTGTAGAGCTATTCAGCAGCTTCCGAACAACGTCGAGTTTGTCTAGAATTTCCTATGTTAGGTAGTTTTTGATCGAGACATAGAGAGGCGGTGTTGCATGGCGCTGACAGGCCTTGCTATGGCATGTACTGCACAAAAGGCAACTAGCGGGTGTGAGTGACTACATCTTGCATTTTCTCCACATTCTTGGGTCTAAAGACTTGCTTGTTTTTGCAGCTTGTAGAGCTATTCAGCAGCTTCCGAACAACGTCGAGTTTGTCTAGAATTTCCTATGTTAAGGTAGTTTTGATCGAGACATAGAGGCGGTGTTGCATGGCGCTGACAGGCCTTGCTATGGCATGTACTGCACAAAAGGCAACTAGCGGGTGTTAGTGACTACATCTTGCATTTTCTCCACAATTCTTGGGTCTAAAGACTTGCTTGTTTTTGCAGCTTGTAGAGCTATTCAGCAGCTTCCGAACAACGTCGAGTTTGTCTAGAATTTCCTATGTTAAGGTAGTTTTTGATCGAGACATAGAGAGGCGGTGTTGCATGGCGCTGACAGGCCTTGCTATGGCATGTACTGCACAAAAGGCAACTAGCGGGTGTGAGTGACTACATCTTGCATTTTCTCCACAATTCTTGGGTCTAAAGACTTGCTTGTTTTTGCAGCTTGTAGAGCTATTCAGCAGCTTCCGAACAACGTCGAGTTTGTCTAGAATTTCCTATGTTAAGGTAGTTTTTGATCGAGAC
The DNA here is from genome assembly GCF_015706575.1 of Patiria miniata. Classification (NCBI taxonomy): domain Eukaryota; kingdom Metazoa; phylum Echinodermata; class Asteroidea; order Valvatida; family Asterinidae; genus Patiria; species Patiria miniata. The sequence goes on from NW_024037051.1 coordinate 17,482,174, forward strand.
ATAGAGAGGCGGTGTTGCATGGCGCTGACAGGCCTTGCTATGGCATGTACTGCACAAAAGCAACTAGCGGTGTGAGTGACTACATCTTGCATTTTCTCCACAATTCTTGGGTCTAAAGACTTGCTTGTTTTTGCAGCTTGTAGAGCTATTCAGCAGCTTCCGAACAACGTCGAGTTTGTCTAGAATTTCCTATGTTAAGGTAGTTTTTGATCGAGACATAGAGAGGCGGTGTTGCATGGCGCTGACAGGCCTTGCTATGGCATGTACTGCACAAAAGCAACTAGCGGGTGTGAGTGACTACATCTTGCATTTTCTCCACATTCTTGGGTCTAAAGACTTGCTTGTTTTTGCAGCTTGTAGAGCTATTCAGCAGCTTCCGAACAACGTCGAGTTTGTCTAGAATTTCCTATGTTAAGGTAGTTTTTGATCGAGACATAGAGAGGCGGTGTTGCATGGCGCTGACAGGCCTTGCTATGGCATGTACTGCACAAAAGCAACTAGCGGGTGTGAGTGACTACATCTTGCATTTTCTCCACAATTCTTGGTCTAAAGACTTGCTTGTTTTTGCAGCTTGTAGAGCTATTCAGCAGCTTCCGAACAACGTCGAGTTTGTCTAGAATTTCCTATGTTAAGGTAGTTTTTGATCGAGACATAGAGAGGCGGTGTTGCATGGCTGACAGGCCTTGCTATGGCATGTACTGCACAAAAGGCAACTAGCGGGTGTGAGTGACTACATCTTGCATTTTCTCCACAATTCTTGGGTCTAAAGACTTGCTTGTTTTTTGCAGCTTGTAGAGCTATTCGCAGCAGCTCCGAACAACGTCAAGTTTGTCTAGAATTTCCTATGTTAAGGTAGTTTTTTGATCGAGACATAGAGAGGCGGTGTTGCATGGCGCTGACAGGCCTTGCTATGGCATGTACTGCACAAAAGGCAACTACGCGGTGTGAGTGACTACATCTTGCATTTTCTCCACAATTCTTGGTCTAAAGACTTGCTTGTTTTTTGCAGCTTGTAGAGCTATTCAGCAGCTCCGAACAACGTCGAGTTTGTCTAGAATTTCCTATGTTAAGGTAGTTTTTTGATCGAGACATAGAGAGGCGGTGTTGCATGGCGCTGACAGGCCTTGCTATGGCATGTACTGCACAAAAGCAACTAGCGGGTGTGAGTGACTACATCTTGCATTTTCTCCACAATTCTTGGGTCTAAAGACTTGCTTGTTTTTTGCAGCTTGTAGAGCTATTCAGCAGCTTCCGAACAACGTCGAGTTTGTCTAGAATTTCCTATGTTAAGGTAGTTTTTGATCGAGACATAGAGAGGCGGTGTTGCATGGCGCTGACAGGCCTTGCTATGGCATGTACTGCACAAAAGCAACTAGCGGGTGTGAGTGACTACATCTTGCATTTTCTCCACAATTCTTGGGTCTAAAGACTTGCTTGTTTTTGCAGCAGCTTGTAGAGCTATTCAGCAGCTTCCGAACAACGTCGAGTTTGTCTAGAATTTCCTATGTTAAGGTAGTTTTTTGATCGAGACATAGAGGGCGGTGTTGCATGGCGCTGACAGGCCTTGCTATGGCATGTACTGCACAAAGGCAACTAGCGGGTGTGAGTGACTACATCTTGCATTTTCTCCACATTCTTGGGTCTAAAGACTTGCTTGTTTTTTGCAGCTTGTAGAGCTATTCAGCAGCTTCCGAACAACGTCGAGTTTGTCTAGAATTTCCTATGTTAAGGTAGTTTTTGATCGAGACATAGAGAGGCGGTGTTGCATGGCGCTGACAGGCCTTGCTATGGCATGTACTGCACAAAAGGCAACTAGCGGGTGTGAGTGACTACATCTTGCATTTTCTCCACAATTCTTTGGTCTAAAGACTTGCTTGTTTTTGCAGCTTGTAGAGCTATTCAGCAGCTTCCGAACAACGTCGAGTTTGTCTAGAATTTCCTATGTTAAGTAGTTTTTGATCGAGACATAGAGAGAGCGGTGTTGCATGGCGCTGACAGGCCTTGCTATGGCATGTACTGCACAAAAGCAACTAGCGGTGTGAGTGACTACATCTTGCATTTTCTCCACAATTCTTGGGTCTAAAGACTTGCTTGTTTTTGCAGCTTGTAGAGCTATTCAGCAGCTTCCGAACAACGTGAGTTTGTCTAGAATTTCCTATGTTAAGGTAGTTTTTGGATCGAGACATAGAGAGGCGGTGTTGCATGGCGCTGACAGGCCTTGCTATGGCATGTACTGCACAAAAGCAACTAGCGGGTGTGAGTGACTACATCTTGCATTTTCTCCACAATTCTTGGGTCTAAAGACTTGCTTGTTTTTGCAGCTTGTAGAGCTATTCAGCAGCTTCCGAACAACGTCGAGTTTGTCTAGAATTTCCTATGTTAAGGTAGTTTTTGATCGAGACATAGAGAGGCGTGTTGCATGGCGCTGACAGGCCTTGCTATGGCATGTACTGCACAAAAGGCAACTAGCGGGTGTGAGTGACTACATCTTGCATTTTCTCCACAATTCTTGGGTCTAAAGACTTGCTTGTTTTTGCAGCTTGTAGAGCTATTCAGCAGCTTCCGAACAACGTCGAGTTTGTCTAGAATTTCCTATGTTAAGGTAGTTTTTGATCGAGACATAGAGAGGCGGTGTTGCATGGCGCTGACAGGCCTTGCTATGGCATGTACTGCACAAAAGGCAACTAGCGGGTGTGAGTGACTACATCTTGCATTTTCTCCACAATTCTTGGGTCTAAAGACTTGCTTGTTTTTGCAGCTTGTAGAGCTATTCAGCAGCTTCCGAACAACGTCGAGTTTGTCTAGAATTTCCTATGTTAAGGTAGTTTTTGATCGAGACATAGAGAGGCGGTGTTGCATGGCGCTGACAGGCCTTGCTATGGCATGTACTGCACAAAAGGCAACTAGCGGGTGTGAGTGACTACATCTTGCATTTTCTCCACAATTCTTGGGTCTAAAGACTTGCTTGTTTTTGCAGCTTGTAGAGCTATTCAGCAGCTTCCGAACAACGTCGAGTTTGTCTAGAATTTCCTATGTTAAGGTAGTTTTTGATCGAGACATAGAGAGGCGGTGTTGCATGGCGCTGACAGGCCTTGCTATGGCATGTACTGCACAAAAGGCAACTAGCGGGTGTGAGTGACTACATCTTGCATTTTCTCCACAATTCTTGGGTCTAAAGACTTGCTTGTTTTTGCAGCTTGTAGAGCTATTCAGCAGCTTCCGAACAACGTCGAGTTTGTCTAGAATTTCCTATGTTAAGGTAGTTTTTGATCGAGACATAGAGAGGCGGTGTTGCATGGCGCTGACAGGCCTTGCTATGGCATGTACTGCACAAAAGGCAACTAGCGGGTGTGAGTGACTACATCTTGCATTTTCTCCACAATTCTTGGGTCTAAAGACTTGCTTGTTTTTGCAGCTTGTAGAGCTATTCAGCAGCTTCCGAACAACGTCGAGTTTGTCTAGAATTTCCTATGTTAAGGTAGTTTTTGATCGAGACATAGAGAGGCGGTGTTGCATGGCGCTGACAGGCCTTGCTATGGCATGTACTGCACAAAAGGCAACTAGCGGGTGTGAGTGACTACATCTTGCATTTTCTCCACAATTCTTGGGTCTAAAGACTTGCTTGTTTTTGCAGCTTGTAGAGCTATTCAGCAGCTTCCGAACAACGTCGAGTTTGTCTAGAATTTCCTATGTTAAGGTAGTTTTTGATCGAGACATAGAGAGGCGGTGTTGCATGGCGCTGACAGGCCTTGCTATGGCATGTACTGCACAAAAGGCAACTAGCGGGTGTGAGTGACTACATCTTGCATTTTCTCCACAATTCTTGGGTCTAAAGACTTGCTTGTTTTTGCAGCTTGTAGAGCTATTCAGCAGCTTCCGAACAACGTCGAGTTTGTCTAGAATTTCCTATGTTAAGGTAGTTTTTGATCGAGACATAGAGAGGCGGTGTTGCATGGCGCTGACAGGCCTTGCTATGGCATGTACTGCACAAAAGGCAACTAGCGGGTGTGAGTGACTACATCTTGCATTTTCTCCACAATTCTTGGGTCTAAAGACTTGCTTGTTTTTGCAGCTTGTAGAGCTATTCAGCAGCTTCCGAACAACGTCGAGTTTGTCTAGAATTTTCCTATGTTAAGGTAGTTTTTGATCGAGACATAGAGAGGCGGTGTTGCATGGCGCTGACAGGCCTTGCTATGGCATGTACTGCACAAAAGGCAACTAGCGGGTGTGAGTGACTACATCTTGCATTTTCTCCACAATTCTTGGGTCTAAAGACTTGCTTGTTTTTGCAGCTTGTAGAGCTATTCAGCAGCTTCCGAACAACGTCGAGTTTGTCTAGAATTTCCTATGTTAAGGTAGTTTTTGATCGAGACATAGAGAGGCGGTGTTGCATGGCGCTGACAGGCCTTGCTATGGCATGTACTGCACAAAAGGCAACTAGCGGGTGTGAGTGACTACATCTTGCATTTTCTCCACAATTCTTGGGTCTAAAGACTTGCTTGTTTTTGCAGCTTGTAGAGCTATTCAGCAGCTTCCGAACAACGTCGAGTTTGTCTAGAATTTCCTATGTTAAGGTAGTTTTTGATCGAGACATAGAGAGGCGGTGTTGCATGGCGCTGACAGGCCTTGCTATGGCATGTACTGCACAAAAGGCAACTAGCGGGTGTGAGTGACTACATCTTGCATTTTCTCCACAATTCTTGGGTCTAAAGACTTGCTTGTTTTTGCAGCTTGTAGAGCTATTCAGCAGCTTCCGAACAACGTCGAGTTTGTCTAGAATTTCCTATGTTAAGGTAGTTTTTGATCGAGACATAGAGAGGCGGTGTTGCATGGCGCTGACAGGCCTTGCTATGGCATGTACTGCACAAAAGGCAACTAGCGGGTGTGAGTGACTACATCTTGCATTTTCTCCACAATTCTTGGGTCTAAAGACTTGCTTGTTTTTGCAGCTTGTAGAGCTATTCAGCAGCTTCCGAACAACGTCGAGTTTGTCTAGAATTTCCTATGTTAAGGTAGTTTTTGATCGAGACATAGAGAGGCGGTGTTGCATGGCGCTGACAGGCCTTGCTATGGCATGTACTGCACAAAACAACTAGCGGGTGTGAGTGACTACATCTTGCATTTTCTCCACAATTCTTGGGTCTAAAGACTTGCTTGTTTTTGCAGCTTGTAGAGCTATTCAGCAGCTTCCGAACAACGTCGAGTTTGTCTAGAATTTCCTATGTTAAGGTAGTTTTTGATCGAGACATAGAGAGGCGGTGTTGCATGGCGCTGACAGGCCTTGCTATGGCATGTACTGCACAAAGGCAACTAGCGGGTGTGAGTGACTACATCTTGCATTTTCTCCACAATTCTTGGGTCTAAAGACTTGCTTGTTTTTGCAGCTTGTAGAGCTATTCAGCAGCTTCCGAACAACGTCGAGTTTGTCTAGAATTTCCTATGTTAAGGTAGTTTTTGATCGAGACATAGAGAGGCGGTGTTGCATGGCGCTGACAGGCCTTGCTATGGCATGTACTGCACAAAACGCAACTAGCGGGTGTGAGTGACTACATCTTGCATTTTCTCCACAATTCTTGGGTCTAAAGACTTGCTTGTTTTTGCAGCTTGTAGAGCTATTCAGCAGCTTCCGAACAACGTCGAGTTTGTCTAGAATTTCCTATGTTAAGGTAGTTTTTGATCGAGACATAGAGAGGCGGTGTTGCATGGCGCTGACAGGCCTTGCTATGGCATGTACTGCACAAAAGGCAACTAGCGGGTGTGAGTGACTACATCTTGCATTTTCTCCACAATTCTTGGGTCTAAAGACTTGCTTGTTTTTGCAGCTTGTAGAGCTATTCAGCAGCTTCCGAACAACGTCGAGTTTGTCTAGAATTTCCTATGTTAAGGTAGTTTTTGATCGAGACATAGAGAGGCGGTGTTGCATGGCGCTGACAGGCCTTGCTATGGCATGTACTGCACAAAAGCAACTAGCGGGTGTGAGTGACTACATCTTGCATTTTCTCCACAATTCTTGGGTCTAAAGACTTGCTTGTTTTTGCAGCTTGTAGAGCTATTCAGCAGCTTCCGAACAACGTCGAGTTTGTCTAGAATTTCCTATGTTAAGGTAGTTTTTGATCGAGACATAGAGAGGCGGTGTTGCATGGCGCTGACAGGCCTTGCTATGGCATGTACTGCACAAAAGGCAACTAGCGGGTGTGAGTGACTACATCTTGCATTTTCTCCACAATTCTTGGGTCTAAAGACTTGCTTGTTTTTGCAGCTTGTAGAGCTATTCAGCAGCTTCCGAACAACGTCGAGTTTGTCTAGAATTTCCTATGTTAAGGTAGTTTTTGATCGAGACATAGAGAGGCGGTGTTGCATGGCGCTGACAGGCCTTGCTATGGCATGTACTGCACAAAAGGCAACTAGCGGGTGTGAGTGACTACATCTTGCATTTTCTCCACAATTCTTGGGTCTAAAGACTTGCTTGTTTTTGCAGCTTGTAGAGCTATTCAGCAGCTTCCGAACAACGTCGAGTTTGTCTAGAATTTCCTATGTTAAGGTAGTTTTTGATCGAGACATAGAGAGGCGGTGTTGCATGGCGCTGACAGGCCTTGCTATGGCATGTACTGCACAAAAGGCAACTAGCGGGTGTGAGTGACTACATCTTGCATTTTCTCCACAATTCTTGGGTCTAAAGACTTGCTTGTTTTTGCAGCTTGTAGAGCTATTCAGCAGCTTCCGAACAACGTCGAGTTTGTCTAGAATTTCCTATGTTAAGGTAGTTTTTGATCGAGACATAGAGAGGCGGTGTTGCATGGCGCTGACAGGCCTTGCTATGGCATGTACTGCACAAAAGGCAACTAGCGGGTGTGAGTGACTACATCTTGCATTTTCTCCACAATTCTTGGGTCTAAAGACTTGCTTGTTTTTGCAGCTTGTAGAGCTATTCAGCAGCTTCCGAACAACGTCGAGTTTGTCTAGAATTTCCTATGTTAAGGTAGTTTTTGATCGAGACATAGAGAGGCGGTGTTGCATGGCGCTGACAGGCCTTGCTATGGCATGTACTGCACAAAAGGCAACTAGCGGGTGTGAGTGACTACATCTTGCATTTTCTCCACAATTCTTGGGTCTAAAGACTTGCTTGTTTTTGCAGCTTGTAGAGCTATTCAGCAGCTTCCGAACAACGTCGAGTTTGTCTAGAATTTCCTATGTTAAGGTAGTTTTTGATCGAGACATAGAGAGGCGGTGTTGCATGGCGCTGACAGGCCTTGCTATGGCATGTACTGCACAAAAGGCAACTAGCGGGTGTGAGTGACTACATCTTGCATTTTCTCCACAATTCTTGGGTCTAAAGACTTGCTTGTTTTTGCAGCTTGTAGAGCTATTCAGCAGCTTCCGAACAACGTCGAGTTTGTCTAGAATTTCCTATGTTAAGGTAGTTTTTGATCGAGACATAGAGAGGCGGTGTTGCATGGCGCTGACAGGCCTTGCTATGGCATGTACTGCACAAAAGGCAACTAGCGGGTGTGAGTGACTACATCTTGCATTTTCTCCACAATTCTTGGGTCTAAAGACTTGCTTGTTTTTGCAGCTTGTAGAGCTATTCAGCAGCTTCCGAACAACGTCGAGTTTGTCTAGAATTTCCTATGTTAAGGTAGTTTTTGATCGAGACATAGAGAGGCGGTGTTGCATGGCGCTGACAGGCCTTGCTATGGCATGTACTGCACAAAAGGCAACTAGCGGGTGTGAGTGACTACATCTTGCATTTTCTCCACAATTCTTGGGTCTAAAGACTTGCTTGTTTTTGCAGCTTGTAGAGCTATTCAGCAGCTTCCGAACAACGTCGAGTTTGTCTAGAATTTCCTATGTTAAGGTAGTTTTTGATCGAGACATAGAGAGGCGGTGTTGCATGGCGCTGACAGGCCTTGCTATGGCATGTACTGCACAAAAGGCAACTAGCGGGTGTGAGTGACTACATCTTGCATTTTCTCCACAATTCTTGGGTCTAAAGACTTGCTTGTTTTTGCAGCTTGTAGAGCTATTCAGCAGCTTCCGAACAACGTCGAGTTTGTCTAGAATTTCCTATGTTAAGGTAGTTTTTGATCGAGACATAGAGAGGCGGTGTTGCATGGCGCTGACAGGCCTTGCTATGGCATGTACTGCACAAAAGGCAACTAGCGGGTGTGAGTGACTACATCTTGCATTTTCTCCACAATTCTTGGGTCTAAAGACTTGCTTGTTTTTGCAGCTTGTAGAGCTATTCAGCAGCTTCCGAACAACGTCGAGTTTGTCTAGAATTTCCTATGTTAAGGTAGTTTTTGATCGAGACATAGAGAGGCGGTGTTGCATGGCGCTGACAGGCCTTGCTATGGCATGTACTGCACAAAAGGCAACTAGCGGGTGTGAGTGACTACATCTTGCATTTTCTCCACAATTCTTGGGTCTAAAGACTTGCTTGTTTTTGCAGCTTGTAGAGCTATTCAGCAGCTTCCGAACAACGTCGAGTTTGTCTAGAATTTCCTATGTTAAGGTAGTTTTTGATCGAGACATAGAGAGGCGGTGTTGCATGGCGCTGACAGGCCTTGCTATGGCATGTACTGCACAAAAGGCAACTAGCGGGTGTGAGTGACTACATCTTGCATTTTCTCCACAATTCTTGGGTCTAAAGACTTGCTTGTTTTTGCAGCTTGTAGAGCTATTCAGCAGCTTCCGAACAACGTCGAGTTTGTCTAGAATTTCCTATGTTAAGGTAGTTTTTGATCGAGACATAGAGAGGCGGTGTTGCATGGCGCTGACAGGCCTTGCTATGGCATGTACTGCACAAAAGGCAACTAGCGGGTGTGAGTGACTACATCTTGCATTTTCTCCACAATTCTTGGGTCTAAAGACTTGCTTGTTTTTGCAGCTTGTAGAGCTATTCAGCAGCTTCCGAACAACGTCGAGTTTGTCTAGAATTTCCTATGTTAAGGTAGTTTTTGATCGAGACATAGAGAGGCGGTGTTGCATGGCGCTGACAGGCCTTGCTATGGCATGTACTGCACAAAAGGCAACTAGCGGGTGTGAGTGACTACATCTTGCATTTTCTCCACAATTCTTGGGTCTAAAGACTTGCTTGTTTTTGCAGCTTGTAGAGCTATTCAGCAGCTTCCGAACAACGTCGAGTTTGTCTAGAATTTCCTATGTTAAGGTAGTTTTTGATCGAGACATAGAGAGGCGGTGTTGCATGGCGCTGACAGGCCTTGCTATGGCATGTACTGCACAAAAGGCAACTAGCGGGTGTGAGTGACTACATCTTGCATTTTCTCCACAATTCTTGGGTCTAAAGACTTGCTTGTTTTTGCAGCTTGTAGAGCTATTCAGCAGCTTCCGAACAACGTCGAGTTTGTCTAGAATTTCCTATGTTAAGGTAGTTTTTGATCGAGACATAGAGAGGCGGTGTTGCATGGCGCTGACAGGCCTTGCTATGGCATGTACTGCACAAAAGGCAACTAGCGGGTGTGAGTGACTACATCTTGCATTTTCTCCACAATTCTTGGGTCTAAAGACTTGCTTGTTTTTGCAGCTTGTAGAGCTATTCAGCAGCTTCCGAACAACGTCGAGTTTGTCTAGAATTTCCTATGTTAAGGTAGTTTTTGATCGAGACATAGAGAGGCGGTGTTGCATGGCGCTGACAGGCCTTGCTATGGCATGTACTGCACAAAAGGCAACTAGCGGGTGTGAGTGACTACATCTTGCATTTTCTCCACAATTCTTGGGTCTAAAGACTTGCTTGTTTTTGCAGCTTGTAGAGCTATTCAGCAGCTTCCGAACAACGTCGAGTTTGTCTAGAATTTCCTATGTTAAGGTAGTTTTTGATCGAGACATAGAGAGGCGGTGTTGCATGGCGCTGACAGGCCTTGCTATGGCATGTACTGCACAAAAGGCAACTAGCGGGTGTGAGTGACTACATCTTGCATTTTCTCCACAATTCTTGGGTCTAAAGACTTGCTTGTTTTTGCAGCTTGTAGAGCTATTCAGCAGCTTCCGAACAACGTCGAGTTTGTCTAGAATTTCCTATGTTAAGGTAGTTTTTGATCGAGACATAGAGAGGCGGTGTTGCATGGCGCTGACAGGCCTTGCTATGGCATGTACTGCACAAAAGGCAACTAGCGGGTGTGAGTGACTACATCTTGCATTTTCTCCACAATTCTTGGGTCTAAAGACTTGCTTGTTTTTGCAGCTTGTAGAGCTATTCAGCAGCTTCCGAACAACGTCGAGTTTGTCTAGAATTTCCTATGTTAAGGTAGTTTTTGATCGAGACATAGAGAGGCGGTGTTGCATGGCGCTGACAGGCCTTGCTATGGCATGTACTGCACAAAAGGCAACTAGCGGGTGTGAGTGACTACATCTTGCATTTTCTCCACAATTCTTGGGTCTAAAGACTTGCTTGTTTTTGCAGCTTGTAGAGCTATTCAGCAGCTTCCGAACAACGTCGAGTTTGTCTAGAATTTCCTATGTTAAGGTAGTTTTTGATCGAGACATAGAGAGGCGGTGTTGCATGGCGCTGACAGGCCTTGCTATGGCATGTACTGCACAAAAGGCAACTAGCGGGTGTGAGTGACTACATCTTGCATTTTCTCCACAATTCTTGGGTCTAAAGACTTGCTTGTTTTTGCAGCTTGTAGAGCTATTCAGCAGCTTCCGAACAACGTCGAGTTTGTCTAGAATTTCCTATGTTAAGGTAGTTTTTGATCGAGACATAGAGAGGCGGTGTTGCATGGCGCTGACAGGCCTTGCTATGGCATGTACTGCACAAAAGGCAACTAGCGGGTGTGAGTGACTACATCTTGCATTTTCTCCACAATTCTTGGGTCTAAAGACTTGCTTGTTTTTGCAGCTTGTAGAGCTATTCAGCAGCTTCCGAACAACGTCGAGTTTGTCTAGAATTTCCTATGTTAAGGTAGTTTTTGATCGAGACATAGAGAGGCGGTGTTGCATGGCGCTGACAGGCCTTGCTATGGCATGTACTGCACAAAAGGCAACTAGCGGGTGTGAGTGACTACATCTTGCATTTTCTCCACAATTCTTGGGTCTAAAGACTTGCTTGTTTTTGCAGCTTGTAGAGCTATTCAGCAGCTTCCGAACAACGTCGAGTTTGTCTAGAATTTCCTATGTTAAGGTAGTTTTTGATCGAGACATAGAGAGGCGGTGTTGCATGGCGCTGACAGGCCTTGCTATGGCATGTACTGCACAAAAGGCAACTAGCGGGTGTGAGTGACTACATCTTGCATTTTCTCCACAATTCTTGGGTCTAAAGACTTGCTTGTTTTTGCAGCTTGTAGAGCTATTCAGCAGCTTCCGAACAACGTCGAGTTTGTCTAGAATTTCCTATGTTAAGGTAGTTTTTGATCGAGACATAGAGAGGCGGTGTTGCATGGCGCTGACAGGCCTTGCTATGGCATGTACTGCACAAAAGGCAACTAGCGGGTGTGAGTGACTACATCTTGCATTTTCTCCACAATTCTTGGGTCTAAAGACTTGCTTGTTTTTGCAGCTTGTAGAGCTATTCAGCAGCTTCCGAACAACGTCGAGTTTGTCTAGAATTTCCTATGTTAAGGTAGTTTTTGATCGAGACATAGAGAGGCGGTGTTGCATGGCGCTGACAGGCCTTGCTATGGCATGTACTGCACAAAAGGCAACTAGCGGGTGTGAGTGACTACATCTTGCATTTTCTCCACAATTCTTGGGTCTAAAGACTTGCTTGTTTTTGCAGCTTGTAGAGCTATTCAGCAGCTTCCGAACAACGTCGAGTTTGTCTAGAATTTCCTATGTTAAGGTAGTTTTTGATCGAGACATAGAGAGGCGGTGTTGCATGGCGCTGACAGGCCTTGCTATGGCATGTACTGCACAAAAGGCAACTAGCGGGTGTGAGTGACTACATCTTGCATTTTCTCCACAATTCTTGGGTCTAAAGACTTGCTTGTTTTTGCAGCTTGTAGAGCTATTCAGCAGCTTCCGAACAACGTCGAGTTTGTCTAGAATTTCCTATGTTAAGGTAGTTTTTGATCGAGACATAGAGAGGCGGTGTTGCATGGCGCTGACAGGCCTTGCTATGGCATGTACTGCACAAAAGGCAACTAGCGGGTGTGAGTGACTACATCTTGCATTTTCTCCACAATTCTTGGGTCTAAAGACTTGCTTGTTTTTGCAGCTTGTAGAGCTATTCAGCAGCTTCCGAACAACGTCGAGTTTGTCTAGAATTTCCTATGTTAAGGTAGTTTTTGATCGAGACATAGAGAGGCGGTGTTGCATGGCGCTGACAGGCCTTGCTATGGCATGTACTGCACAAAAGGCAACTAGCGGGTGTGAGTGACTACATCTTGCATTTTCTCCACAATTCTTGGGTCTAAAGACTTGCTTGTTTTTGCAGCTTGTAGAGCTATTCAGCAGCTTCCGAACAACGTCGAGTTTGTCTAGAATTTCCTATGTTAAGGTAGTTTTTGATCGAGACATAGAGAGGCGGTGTTGCATGGCGCTGACAGGCCTTGCTATGGCATGTACTGCACAAAAGGCAACTAGCGGGTGTGAGTGACTACATCTTGCATTTTCTCCACAATTCTTGGGTCTAAAGACTTGCTTGTTTTTGCAGCTTGTAGAGCTATTCAGCAGCTTCCGAACAACGTCGAGTTTGTCTAGAATTTCCTATGTTAAGGTAGTTTTTGATCGAGACATAGAGAGGCGGTGTTGCATGGCGCTGACAGGCCTTGCTATGGCATGTACTGCACAAAAGGCAACTAGCGGGTGTGAGTGACTACATCTTGCATTTTCTCCACAATTCTTGGGTCTAAAGACTTGCTTGTTTTTGCAGCTTGTAGAGCTATTCAGCAGCTTCCGAACAACGTCGAGTTTGTCTAGAATTTCCTATGTTAAGGTAGTTTTTGATCGAGACATAGAGAGGCGGTGTTGCATGGCGCTGACAGGCCTTGCTATGGCATGTACTGCACAAAAGGCAACTAGCGGGTGTGAGTGACTACATCTTGCATTTTCTCCACAATTCTTGGGTCTAAAGACTTGCTTGTTTTTGCAGCTTGTAGAGCTATTCAGCAGCTTCCGAACAACGTCGAGTTTGTCTAGAATTTCCTATGTTAAGGTAGTTTTTGATCGAGACATAGAGAGGCGGTGTTGCATGGCGCTGACAGGCCTTGCTATGGCATGTACTGCACAAAAGGCAACTAGCGGGTGTGAGTGACTACATCTTGCATTTTCTCCACAATTCTTGGGTCTAAAGACTTGCTTGTTTTTGCAGCTTGTAGAGCTATTCAGCAGCTTCCGAACAACGTCGAGTTTGTCTAGAATTTCCTATGTTAAGGTAGTTTTTGATCGAGACATAGAGAGGCGGTGTTGCATGGCGCTGACAGGCCTTGCTATGGCATGTACTGCACAAAAGGCAACTAGCGGGTGTGAGTGACTACATCTTGCATTTTCTCCACAATTCTTGGGTCTAAAGACTTGCTTGTTTTTGCAGCTTGTAGAGCTATTCAGCAGCTTCCGAACAACGTCGAGTTTGTCTAGAATTTCCTATGTTAAGGTAGTTTTTGATCGAGACATAGAGAGGCGGTGTTGCATGGCGCTGACAGGCCTTGCTATGGCATGTACTGCACAAAAGGCAACTAGCGGGTGTGAGTGACTACATCTTGCATTTTCTCCACAATTCTTGGGTCTAAAGACTTGCTTGTTTTTGCAGCTTGTAGAGCTATTCAGCAGCTTCCGAACAACGTCGAGTTTGTCTAGAATTTCCTATGTTAAGGTAGTTTTTGATCGAGACATAGAGAGGCGGTGTTGCATGGCGCTGACAGGCCTTGCTATGGCATGTACTGCACAAAAGGCAACTAGCGGGTGTGAGTGACTACATCTTGCATTTTCTCCACAATTCTTGGGTCTAAAGACTTGCTTGTTTTTGCAGCTTGTAGAGCTATTCAGCAGCTTCCGAACAACGTCGAGTTTGTCTAGAATTTCCTATGTTAAGGTAGTTTTTGATCGAGACATAGAGAGGCGGTGTTGCATGGCGCTGACAGGCCTTGCTATGGCATGTACTGCACAAAAGGCAACTAGCGGGTGTGAGTGACTACATCTTGCATTTTCTCCACAATTCTTGGGTCTAAAGACTTGCTTGTTTTTGCAGCTTGTAGAGCTATTCAGCAGCTTCCGAACAACGTCGAGTTTGTCTAGAATTTCCTATGTTAAGGTAGTTTTTGATCGAGACATAGAGAGGCGGTGTTGCATGGCGCTGACAGGCCTTGCTATGGCATGTACTGCACAAAAGGCAACTAGCGGGTGTGAGTGACTACATCTTGCATTTTCTCCACAATTCTTGGGTCTAAAGACTTGCTTGTTTTTGCAGCTTGTAGAGCTATTCAGCAGCTTCCGAACAACGTCGAGTTTGTCTAGAATTTCCTATGTTAAGGTAGTTTTTGATCGAGACATAGAGAGGCGGTGTTGCATGGCGCTGACAGGCCTTGCTATGGCATGTACTGCACAAAAGGCAACTAGCGGGTGTGAGTGACTACATCTTGCATTTTCTCCACAATTCTTGGGTCTAAAGACTTGCTTGTTTTTGCAGCTTGTAGAGCTATTCAGCAGCTTCCGAACAACGTCGAGTTTGTCTAGAATTTCCTATGTTAAGGTAGTTTTTGATCGAGACATAGAGAGGCGGTGTTGCATGGCGCTGACAGGCCTTGCTATGGCATGTACTGCACAAAAGGCAACTAGCGGGTGTGAGTGACTACATCTTGCATTTTCTCCACAATTCTTGGGTCTAAAGACTTGCTTGTTTTTGCAGCTTGTAGAGCTATTCAGCAGCTTCCGAACAACGTCGAGTTTGTCTAGAATTTCCTATGTTAAGGTAGTTTTTGATCGAGACATAGAGAGGCGGTGTTGCATGGCGCTGACAGGCCTTGCTATGGCATGTACTGCACAAAAGGCAACTAGCGGGTGTGAGTGACTACATCTTGCATTTTCTCCACAATTCTTGGGTCTAAAGACTTGCTTGTTTTTGCAGCTTGTAGAGCTATTCAGCAGCTTCCGAACAACGTCGAGTTTGTCTAGAATTTCCTATGTTAAGGTAGTTTTTGATCGAGACATAGAGAGGCGGTGTTGCATGGCGCTGACAGGCCTTGCTATGGCATGTACTGCACAAAAGGCAACTAGCGGGTGTGAGTGACTACATCTTGCATTTTCTCCACAATTCTTGGGTCTAAAGACTTGCTTGTTTTTGCAGCTTGTAGAGCTATTCAGCAGCTTCCGAACAACGTCGAGTTTGTCTAGAATTTCCTATGTTAAGGTAGTTTTTGATCGAGACATAGAGAGGCGGTGTTGCATGGCGCTGACAGGCCTTGCTATGGCATGTACTGCACAAAAGGCAACTAGCGGGTGTGAGTGACTACATCTTGCATTTTCTCCACAATTCTTGGGTCTAAAGACTTGCTTGTTTTTGCAGCTTGTAGAGCTATTCAGCAGCTTCCGAACAACGTCGAGTTTGTCTAGAATTTCCTATGTTAAGGTAGTTTTTGATCGAGACATAGAGAGGCGGTGTTGCATGGCGCTGACAGGCCTTGCTATGGCATGTACTGCACAAAAGGCAACTAGCGGGTGTGAGTGACTACATCTTGCATTTTCTCCACAATTCTTGGGTCTAAAGACTTGCTTGTTTTTGCAGCTTGTAGAGCTATTCAGCAGCTTCCGAACAACGTCGAGTTTGTCTAGAATTTCCTATGTTAAGGTAGTTTTTGATCGAGACATAGAGAGGCGGTGTTGCATGGCGCTGACAGGCCTTGCTATGGCATGTACTGCACAAAAGGCAACTAGCGGGTGTGAGTGACTACATCTTGCATTTTCTCCACAATTCTTGGGTCTAAAGACTTGCTTGTTTTTGCAGCTTGTAGAGCTATTCAGCAGCTTCCGAACAACGTCGAGTTTGTCTAGAATTTCCTATGTTAAGGTAGTTTTTGATCGAGACATAGAGAGGCGGTGTTGCATGGCGCTGACAGGCCTTGCTATGGCATGTACTGCACAAAAGGCAACTAGCGGGTGTGAGTGACTACATCTTGCATTTTCTCCACAATTCTTGGGTCTAAAGACTTGCTTGTTTTTGCAGCTTGTAGAGCTATTCAGCAGCTTCCGAACAACGTCGAGTTTGTCTAGAATTTCCTATGTTAAGGTAGTTTTTGATCGAGACATAGAGAGGCGGTGTTGCATGGCGCTGACAGGCCTTGCTATGGCATGTACTGCACAAAAGGCAACTAGCGGGTGTGAGTGACTACATCTTGCATTTTCTCCACAATTCTTGGGTCTAAAGACTTGCTTGTTTTTGCAGCTTGTAGAGCTATTCAGCAGCTTCCGAACAACGTCGAGTTTGTCTAGAATTTCCTATGTTAAGGTAGTTTTTGATCGAGACATAGAGAGGCGGTGTTGCATGGCGCTGACAGGCCTTGCTATGGCATGTACTGCACAAAAGGCAACTAGCGGGTGTGAGTGACTACATCTTGCATTTTCTCCACAATTCTTGGGTCTAAAGACTTGCTTGTTTTTGCAGCTTGTAGAGCTATTCAGCAGCTTCCGAACAACGTCGAGTTTGTCTAGAATTTCCTATGTTAAGGTAGTTTTTGATCGAGACATAGAGAGGCGGTGTTGCATGGCGCTGACAGGCCTTGCTATGGCATGTACTGCACAAAAGGCAACTAGCGGGTGTGAGTGACTACATCTTGCATTTTCTCCACAATTCTTGGGTCTAAAGACTTGCTTGTTTTTGCAGCTTGTAGAGCTATTCAGCAGCTTCCGAACAACGTCGAGTTTGTCTAGAATTTCCTATGTTAAGGTAGTTTTTGATCGAGACATAGAGAGGCGGTGTTGCATGGCGCTGACAGGCCTTGCTATGGCATGTACTGCACAAAAGGCAACTAGCGGGTGTGAGTGACTACATCTTGCATTTTCTCCACAATTCTTGGGTCTAAAGACTTGCTTGTTTTTGCAGCTTGTAGAGCTATTCAGCAGCTTCCGAACAACGTCGAGTTTGTCTAGAATTTCCTATGTTAAGGTAGTTTTTGATCGAGACATAGAGAGGCGGTGTTGCATGGCGCTGACAGGCCTTGCTATGGCATGTACTGCACAAAAGGCAACTAGCGGGTGTGAGTGACTACATCTTGCATTTTCTCCACAATTCTTGGGTCTAAAGACTTGCTTGTTTTTGCAGCTTGTAGAGCTATTCAGCAGCTTCCGAACAACGTCGAGTTTGTCTAGAATTTCCTATGTTAAGGTAGTTTTTGATCGAGACATAGAGAGGCGGTGTTGCATGGCGCTGACAGGCCTTGCTATGGCATGTACTGCACAAAAGGCAACTAGCGGGTGTGAGTGACTACATCTTGCATTTTCTCCACAATTCTTGGGTCTAAAGACTTGCTTGTTTTTGCAGCTTGTAGAGCTATTCAGCAGCTTCCGAACAACGTCGAGTTTGTCTAGAATTTCCTATGTTAAGGTAGTTTTTGATCGAGACATAGAGAGGCGGTGTTGCATGGCGCTGACAGGCCTTGCTATGGCATGTACTGCACAAAAGGCAACTAGCGGGTGTGAGTGACTACATCTTGCATTTTCTCCACAATTCTTGGGTCTAAAGACTTGCTTGTTTTTGCAGCTTGTAGAGCTATTCAGCAGCTTCCGAACAACGTCGAGTTTGTCTAGAATTTCCTATGTTAAGGTAGTTTTTGATCGAGACATAGAGAGGCGGTGTTGCATGGCGCTGACAGGCCTTGCTATGGCATGTACTGCACAAAAGGCAACTAGCGGGTGTGAGTGACTACATCTTGCATTTTCTCCACAATTCTTGGGTCTAAAGACTTGCTTGTTTTTGCAGCTTGTAGAGCTATTCAGCAGCTTCCGAACAACGTCGAGTTTGTCTAGAATTTCCTATGTTAAGGTAGTTTTTGATCGAGACATAGAGAGGCGGTGTTGCATGGCGCTGACAGGCCTTGCTATGGCATGTACTGCACAAAAGGCAACTAGCGGGTGTGAGTGACTACATCTTGCATTTTCTCCACAATTCTTGGGTCTAAAGACTTGCTTGTTTTTGCAGCTTGTAGAGCTATTCAGCAGCTTCCGAACAACGTCGAGTTTGTCTAGAATTTCCTATGTTAAGGTAGTTTTTGATCGAGACATAGAGAGGCGGTGTTGCATGGCGCTGACAGGCCTTGCTATGGCATGTACTGCACAAAAGGCAACTAGCGGGTGTGAGTGACTACATCTTGCATTTTCTCCACAATTCTTGGGTCTAAAGACTTGCTTGTTTTTGCAGCTTGTAGAGCTATTCAGCAGCTTCCGAACAACGTCGAGTTTGTCTAGAATTTCCTATGTTAAGGTAGTTTTTGATCGAGACATAGAGAGGCGGTGTTGCATGGCGCTGACAGGCCTTGCTATGGCATGTACTGCACAAAAGGCAACTAGCGGGTGTGAGTGACTACATCTTGCATTTTCTCCACAATTCTTGGGTCTAAAGACTTGCTTGTTTTTGCAGCTTGTAGAGCTATTCAGCAGCTTCCGAACAACGTCGAGTTTGTCTAGAATTTCCTATGTTAAGGTAGTTTTTGATCGAGACATAGAGAGGCGGTGTTGCATGGCGCTGACAGGCCTTGCTATGGCATGTACTGCACAAAAGGCAACTAGCGGGTGTGAGTGACTACATCTTGCATTTTCTCCACAATTCTTGGGTCTAAAGACTTGCTTGTTTTTGCAGCTTGTAGAGCTATTCAGCAGCTTCCGAACAACGTCGAGTTTGTCTAGAATTTCCTATGTTAAGGTAGTTTTTGATCGAGACATAGAGAGGCGGTGTTGCATGGCGCTGACAGGCCTTGCTATGGCATGTACTGCACAAAAGGCAACTAGCGGGTGTGAGTGACTACATCTTGCATTTTCTCCACAATTCTTGGGTCTAAAGACTTGCTTGTTTTTGCAGCTTGTAGAGCTATTCAGCAGCTTCCGAACAACGTCGAGTTTGTCTAGAATTTCCTATGTTAAGGTAGTTTTTGATCGAGACATAGAGAGGCGGTGTTGCATGGCGCTGACAGGCCTTGCTATGGCATGTACTGCACAAAAGGCAACTAGCGGGTGTGAGTGACTACATCTTGCATTTTCTCCACAATTCTTGGGTCTAAAGACTTGCTTGTTTTTGCAGCTTGTAGAGCTATTCAGCAGCTTCCGAACAACGTCGAGTTTGTCTAGAATTTCCTATGTTAAGGTAGTTTTTGATCGAGACATAGAGAGGCGGTGTTGCATGGCGCTGACAGGCCTTGCTATGGCATGTACTGCACAAAAGGCAACTAGCGGGTGTGAGTGACTACATCTTGCATTTTCTCCACAATTCTTGGGTCTAAAGACTTGCTTGTTTTTGCAGCTTGTAGAGCTATTCAGCAGCTTCCGAACAACGTCGAGTTTGTCTAGAATTTCCTATGTTAAGGTAGTTTTTGATCGAGACATAGAGAGGCGGTGTTGCATGGCGCTGACAGGCCTTGCTATGGCATGTACTGCACAAAAGGCAACTAGCGGGTGTGAGTGACTACATCTTGCATTTTCTCCACAATTCTTGGGTCTAAAGACTTGCTTGTTTTTGCAGCTTGTAGAGCTATTCAGCAGCTTCCGAACAACGTCGAGTTTGTCTAGAATTTCCTATGTTAAGGTAGTTTTTGATCGAGACATAGAGAGGCGGTGTTGCATGGCGCTGACAGGCCTTGCTATGGCATGTACTGCACAAAAGGCAACTAGCGGGTGTGAGTGACTACATCTTGCATTTTCTCCACAATTCTTGGGTCTAAAGACTTGCTTGTTTTTGCAGCTTGTAGAGCTATTCAGCAGCTTCCGAACAACGTCGAGTTTGTCTAGAATTTCCTATGTTAAGGTAGTTTTTGATCGAGACATAGAGAGGCGGTGTTGCATGGCGCTGACAGGCCTTGCTATGGCATGTACTGCACAAAAGGCAACTAGCGGGTGTGAGTGACTACATCTTGCATTTTCTCCACAATTCTTGGGTCTAAAGACTTGCTTGTTTTTGCAGCTTGTAGAGCTATTCAGCAGCTTCCGAACAACGTCGAGTTTGTCTAGAATTTCCTATGTTAAGGTAGTTTTTGATCGAGACATAGAGAGGCGGTGTTGCATGGCGCTGACAGGCCTTGCTATGGCATGTACTGCACAAAAGGCAACTAGCGGGTGTGAGTGACTACATCTTGCATTTTCTCCACAATTCTTGGGTCTAAAGACTTGCTTGTTTTTGCAGCTTGTAGAGCTATTCAGCAGCTTCCGAACAACGTCGAGTTTGTCTAGAATTTCCTATGTTAAGGTAGTTTTTGATCGAGACATAGAGAGGCGGTGTTGCATGGCGCTGACAGGCCTTGCTATGGCATGTACTGCACAAAAGGCAACTAGCGGGTGTGAGTGACTACATCTTGCATTTTCTCCACAATTCTTGGGTCTAAAGACTTGCTTGTTTTTGCAGCTTGTAGAGCTATTCAGCAGCTTCCGAACAACGTCGAGTTTGTCTAGAATTTCCTATGTTAAGGTAGTTTTTGATCGAGACATAGAGAGGCGGTGTTGCATGGCGCTGACAGGCCTTGCTATGGCATGTACTGCACAAAAGGCAACTAGCGGGTGTGAGTGACTACATCTTGCATTTTCTCCACAATTCTTGGGTCTAAAGACTTGCTTGTTTTTGCAGCTTGTAGAGCTATTCAGCAGCTTCCGAACAACGTCGAGTTTGTCTAGAATTTCCTATGTTAAGGTAGTTTTTGATCGAGACATAGAGAGGCGGTGTTGCATGGCGCTGACAGGCCTTGCTATGGCATGTACTGCACAAAAGGCAACTAGCGGGTGTGAGTGACTACATCTTGCATTTTCTCCACAATTCTTGGGTCTAAAGACTTGCTTGTTTTTGCAGCTTGTAGAGCTATTCAGCAGCTTCCGAACAACGTCGAGTTTGTCTAGAATTTCCTATGTTAAGGTAGTTTTTGATCGAGACATAGAGAGGCGGTGTTGCATGGCGCTGACAGGCCTTGCTATGGCATGTACTGCACAAAAGGCAACTAGCGGGTGTGAGTGACTACATCTTGCATTTTCTCCACAATTCTTGGGTCTAAAGACTTGCTTGTTTTTGCAGCTTGTAGAGCTATTCAGCAGCTTCCGAACAACGTCGAGTTTGTCTAGAATTTCCTATGTTAAGGTAGTTTTTGATCGAGACATAGAGAGGCGGTGTTGCATGGCGCTGACAGGCCTTGCTATGGCATGTACTGCACAAAAGGCAACTAGCGGGTGTGAGTGACTACATCTTGCATTTTCTCCACAATTCTTGGGTCTAAAGACTTGCTTGTTTTTGCAGCTTGTAGAGCTATTCAGCAGCTTCCGAACAACGTCGAGTTTGTCTAGAATTTCCTATGTTAAGGTAGTTTTTGATCGAGACATAGAGAGGCGGTGTTGCATGGCGCTGACAGGCCTTGCTATGGCATGTACTGCACAAAAGGCAACTAGCGGGTGTGAGTGACTACATCTTGCATTTTCTCCACAATTCTTGGGTCTAAAGACTTGCTTGTTTTTGCAGCTTGTAGAGCTATTCAGCAGCTTCCGAACAACGTCGAGTTTGTCTAGAATTTCCTATGTTAAGGTAGTTTTTGATCGAGACATAGAGAGGCGGTGTTGCATGGCGCTGACAGGCCTTGCTATGGCATGTACTGCACAAAAGGCAACTAGCGGGTGTGAGTGACTACATCTTGCATTTTCTCCACAATTCTTGGGTCTAAAGACTTGCTTGTTTTTGCAGCTTGTAGAGCTATTCAGCAGCTTCCGAACAACGTCGAGTTTGTCTAGAATTTCCTATGTTAAGGTAGTTTTTGATCGAGACATAGAGAGGCGGTGTTGCATGGCGCTGACAGGCCTTGCTATGGCATGTACTGCACAAAAGGCAACTAGCGGGTGTGAGTGACTACATCTTGCATTTTCTCCACAATTCTTGGGTCTAAAGACTTGCTTGTTTTTGCAGCTTGTAGAGCTATTCAGCAGCTTCCGAACAACGTCGAGTTTGTCTAGAATTTCCTATGTTAAGGTAGTTTTTGATCGAGACATAGAGAGGCGGTGTTGCATGGCGCTGACAGGCCTTGCTATGGCATGTACTGCACAAAAGGCAACTAGCGGGTGTGAGTGACTACATCTTGCATTTTCTCCACAATTCTTGGGTCTAAAGACTTGCTTGTTTTTGCAGCTTGTAGAGCTATTCAGCAGCTTCCGAACAACGTCGAGTTTGTCTAGAATTTCCTATGTTAAGGTAGTTTTTGATCGAGACATAGAGAGGCGGTGTTGCATGGCGCTGACAGGCCTTGCTATGGCATGTACTGCACAAAAGGCAACTAGCGGGTGTGAGTGACTACATCTTGCATTTTCTCCACAATTCTTGGGTCTAAAGACTTGCTTGTTTTTGCAGCTTGTAGAGCTATTCAGCAGCTTCCGAACAACGTCGAGTTTGTCTAGAATTTCCTATGTTAAGGTAGTTTTTGATCGAGACATAGAGAGGCGGTGTTGCATGGCGCTGACAGGCCTTGCTATGGCATGTACTGCACAAAAGGCAACTAGCGGGTGTGAGTGACTACATCTTGCATTTTCTCCACAATTCTTGGGTCTAAAGACTTGCTTGTTTTTGCAGCTTGTAGAGCTATTCAGCAGCTTCCGAACAACGTCGAGTTTGTCTAGAATTTCCTATGTTAAGGTAGTTTTTGATCGAGACATAGAGAGGCGGTGTTGCATGGCGCTGACAGGCCTTGCTATGGCATGTACTGCACAAAAGGCAACTAGCGGGTGTGAGTGACTACATCTTGCATTTTCTCCACAATTCTTGGGTCTAAAGACTTGCTTGTTTTTGCAGCTTGTAGAGCTATTCAGCAGCTTCCGAACAACGTCGAGTTTGTCTAGAATTTCCTATGTTAAGGTAGTTTTTGATCGAGACATAGAGAGGCGGTGTTGCATGGCGCTGACAGGCCTTGCTATGGCATGTACTGCACAAAAGGCAACTAGCGGGTGTGAGTGACTACATCTTGCATTTTCTCCACAATTCTTGGGTCTAAAGACTTGCTTGTTTTTGCAGCTTGTAGAGCTATTCAGCAGCTTCCGAACAACGTCGAGTTTGTCTAGAATTTCCTATGTTAAGGTAGTTTTTGATCGAGACATAGAGAGGCGGTGTTGCATGGCGCTGACAGGCCTTGCTATGGCATGTACTGCACAAAAGGCAACTAGCGGGTGTGAGTGACTACATCTTGCATTTTCTCCACAATTCTTGGGTCTAAAGACTTGCTTGTTTTTGCAGCTTGTAGAGCTATTCAGCAGCTTCCGAACAACGTCGAGTTTGTCTAGAATTTCCTATGTTAAGGTAGTTTTTGATCGAGACATAGAGAGGCGGTGTTGCATGGCGCTGACAGGCCTTGCTATGGCATGTACTGCACAAAAGGCAACTAGCGGGTGTGAGTGACTACATCTTGCATTTTCTCCACAATTCTTGGGTCTAAAGACTTGCTTGTTTTTGCAGCTTGTAGAGCTATTCAGCAGCTTCCGAACAACGTCGAGTTTGTCTAGAATTTCCTATGTTAAGGTAGTTTTTGATCGAGACATAGAGAGGCGGTGTTGCATGGCGCTGACAGGCCTTGCTATGGCATGTACTGCACAAAAGGCAACTAGCGGGTGTGAGTGACTACATCTTGCATTTTCTCCACAATTCTTGGGTCTAAAGACTTGCTTGTTTTTGCAGCTTGTAGAGCTATTCAGCAGCTTCCGAACAACGTCGAGTTTGTCTAGAATTTCCTATGTTAAGGTAGTTTTTGATCGAGACATAGAGAGGCGGTGTTGCATGGCGCTGACAGGCCTTGCTATGGCATGTACTGCACAAAAGGCAACTAGCGGGTGTGAGTGACTACATCTTGCATTTTCTCCACAATTCTTGGGTCTAAAGACTTGCTTGTTTTTGCAGCTTGTAGAGCTATTCAGCAGCTTCCGAACAACGTCGAGTTTGTCTAGAATTTCCTATGTTAAGGTAGTTTTTGATCGAGACATAGAGAGGCGGTGTTGCATGGCGCTGACAGGCCTTGCTATGGCATGTACTGCACAAAAGGCAACTAGCGGGTGTGAGTGACTACATCTTGCATTTTCTCCACAATTCTTGGGTCTAAAGACTTGCTTGTTTTTGCAGCTTGTAGAGCTATTCAGCAGCTTCCGAACAACGTCGAGTTTGTCTAGAATTTCCTATGTTAAGGTAGTTTTTGATCGAGACATAGAGAGGCGGTGTTGCATGGCGCTGACAGGCCTTGCTATGGCATGTACTGCACAAAAGGCAACTAGCGGGTGTGAGTGACTACATCTTGCATTTTCTCCACAATTCTTGGGTCTAAAGACTTGCTTGTTTTTGCAGCTTGTAGAGCTATTCAGCAGCTTCCGAACAACGTCGAGTTTGTCTAGAATTTCCTATGTTAAGGTAGTTTTTGATCGAGACATAGAGAGGCGGTGTTGCATGGCGCTGACAGGCCTTGCTATGGCATGTACTGCACAAAAGGCAACTAGCGGGTGTGAGTGACTACATCTTGCATTTTCTCCACAATTCTTGGGTCTAAAGACTTGCTTGTTTTTGCAGCTTGTAGAGCTATTCAGCAGCTTCCGAACAACGTCGAGTTTGTCTAGAATTTCCTATGTTAAGGTAGTTTTTGATCGAGACATAGAGAGGCGGTGTTGCATGGCGCTGACAGGCCTTGCTATGGCATGTACTGCACAAAAGGCAACTAGCGGGTGTGAGTGACTACATCTTGCATTTTCTCCACAATTCTTGGGTCTAAAGACTTGCTTGTTTTTGCAGCTTGTAGAGCTATTCAGCAGCTTCCGAACAACGTCGAGTTTGTCTAGAATTTCCTATGTTAAGGTAGTTTTTGATCGAGACATAGAGAGGCGGTGTTGCATGGCGCTGACAGGCCTTGCTATGGCATGTACTGCACAAAAGGCAACTAGCGGGTGTGAGTGACTACATCTTGCATTTTCTCCACAATTCTTGGGTCTAAAGACTTGCTTGTTTTTGCAGCTTGTAGAGCTATTCAGCAGCTTCCGAACAACGTCGAGTTTGTCTAGAATTTCCTATGTTAAGGTAGTTTTTGATCGAGACATAGAGAGGCGGTGTTGCATGGCGCTGACAGGCCTTGCTATGGCATGTACTGCACAAAAGGCAACTAGCGGGTGTGAGTGACTACATCTTGCATTTTCTCCACAATTCTTGGGTCTAAAGACTTGCTTGTTTTTGCAGCTTGTAGAGCTATTCAGCAGCTTCCGAACAACGTCGAGTTTGTCTAGAATTTCCTATGTTAAGGTAGTTTTTGATCGAGACATAGAGAGGCGGTGTTGCATGGCGCTGACAGGCCTTGCTATGGCATGTACTGCACAAAAGGCAACTAGCGGGTGTGAGTGACTACATCTTGCATTTTCTCCACAATTCTTGGGTCTAAAGACTTGCTTGTTTTTGCAGCTTGTAGAGCTATTCAGCAGCTTCCGAACAACGTCGAGTTTGTCTAGAATTTCCTATGTTAAGGTAGTTTTTGATCGAGACATAGAGAGGCGGTGTTGCATGGCGCTGACAGGCCTTGCTATGGCATGTACTGCACAAAAGGCAACTAGCGGGTGTGAGTGACTACATCTTGCATTTTCTCCACAATTCTTGGGTCTAAAGACTTGCTTGTTTTTGCAGCTTGTAGAGCTATTCAGCAGCTTCCGAACAACGTCGAGTTTGTCTAGAATTTCCTATGTTAAGGTAGTTTTTGATCGAGACATAGAGAGGCGGTGTTGCATGGCGCTGACAGGCCTTGCTATGGCATGTACTGCACAAAAGGCAACTAGCGGGTGTGAGTGACTACATCTTGCATTTTCTCCACAATTCTTGGGTCTAAAGACTTGCTTGTTTTTGCAGCTTGTAGAGCTATTCAGCAGCTTCCGAACAACGTCGAGTTTGTCTAGAATTTCCTATGTTAAGGTAGTTTTTGATCGAGACATAGAGAGGCGGTGTTGCATGGCGCTGACAGGCCTTGCTATGGCATGTACTGCACAAAAGGCAACTAGCGGGTGTGAGTGACTACATCTTGCATTTTCTCCACAATTCTTGGGTCTAAAGACTTGCTTGTTTTTGCAGCTTGTAGAGCTATTCAGCAGCTTCCGAACAACGTCGAGTTTGTCTAGAATTTCCTATGTTAAGGTAGTTTTTGATCGAGACATAGAGAGGCGGTGTTGCATGGCGCTGACAGGCCTTGCTATGGCATGTACTGCACAAAAGGCAACTAGCGGGTGTGAGTGACTACATCTTGCATTTTCTCCACAATTCTTGGGTCTAAAGACTTGCTTGTTTTTGCAGCTTGTAGAGCTATTCAGCAGCTTCCGAACAACGTCGAGTTTGTCTAGAATTTCCTATGTTAAGGTAGTTTTTGATCGAGACATAGAGAGGCGGTGTTGCATGGCGCTGACAGGCCTTGCTATGGCATGTACTGCACAAAAGGCAACTAGCGGGTGTGAGTGACTACATCTTGCATTTTCTCCACAATTCTTGGGTCTAAAGACTTGCTTGTTTTTGCAGCTTGTAGAGCTATTCAGCAGCTTCCGAACAACGTCGAGTTTGTCTAGAATTTCCTATGTTAAGGTAGTTTTTGATCGAGACATAGAGAGGCGGTGTTGCATGGCGCTGACAGGCCTTGCTATGGCATGTACTGCACAAAAGGCAACTAGCGGGTGTGAGTGACTACATCTTGCATTTTCTCCACAATTCTTGGGTCTAAAGACTTGCTTGTTTTTGCAGCTTGTAGAGCTATTCAGCAGCTTCCGAACAACGTCGAGTTTGTCTAGAATTTCCTATGTTAAGGTAGTTTTTGATCGAGACATAGAGAGGCGGTGTTGCATGGCGCTGACAGGCCTTGCTATGGCATGTACTGCACAAAAGGCAACTAGCGGGTGTGAGTGACTACATCTTGCATTTTCTCCACAATTCTTGGGTCTAAAGACTTGCTTGTTTTTGCAGCTTGTAGAGCTATTCAGCAGCTTCCGAACAACGTCGAGTTTGTCTAGAATTTCCTATGTTAAGGTAGTTTTTGATCGAGACATAGAGAGGCGGTGTTGCATGGCGCTGACAGGCCTTGCTATGGCATGTACTGCACAAAAGGCAACTAGCGGGTGTGAGTGACTACATCTTGCATTTTCTCCACAATTCTTGGGTCTAAAGACTTGCTTGTTTTTGCAGCTTGTAGAGCTATTCAGCAGCTTCCGAACAACGTCGAGTTTGTCTAGAATTTCCTATGTTAAGGTAGTTTTTGATCGAGACATAGAGAGGCGGTGTTGCATGGCGCTGACAGGCCTTGCTATGGCATGTACTGCACAAAAGGCAACTAGCGGGTGTGAGTGACTACATCTTGCATTTTCTCCACAATTCTTGGGTCTAAAGACTTGCTTGTTTTTGCAGCTTGTAGAGCTATTCAGCAGCTTCCGAACAACGTCGAGTTTGTCTAGAATTTCCTATGTTAAGGTAGTTTTTGATCGAGACATAGAGAGGCGGTGTTGCATGGCGCTGACAGGCCTTGCTATGGCATGTACTGCACAAAAGGCAACTAGCGGGTGTGAGTGACTACATCTTGCATTTTCTCCACAATTCTTGGGTCTAAAGACTTGCTTGTTTTTGCAGCTTGTAGAGCTATTCAGCAGCTTCCGAACAACGTCGAGTTTGTCTAGAATTTCCTATGTTAAGGTAGTTTTTGATCGAGACATAGAGAGGCGGTGTTGCATGGCGCTGACAGGCCTTGCTATGGCATGTACTGCACAAAAGGCAACTAGCGGGTGTGAGTGACTACATCTTGCATTTTCTCCACAATTCTTGGGTCTAAAGACTTGCTTGTTTTTGCAGCTTGTAGAGCTATTCAGCAGCTTCCGAACAACGTCGAGTTTGTCTAGAATTTCCTATGTTAAGGTAGTTTTTGATCGAGACATAGAGAGGCGGTGTTGCATGGCGCTGACAGGCCTTGCTATGGCATGTACTGCACAAAAGGCAACTAGCGGGTGTGAGTGACTACATCTTGCATTTTCTCCACAATTCTTGGGTCTAAAGACTTGCTTGTTTTTGCAGCTTGTAGAGCTATTCAGCAGCTTCCGAACAACGTCGAGTTTGTCTAGAATTTCCTATGTTAAGGTAGTTTTTGATCGAGACATAGAGAGGCGGTGTTGCATGGCGCTGACAGGCCTTGCTATGGCATGTACTGCACAAAAGGCAACTAGCGGGTGTGAGTGACTACATCTTGCATTTTCTCCACAATTCTTGGGTCTAAAGACTTGCTTGTTTTTGCAGCTTGTAGAGCTATTCAGCAGCTTCCGAACAACGTCGAGTTTGTCTAGAATTTCCTATGTTAAGGTAGTTTTTGATCGAGACATAGAGAGGCGGTGTTGCATGGCGCTGACAGGCCTTGCTATGGCATGTACTGCACAAAAGGCAACTAGCGGGTGTGAGTGACTACATCTTGCATTTTCTCCACAATTCTTGGGTCTAAAGACTTGCTTGTTTTTGCAGCTTGTAGAGCTATTCAGCAGCTTCCGAACAACGTCGAGTTTGTCTAGAATTTCCTATGTTAAGGTAGTTTTTGATCGAGACATAGAGAGGCGGTGTTGCATGGCGCTGACAGGCCTTGCTATGGCATGTACTGCACAAAAGGCAACTAGCGGGTGTGAGTGACTACATCTTGCATTTTCTCCACAATTCTTGGGTCTAAAGACTTGCTTGTTTTTGCAGCTTGTAGAGCTATTCAGCAGCTTCCGAACAACGTCGAGTTTGTCTAGAATTTCCTATGTTAAGGTAGTTTTTGATCGAGACATAGAGAGGCGGTGTTGCATGGCGCTGACAGGCCTTGCTATGGCATGTACTGCACAAAAGGCAACTAGCGGGTGTGAGTGACTACATCTTGCATTTTCTCCACAATTCTTGGGTCTAAAGACTTGCTTGTTTTTGCAGCTTGTAGAGCTATTCAGCAGCTTCCGAACAACGTCGAGTTTGTCTAGAATTTCCTATGTTAAGGTAGTTTTTGATCGAGACATAGAGAGGCGGTGTTGCATGGCGCTGACAGGCCTTGCTATGGCATGTACTGCACAAAAGGCAACTAGCGGGTGTGAGTGACTACATCTTGCATTTTCTCCACAATTCTTGGGTCTAAAGACTTGCTTGTTTTTGCAGCTTGTAGAGCTATTCAGCAGCTTCCGAACAACGTCGAGTTTGTCTAGAATTTCCTATGTTAAGGTAGTTTTTGATCGAGACATAGAGAGGCGGTGTTGCATGGCGCTGACAGGCCTTGCTATGGCATGTACTGCACAAAAGGCAACTAGCGGGTGTGAGTGACTACATCTTGCATTTTCTCCACAATTCTTGGGTCTAAAGACTTGCTTGTTTTTGCAGCTTGTAGAGCTATTCAGCAGCTTCCGAACAACGTCGAGTTTGTCTAGAATTTCCTATGTTAAGGTAGTTTTTGATCGAGACATAGAGAGGCGGTGTTGCATGGCGCTGACAGGCCTTGCTATGGCATGTACTGCACAAAAGGCAACTAGCGGGTGTGAGTGACTACATCTTGCATTTTCTCCACAATTCTTGGGTCTAAAGACTTGCTTGTTTTTGCAGCTTGTAGAGCTATTCAGCAGCTTCCGAACAACGTCGAGTTTGTCTAGAATTTCCTATGTTAAGGTAGTTTTTGATCGAGACATAGAGAGGCGGTGTTGCATGGCGCTGACAGGCCTTGCTATGGCATGTACTGCACAAAAGGCAACTAGCGGGTGTGAGTGACTACATCTTGCATTTTCTCCACAATTCTTGGGTCTAAAGACTTGCTTGTTTTTGCAGCTTGTAGAGCTATTCAGCAGCTTCCGAACAACGTCGAGTTTGTCTAGAATTTCCTATGTTAAGGTAGTTTTTGATCGAGACATAGAGAGGCGGTGTTGCATGGCGCTGACAGGCCTTGCTATGGCATGTACTGCACAAAAGGCAACTAGCGGGTGTGAGTGACTACATCTTGCATTTTCTCCACAATTCTTGGGTCTAAAGACTTGCTTGTTTTTGCAGCTTGTAGAGCTATTCAGCAGCTTCCGAACAACGTCGAGTTTGTCTAGAATTTCCTATGTTAAGGTAGTTTTTGATCGAGACATAGAGAGGCGGTGTTGCATGGCGCTGACAGGCCTTGCTATGGCATGTACTGCACAAAAGGCAACTAGCGGGTGTGAGTGACTACATCTTGCATTTTCTCCACAATTCTTGGGTCTAAAGACTTGCTTGTTTTTGCAGCTTGTAGAGCTATTCAGCAGCTTCCGAACAACGTCGAGTTTGTCTAGAATTTCCTATGTTAAGGTAGTTTTTGATCGAGACATAGAGAGGCGGTGTTGCATGGCGCTGACAGGCCTTGCTATGGCATGTACTGCACAAAAGGCAACTAGCGGGTGTGAGTGACTACATCTTGCATTTTCTCCACAATTCTTGGGTCTAAAGACTTGCTTGTTTTTGCAGCTTGTAGAGCTATTCAGCAGCTTCCGAACAACGTCGAGTTTGTCTAGAATTTCCTATGTTAAGGTAGTTTTTGATCGAGACATAGAGAGGCGGTGTTGCATGGCGCTGACAGGCCTTGCTATGGCATGTACTGCACAAAAGGCAACTAGCGGGTGTGAGTGACTACATCTTGCATTTTCTCCACAATTCTTGGGTCTAAAGACTTGCTTGTTTTTGCAGCTTGTAGAGCTATTCAGCAGCTTCCGAACAACGTCGAGTTTGTCTAGAATTTCCTATGTTAAGGTAGTTTTTGATCGAGACATAGAGAGGCGGTGTTGCATGGCGCTGACAGGCCTTGCTATGGCATGTACTGCACAAAAGGCAACTAGCGGGTGTGAGTGACTACATCTTGCATTTTCTCCACAATTCTTGGGTCTAAAGACTTGCTTGTTTTTGCAGCTTGTAGAGCTATTCAGCAGCTTCCGAACAACGTCGAGTTTGTCTAGAATTTCCTATGTTAAGGTAGTTTTTGATCGAGACATAGAGAGGCGGTGTTGCATGGCGCTGACAGGCCTTGCTATGGCATGTACTGCACAAAAGGCAACTAGCGGGTGTGAGTGACTACATCTTGCATTTTCTCCACAATTCTTGGGTCTAAAGACTTGCTTGTTTTTGCAGCTTGTAGAGCTATTCAGCAGCTTCCGAACAACGTCGAGTTTGTCTAGAATTTCCTATGTTAAGGTAGTTTTTGATCGAGACATAGAGAGGCGGTGTTGCATGGCGCTGACAGGCCTTGCTATGGCATGTACTGCACAAAAGGCAACTAGCGGGTGTGAGTGACTACATCTTGCATTTTCTCCACAATTCTTGGGTCTAAAGACTTGCTTGTTTTTGCAGCTTGTAGAGCTATTCAGCAGCTTCCGAACAACGTCGAGTTTGTCTAGAATTTCCTATGTTAAGGTAGTTTTTGATCGAGACATAGAGAGGCGGTGTTGCATGGCGCTGACAGGCCTTGCTATGGCATGTACTGCACAAAAGGCAACTAGCGGGTGTGAGTGACTACATCTTGCATTTTCTCCACAATTCTTGGGTCTAAAGACTTGCTTGTTTTTGCAGCTTGTAGAGCTATTCAGCAGCTTCCGAACAACGTCGAGTTTGTCTAGAATTTCCTATGTTAAGGTAGTTTTTGATCGAGACATAGAGAGGCGGTGTTGCATGGCGCTGACAGGCCTTGCTATGGCATGTACTGCACAAAAGGCAACTAGCGGGTGTGAGTGACTACATCTTGCATTTTCTCCACAATTCTTGGGTCTAAAGACTTGCTTGTTTTTGCAGCTTGTAGAGCTATTCAGCAGCTTCCGAACAACGTCGAGTTTGTCTAGAATTTCCTATGTTAAGGTAGTTTTTGATCGAGACATAGAGAGGCGGTGTTGCATGGCGCTGACAGGCCTTGCTATGGCATGTACTGCACAAAAGGCAACTAGCGGGTGTGAGTGACTACATCTTGCATTTTCTCCACAATTCTTGGGTCTAAAGACTTGCTTGTTTTTGCAGCTTGTAGAGCTATTCAGCAGCTTCCGAACAACGTCGAGTTTGTCTAGAATTTCCTATGTTAAGGTAGTTTTTGATCGAGACATAGAGAGGCGGTGTTGCATGGCGCTGACAGGCCTTGCTATGGCATGTACTGCACAAAAGGCAACTAGCGGGTGTGAGTGACTACATCTTGCATTTTCTCCACAATTCTTGGGTCTAAAGACTTGCTTGTTTTTGCAGCTTGTAGAGCTATTCAGCAGCTTCCGAACAACGTCGAGTTTGTCTAGAATTTCCTATGTTAAGGTAGTTTTTGATCGAGACATAGAGAGGCGGTGTTGCATGGCGCTGACAGGCCTTGCTATGGCATGTACTGCACAAAAGGCAACTAGCGGGTGTGAGTGACTACATCTTGCATTTTCTCCACAATTCTTGGGTCTAAAGACTTGCTTGTTTTTGCAGCTTGTAGAGCTATTCAGCAGCTTCCGAACAACGTCGAGTTTGTCTAGAATTTCCTATGTTAAGGTAGTTTTTGATCGAGACATAGAGAGGCGGTGTTGCATGGCGCTGACAGGCCTTGCTATGGCATGTACTGCACAAAAGGCAACTAGCGGGTGTGAGTGACTACATCTTGCATTTTCTCCACAATTCTTGGGTCTAAAGACTTGCTTGTTTTTGCAGCTTGTAGAGCTATTCAGCAGCTTCCGAACAACGTCGAGTTTGTCTAGAATTTCCTATGTTAAGGTAGTTTTTGATCGAGACATAGAGAGGCGGTGTTGCATGGCGCTGACAGGCCTTGCTATGGCATGTACTGCACAAAAGGCAACTAGCGGGTGTGAGTGACTACATCTTGCATTTTCTCCACAATTCTTGGGTCTAAAGACTTGCTTGTTTTTGCAGCTTGTAGAGCTATTCAGCAGCTTCCGAACAACGTCGAGTTTGTCTAGAATTTCCTATGTTAAGGTAGTTTTTGATCGAGACATAGAGAGGCGGTGTTGCATGGCGCTGACAGGCCTTGCTATGGCATGTACTGCACAAAAGGCAACTAGCGGGTGTGAGTGACTACATCTTGCATTTTCTCCACAATTCTTGGGTCTAAAGACTTGCTTGTTTTTGCAGCTTGTAGAGCTATTCAGCAGCTTCCGAACAACGTCGAGTTTGTCTAGAATTTCCTATGTTAAGGTAGTTTTTGATCGAGACATAGAGAGGCGGTGTTGCATGGCGCTGACAGGCCTTGCTATGGCATGTACTGCACAAAAGGCAACTAGCGGGTGTGAGTGACTACATCTTGCATTTTCTCCACAATTCTTGGGTCTAAAGACTTGCTTGTTTTTGCAGCTTGTAGAGCTATTCAGCAGCTTCCGAACAACGTCGAGTTTGTCTAGAATTTCCTATGTTAAGGTAGTTTTTGATCGAGACATAGAGAGGCGGTGTTGCATGGCGCTGACAGGCCTTGCTATGGCATGTACTGCACAAAAGGCAACTAGCGGGTGTGAGTGACTACATCTTGCATTTTCTCCACAATTCTTGGGTCTAAAGACTTGCTTGTTTTTGCAGCTTGTAGAGCTATTCAGCAGCTTCCGAACAACGTCGAGTTTGTCTAGAATTTCCTATGTTAAGGTAGTTTTTGATCGAGACATAGAGAGGCGGTGTTGCATGGCGCTGACAGGCCTTGCTATGGCATGTACTGCACAAAAGGCAACTAGCGGGTGTGAGTGACTACATCTTGCATTTTCTCCACAATTCTTGGGTCTAAAGACTTGCTTGTTTTTGCAGCTTGTAGAGCTATTCAGCAGCTTCCGAACAACGTCGAGTTTGTCTAGAATTTCCTATGTTAAGGTAGTTTTTGATCGAGACATAGAGAGGCGGTGTTGCATGGCGCTGACAGGCCTTGCTATGGCATGTACTGCACAAAAGGCAACTAGCGGGTGTGAGTGACTACATCTTGCATTTTCTCCACAATTCTTGGGTCTAAAGACTTGCTTGTTTTTGCAGCTTGTAGAGCTATTCAGCAGCTTCCGAACAACGTCGAGTTTGTCTAGAATTTCCTATGTTAAGGTAGTTTTTGATCGAGACATAGAGAGGCGGTGTTGCATGGCGCTGACAGGCCTTGCTATGGCATGTACTGCACAAAAGGCAACTAGCGGGTGTGAGTGACTACATCTTGCATTTTCTCCACAATTCTTGGGTCTAAAGACTTGCTTGTTTTTGCAGCTTGTAGAGCTATTCAGCAGCTTCCGAACAACGTCGAGTTTGTCTAGAATTTCCTATGTTAAGGTAGTTTTTGATCGAGACATAGAGAGGCGGTGTTGCATGGCGCTGACAGGCCTTGCTATGGCATGTACTGCACAAAAGGCAACTAGCGGGTGTGAGTGACTACATCTTGCATTTTCTCCACAATTCTTGGGTCTAAAGACTTGCTTGTTTTTGCAGCTTGTAGAGCTATTCAGCAGCTTCCGAACAACGTCGAGTTTGTCTAGAATTTCCTATGTTAAGGTAGTTTTTGATCGAGACATAGAGAGGCGGTGTTGCATGGCGCTGACAGGCCTTGCTATGGCATGTACTGCACAAAAGGCAACTAGCGGGTGTGAGTGACTACATCTTGCATTTTCTCCACAATTCTTGGGTCTAAAGACTTGCTTGTTTTTGCAGCTTGTAGAGCTATTCAGCAGCTTCCGAACAACGTCGAGTTTGTCTAGAATTTCCTATGTTAAGGTAGTTTTTGATCGAGACATAGAGAGGCGGTGTTGCATGGCGCTGACAGGCCTTGCTATGGCATGTACTGCACAAAAGGCAACTAGCGGGTGTGAGTGACTACATCTTGCATTTTCTCCACAATTCTTGGGTCTAAAGACTTGCTTGTTTTTGCAGCTTGTAGAGCTATTCAGCAGCTTCCGAACAACGTCGAGTTTGTCTAGAATTTCCTATGTTAAGGTAGTTTTTGATCGAGACATAGAGAGGCGGTGTTGCATGGCGCTGACAGGCCTTGCTATGGCATGTACTGCACAAAAGGCAACTAGCGGGTGTGAGTGACTACATCTTGCATTTTCTCCACAATTCTTGGGTCTAAAGACTTGCTTGTTTTTGCAGCTTGTAGAGCTATTCAGCAGCTTCCGAACAACGTCGAGTTTGTCTAGAATTTCCTATGTTAAGGTAGTTTTTGATCGAGACATAGAGAGGCGGTGTTGCATGGCGCTGACAGGCCTTGCTATGGCATGTACTGCACAAAAGGCAACTAGCGGGTGTGAGTGACTACATCTTGCATTTTCTCCACAATTCTTGGGTCTAAAGACTTGCTTGTTTTTGCAGCTTGTAGAGCTATTCAGCAGCTTCCGAACAACGTCGAGTTTGTCTAGAATTTCCTATGTTAAGGTAGTTTTTGATCGAGACATAGAGAGGCGGTGTTGCATGGCGCTGACAGGCCTTGCTATGGCATGTACTGCACAAAAGGCAACTAGCGGGTGTGAGTGACTACATCTTGCATTTTCTCCACAATTCTTGGGTCTAAAGACTTGCTTGTTTTTGCAGCTTGTAGAGCTATTCAGCAGCTTCCGAACAACGTCGAGTTTGTCTAGAATTTCCTATGTTAAGGTAGTTTTTGATCGAGACATAGAGAGGCGGTGTTGCATGGCGCTGACAGGCCTTGCTATGGCATGTACTGCACAAAAGGCAACTAGCGGGTGTGAGTGACTACATCTTGCATTTTCTCCACAATTCTTGGGTCTAAAGACTTGCTTGTTTTTGCAGCTTGTAGAGCTATTCAGCAGCTTCCGAACAACGTCGAGTTTGTCTAGAATTTCCTATGTTAAGGTAGTTTTTGATCGAGACATAGAGAGGCGGTGTTGCATGGCGCTGACAGGCCTTGCTATGGCATGTACTGCACAAAAGGCAACTAGCGGGTGTGAGTGACTACATCTTGCATTTTCTCCACAATTCTTGGGTCTAAAGACTTGCTTGTTTTTGCAGCTTGTAGAGCTATTCAGCAGCTTCCGAACAACGTCGAGTTTGTCTAGAATTTCCTATGTTAAGGTAGTTTTTGATCGAGACATAGAGAGGCGGTGTTGCATGGCGCTGACAGGCCTTGCTATGGCATGTACTGCACAAAAGGCAACTAGCGGGTGTGAGTGACTACATCTTGCATTTTCTCCACAATTCTTGGGTCTAAAGACTTGCTTGTTTTTGCAGCTTGTAGAGCTATTCAGCAGCTTCCGAACAACGTCGAGTTTGTCTAGAATTTCCTATGTTAAGGTAGTTTTTGATCGAGACATAGAGAGGCGGTGTTGCATGGCGCTGACAGGCCTTGCTATGGCATGTACTGCACAAAAGGCAACTAGCGGGTGTGAGTGACTACATCTTGCATTTTCTCCACAATTCTTGGGTCTAAAGACTTGCTTGTTTTTGCAGCTTGTAGAGCTATTCAGCAGCTTCCGAACAACGTCGAGTTTGTCTAGAATTTCCTATGTTAAGGTAGTTTTTGATCGAGACATAGAGAGGCGGTGTTGCATGGCGCTGACAGGCCTTGCTATGGCATGTACTGCACAAAAGGCAACTAGCGGGTGTGAGTGACTACATCTTGCATTTTCTCCACAATTCTTGGGTCTAAAGACTTGCTTGTTTTTGCAGCTTGTAGAGCTATTCAGCAGCTTCCGAACAACGTCGAGTTTGTCTAGAATTTCCTATGTTAAGGTAGTTTTTGATCGAGACATAGAGAGGCGGTGTTGCATGGCGCTGACAGGCCTTGCTATGGCATGTACTGCACAAAAGGCAACTAGCGGGTGTGAGTGACTACATCTTGCATTTTCTCCACAATTCTTGGGTCTAAAGACTTGCTTGTTTTTGCAGCTTGTAGAGCTATTCAGCAGCTTCCGAACAACGTCGAGTTTGTCTAGAATTTCCTATGTTAAGGTAGTTTTTGATCGAGACATAGAGAGGCGGTGTTGCATGGCGCTGACAGGCCTTGCTATGGCATGTACTGCACAAAAGGCAACTAGCGGGTGTGAGTGACTACATCTTGCATTTTCTCCACAATTCTTGGGTCTAAAGACTTGCTTGTTTTTGCAGCTTGTAGAGCTATTCAGCAGCTTCCGAACAACGTCGAGTTTGTCTAGAATTTCCTATGTTAAGGTAGTTTTTGATCGAGACATAGAGAGGCGGTGTTGCATGGCGCTGACAGGCCTTGCTATGGCATGTACTGCACAAAAGGCAACTAGCGGGTGTGAGTGACTACATCTTGCATTTTCTCCACAATTCTTGGGTCTAAAGACTTGCTTGTTTTTGCAGCTTGTAGAGCTATTCAGCAGCTTCCGAACAACGTCGAGTTTGTCTAGAATTTCCTATGTTAAGGTAGTTTTTGATCGAGACATAGAGAGGCGGTGTTGCATGGCGCTGACAGGCCTTGCTATGGCATGTACTGCACAAAAGGCAACTAGCGGGTGTGAGTGACTACATCTTGCATTTTCTCCACAATTCTTGGGTCTAAAGACTTGCTTGTTTTTGCAGCTTGTAGAGCTATTCAGCAGCTTCCGAACAACGTCGAGTTTGTCTAGAATTTCCTATGTTAAGGTAGTTTTTGATCGAGACATAGAGAGGCGGTGTTGCATGGCGCTGACAGGCCTTGCTATGGCATGTACTGCACAAAAGGCAACTAGCGGGTGTGAGTGACTACATCTTGCATTTTCTCCACAATTCTTGGGTCTAAAGACTTGCTTGTTTTTGCAGCTTGTAGAGCTATTCAGCAGCTTCCGAACAACGTCGAGTTTGTCTAGAATTTCCTATGTTAAGGTAGTTTTTGATCGAGACATAGAGAGGCGGTGTTGCATGGCGCTGACAGGCCTTGCTATGGCATGTACTGCACAAAAGGCAACTAGCGGGTGTGAGTGACTACATCTTGCATTTTCTCCACAATTCTTGGGTCTAAAGACTTGCTTGTTTTTGCAGCTTGTAGAGCTATTCAGCAGCTTCCGAACAACGTCGAGTTTGTCTAGAATTTCCTATGTTAAGGTAGTTTTTGATCGAGACATAGAGAGGCGGTGTTGCATGGCGCTGACAGGCCTTGCTATGGCATGTACTGCACAAAAGGCAACTAGCGGGTGTGAGTGACTACATCTTGCATTTTCTCCACAATTCTTGGGTCTAAAGACTTGCTTGTTTTTGCAGCTTGTAGAGCTATTCAGCAGCTTCCGAACAACGTCGAGTTTGTCTAGAATTTCCTATGTTAAGGTAGTTTTTGATCGAGACATAGAGAGGCGGTGTTGCATGGCGCTGACAGGCCTTGCTATGGCATGTACTGCACAAAAGGCAACTAGCGGGTGTGAGTGACTACATCTTGCATTTTCTCCACAATTCTTGGGTCTAAAGACTTGCTTGTTTTTGCAGCTTGTAGAGCTATTCAGCAGCTTCCGAACAACGTCGAGTTTGTCTAGAATTTCCTATGTTAAGGTAGTTTTTGATCGAGACATAGAGAGGCGGTGTTGCATGGCGCTGACAGGCCTTGCTATGGCATGTACTGCACAAAAGGCAACTAGCGGGTGTGAGTGACTACATCTTGCATTTTCTCCACAATTCTTGGGTCTAAAGACTTGCTTGTTTTTGCAGCTTGTAGAGCTATTCAGCAGCTTCCGAACAACGTCGAGTTTGTCTAGAATTTCCTATGTTAAGGTAGTTTTTGATCGAGACATAGAGAGGCGGTGTTGCATGGCGCTGACAGGCCTTGCTATGGCATGTACTGCACAAAAGGCAACTAGCGGGTGTGAGTGACTACATCTTGCATTTTCTCCACAATTCTTGGGTCTAAAGACTTGCTTGTTTTTGCAGCTTGTAGAGCTATTCAGCAGCTTCCGAACAACGTCGAGTTTGTCTAGAATTTCCTATGTTAAGGTAGTTTTTGATCGAGACATAGAGAGGCGGTGTTGCATGGCGCTGACAGGCCTTGCTATGGCATGTACTGCACAAAAGGCAACTAGCGGGTGTGAGTGACTACATCTTGCATTTTCTCCACAATTCTTGGGTCTAAAGACTTGCTTGTTTTTGCAGCTTGTAGAGCTATTCAGCAGCTTCCGAACAACGTCGAGTTTGTCTAGAATTTCCTATGTTAAGGTAGTTTTTGATCGAGACATAGAGAGGCGGTGTTGCATGGCGCTGACAGGCCTTGCTATGGCATGTACTGCACAAAAGGCAACTAGCGGGTGTGAGTGACTACATCTTGCATTTTCTCCACAATTCTTGGGTCTAAAGACTTGCTTGTTTTTGCAGCTTGTAGAGCTATTCAGCAGCTTCCGAACAACGTCGAGTTTGTCTAGAATTTCCTATGTTAAGGTAGTTTTTGATCGAGACATAGAGAGGCGGTGTTGCATGGCGCTGACAGGCCTTGCTATGGCATGTACTGCACAAAAGGCAACTAGCGGGTGTGAGTGACTACATCTTGCATTTTCTCCACAATTCTTGGGTCTAAAGACTTGCTTGTTTTTGCAGCTTGTAGAGCTATTCAGCAGCTTCCGAACAACGTCGAGTTTGTCTAGAATTTCCTATGTTAAGGTAGTTTTTGATCGAGACATA
This sequence comes from Patiria miniata, assembly GCF_015706575.1. Classification (NCBI taxonomy): domain Eukaryota; kingdom Metazoa; phylum Echinodermata; class Asteroidea; order Valvatida; family Asterinidae; genus Patiria; species Patiria miniata. Next base: position 17,521,805 of record NW_024037051.1, read on the forward strand.
GAGAGGCGGTGTTGCATGGCGCTGACAGGCCTTGCTATGGCATGTACTGCACAAAAGGCAACTAGCGGGTGTGAGTGACTACATCTTGCATTTTCTCCACAATTCTTGGGTCTAAAGACTTGCTTGTTTTTGCAGCTTGTAGAGCTATTCAGCAGCTTCCGAACAACGTCGAGTTTGTCTAGAATTTCCTATGTTAAGGTAGTTTTTGATCGAGACATAGAGAGGCGGTGTTGCATGGCGCTGACAGGCCTTGCTATGGCATGTACTGCACAAAAGGCAACTAGCGGGTGTGAGTGACTACATCTTGCATTTTCTCCACAATTCTTGGGTCTAAAGACTTGCTTGTTTTTGCAGCTTGTAGAGCTATTCAGCAGCTTCCGAACAACGTCGAGTTTGTCTAGAATTTCCTATGTTAAGGTAGTTTTTGATCGAGACATAGAGAGGCGGTGTTGCATGGCGCTGACAGGCCTTGCTATGGCATGTACTGCACAAAAGGCAACTAGCGGGTGTGAGTGACTACATCTTGCATTTTCTCCACAATTCTTGGGTCTAAAGACTTGCTTGTTTTTGCAGCTTGTAGAGCTATTCAGCAGCTTCCGAACAACGTCGAGTTTGTCTAGAATTTCCTATGTTAAGGTAGTTTTTGATCGAGACATAGAGAGGCGGTGTTGCATGGCGCTGACAGGCCTTGCTATGGCATGTACTGCACAAAAGGCAACTAGCGGGTGTGAGTGACTACATCTTGCATTTTCTCCACAATTCTTGGGTCTAAAGACTTGCTTGTTTTTGCAGCTTGTAGAGCTATTCAGCAGCTTCCGAACAACGTCGAGTTTGTCTAGAATTTCCTATGTTAAGGTAGTTTTTGATCGAGACATAGAGAGGCGGTGTTGCATGGCGCTGACAGGCCTTGCTATGGCATGTACTGCACAAAAGGCAACTAGCGGGTGTGAGTGACTACATCTTGCATTTTCTCCACAATTCTTGGGTCTAAAGACTTGCTTGTTTTTGCAGCTTGTAGAGCTATTCAGCAGCTTCCGAACAACGTCGAGTTTGTCTAGAATTTCCTATGTTAAGGTAGTTTTTGATCGAGACATAGAGAGGCGGTGTTGCATGGCGCTGACAGGCCTTGCTATGGCATGTACTGCACAAAAGGCAACTAGCGGGTGTGAGTGACTACATCTTGCATTTTCTCCACAATTCTTGGGTCTAAAGACTTGCTTGTTTTTGCAGCTTGTAGAGCTATTCAGCAGCTTCCGAACAACGTCGAGTTTGTCTAGAATTTCCTATGTTAAGGTAGTTTTTGATCGAGACATAGAGAGGCGGTGTTGCATGGCGCTGACAGGCCTTGCTATGGCATGTACTGCACAAAAGGCAACTAGCGGGTGTGAGTGACTACATCTTGCATTTTCTCCACAATTCTTGGGTCTAAAGACTTGCTTGTTTTTGCAGCTTGTAGAGCTATTCAGCAGCTTCCGAACAACGTCGAGTTTGTCTAGAATTTCCTATGTTAAGGTAGTTTTTGATCGAGACATAGAGAGGCGGTGTTGCATGGCGCTGACAGGCCTTGCTATGGCATGTACTGCACAAAAGGCAACTAGCGGGTGTGAGTGACTACATCTTGCATTTTCTCCACAATTCTTGGGTCTAAAGACTTGCTTGTTTTTGCAGCTTGTAGAGCTATTCAGCAGCTTCCGAACAACGTCGAGTTTGTCTAGAATTTCCTATGTTAAGGTAGTTTTTGATCGAGACATAGAGAGGCGGTGTTGCATGGCGCTGACAGGCCTTGCTATGGCATGTACTGCACAAAAGGCAACTAGCGGGTGTGAGTGACTACATCTTGCATTTTCTCCACAATTCTTGGGTCTAAAGACTTGCTTGTTTTTGCAGCTTGTAGAGCTATTCAGCAGCTTCCGAACAACGTCGAGTTTGTCTAGAATTTCCTATGTTAAGGTAGTTTTTGATCGAGACATAGAGAGGCGGTGTTGCATGGCGCTGACAGGCCTTGCTATGGCATGTACTGCACAAAAGGCAACTAGCGGGTGTGAGTGACTACATCTTGCATTTTCTCCACAATTCTTGGGTCTAAAGACTTGCTTGTTTTTGCAGCTTGTAGAGCTATTCAGCAGCTTCCGAACAACGTCGAGTTTGTCTAGAATTTCCTATGTTAAGGTAGTTTTTGATCGAGACATAGAGAGGCGGTGTTGCATGGCGCTGACAGGCCTTGCTATGGCATGTACTGCACAAAAGGCAACTAGCGGGTGTGAGTGACTACATCTTGCATTTTCTCCACAATTCTTGGGTCTAAAGACTTGCTTGTTTTTGCAGCTTGTAGAGCTATTCAGCAGCTTCCGAACAACGTCGAGTTTGTCTAGAATTTCCTATGTTAAGGTAGTTTTTGATCGAGACATAGAGAGGCGGTGTTGCATGGCGCTGACAGGCCTTGCTATGGCATGTACTGCACAAAAGGCAACTAGCGGGTGTGAGTGACTACATCTTGCATTTTCTCCACAATTCTTGGGTCTAAAGACTTGCTTGTTTTTGCAGCTTGTAGAGCTATTCAGCAGCTTCCGAACAACGTCGAGTTTGTCTAGAATTTCCTATGTTAAGGTAGTTTTTGATCGAGACATAGAGAGGCGGTGTTGCATGGCGCTGACAGGCCTTGCTATGGCATGTACTGCACAAAAGGCAACTAGCGGGTGTGAGTGACTACATCTTGCATTTTCTCCACAATTCTTGGGTCTAAAGACTTGCTTGTTTTTGCAGCTTGTAGAGCTATTCAGCAGCTTCCGAACAACGTCGAGTTTGTCTAGAATTTCCTATGTTAAGGTAGTTTTTGATCGAGACATAGAGAGGCGGTGTTGCATGGCGCTGACAGGCCTTGCTATGGCATGTACTGCACAAAAGGCAACTAGCGGGTGTGAGTGACTACATCTTGCATTTTCTCCACAATTCTTGGGTCTAAAGACTTGCTTGTTTTTGCAGCTTGTAGAGCTATTCAGCAGCTTCCGAACAACGTCGAGTTTGTCTAGAATTTCCTATGTTAAGGTAGTTTTTGATCGAGACATAGAGAGGCGGTGTTGCATGGCGCTGACAGGCCTTGCTATGGCATGTACTGCACAAAAGGCAACTAGCGGGTGTGAGTGACTACATCTTGCATTTTCTCCACAATTCTTGGGTCTAAAGACTTGCTTGTTTTTGCAGCTTGTAGAGCTATTCAGCAGCTTCCGAACAACGTCGAGTTTGTCTAGAATTTCCTATGTTAAGGTAGTTTTTGATCGAGACATAGAGAGGCGGTGTTGCATGGCGCTGACAGGCCTTGCTATGGCATGTACTGCACAAAAGGCAACTAGCGGGTGTGAGTGACTACATCTTGCATTTTCTCCACAATTCTTGGGTCTAAAGACTTGCTTGTTTTTGCAGCTTGTAGAGCTATTCAGCAGCTTCCGAACAACGTCGAGTTTGTCTAGAATTTCCTATGTTAAGGTAGTTTTTGATCGAGACATAGAGAGGCGGTGTTGCATGGCGCTGACAGGCCTTGCTATGGCATGTACTGCACAAAAGGCAACTAGCGGGTGTGAGTGACTACATCTTGCATTTTCTCCACAATTCTTGGGTCTAAAGACTTGCTTGTTTTTGCAGCTTGTAGAGCTATTCAGCAGCTTCCGAACAACGTCGAGTTTGTCTAGAATTTCCTATGTTAAGGTAGTTTTTGATCGAGACATAGAGAGGCGGTGTTGCATGGCGCTGACAGGCCTTGCTATGGCATGTACTGCACAAAAGGCAACTAGCGGGTGTGAGTGACTACATCTTGCATTTTCTCCACAATTCTTGGGTCTAAAGACTTGCTTGTTTTTGCAGCTTGTAGAGCTATTCAGCAGCTTCCGAACAACGTCGAGTTTGTCTAGAATTTCCTATGTTAAGGTAGTTTTTGATCGAGACATAGAGAGGCGGTGTTGCATGGCGCTGACAGGCCTTGCTATGGCATGTACTGCACAAAAGGCAACTAGCGGGTGTGAGTGACTACATCTTGCATTTTCTCCACAATTCTTGGGTCTAAAGACTTGCTTGTTTTTGCAGCTTGTAGAGCTATTCAGCAGCTTCCGAACAACGTCGAGTTTGTCTAGAATTTCCTATGTTAAGGTAGTTTTTGATCGAGACATAGAGAGGCGGTGTTGCATGGCGCTGACAGGCCTTGCTATGGCATGTACTGCACAAAAGGCAACTAGCGGGTGTGAGTGACTACATCTTGCATTTTCTCCACAATTCTTGGGTCTAAAGACTTGCTTGTTTTTGCAGCTTGTAGAGCTATTCAGCAGCTTCCGAACAACGTCGAGTTTGTCTAGAATTTCCTATGTTAAGGTAGTTTTTGATCGAGACATAGAGAGGCGGTGTTGCATGGCGCTGACAGGCCTTGCTATGGCATGTACTGCACAAAAGGCAACTAGCGGGTGTGAGTGACTACATCTTGCATTTTCTCCACAATTCTTGGGTCTAAAGACTTGCTTGTTTTTGCAGCTTGTAGAGCTATTCAGCAGCTTCCGAACAACGTCGAGTTTGTCTAGAATTTCCTATGTTAAGGTAGTTTTTGATCGAGACATAGAGAGGCGGTGTTGCATGGCGCTGACAGGCCTTGCTATGGCATGTACTGCACAAAAGGCAACTAGCGGGTGTGAGTGACTACATCTTGCATTTTCTCCACAATTCTTGGGTCTAAAGACTTGCTTGTTTTTGCAGCTTGTAGAGCTATTCAGCAGCTTCCGAACAACGTCGAGTTTGTCTAGAATTTCCTATGTTAAGGTAGTTTTTGATCGAGACATAGAGAGGCGGTGTTGCATGGCGCTGACAGGCCTTGCTATGGCATGTACTGCACAAAAGGCAACTAGCGGGTGTGAGTGACTACATCTTGCATTTTCTCCACAATTCTTGGGTCTAAAGACTTGCTTGTTTTTGCAGCTTGTAGAGCTATTCAGCAGCTTCCGAACAACGTCGAGTTTGTCTAGAATTTCCTATGTTAAGGTAGTTTTTGATCGAGACATAGAGAGGCGGTGTTGCATGGCGCTGACAGGCCTTGCTATGGCATGTACTGCACAAAAGGCAACTAGCGGGTGTGAGTGACTACATCTTGCATTTTCTCCACAATTCTTGGGTCTAAAGACTTGCTTGTTTTTGCAGCTTGTAGAGCTATTCAGCAGCTTCCGAACAACGTCGAGTTTGTCTAGAATTTCCTATGTTAAGGTAGTTTTTGATCGAGACATAGAGAGGCGGTGTTGCATGGCGCTGACAGGCCTTGCTATGGCATGTACTGCACAAAAGGCAACTAGCGGGTGTGAGTGACTACATCTTGCATTTTCTCCACAATTCTTGGGTCTAAAGACTTGCTTGTTTTTGCAGCTTGTAGAGCTATTCAGCAGCTTCCGAACAACGTCGAGTTTGTCTAGAATTTCCTATGTTAAGGTAGTTTTTGATCGAGACATAGAGAGGCGGTGTTGCATGGCGCTGACAGGCCTTGCTATGGCATGTACTGCACAAAAGGCAACTAGCGGGTGTGAGTGACTACATCTTGCATTTTCTCCACAATTCTTGGGTCTAAAGACTTGCTTGTTTTTGCAGCTTGTAGAGCTATTCAGCAGCTTCCGAACAACGTCGAGTTTGTCTAGAATTTCCTATGTTAAGGTAGTTTTTGATCGAGACATAGAGAGGCGGTGTTGCATGGCGCTGACAGGCCTTGCTATGGCATGTACTGCACAAAAGGCAACTAGCGGGTGTGAGTGACTACATCTTGCATTTTCTCCACAATTCTTGGGTCTAAAGACTTGCTTGTTTTTGCAGCTTGTAGAGCTATTCAGCAGCTTCCGAACAACGTCGAGTTTGTCTAGAATTTCCTATGTTAAGGTAGTTTTTGATCGAGACATAGAGAGGCGGTGTTGCATGGCGCTGACAGGCCTTGCTATGGCATGTACTGCACAAAAGGCAACTAGCGGGTGTGAGTGACTACATCTTGCATTTTCTCCACAATTCTTGGGTCTAAAGACTTGCTTGTTTTTGCAGCTTGTAGAGCTATTCAGCAGCTTCCGAACAACGTCGAGTTTGTCTAGAATTTCCTATGTTAAGGTAGTTTTTGATCGAGACATAGAGAGGCGGTGTTGCATGGCGCTGACAGGCCTTGCTATGGCATGTACTGCACAAAAGGCAACTAGCGGGTGTGAGTGACTACATCTTGCATTTTCTCCACAATTCTTGGGTCTAAAGACTTGCTTGTTTTTGCAGCTTGTAGAGCTATTCAGCAGCTTCCGAACAACGTCGAGTTTGTCTAGAATTTCCTATGTTAAGGTAGTTTTTGATCGAGACATAGAGAGGCGGTGTTGCATGGCGCTGACAGGCCTTGCTATGGCATGTACTGCACAAAAGGCAACTAGCGGGTGTGAGTGACTACATCTTGCATTTTCTCCACAATTCTTGGGTCTAAAGACTTGCTTGTTTTTGCAGCTTGTAGAGCTATTCAGCAGCTTCCGAACAACGTCGAGTTTGTCTAGAATTTCCTATGTTAAGGTAGTTTTTGATCGAGACATAGAGAGGCGGTGTTGCATGGCGCTGACAGGCCTTGCTATGGCATGTACTGCACAAAAGGCAACTAGCGGGTGTGAGTGACTACATCTTGCATTTTCTCCACAATTCTTGGGTCTAAAGACTTGCTTGTTTTTGCAGCTTGTAGAGCTATTCAGCAGCTTCCGAACAACGTCGAGTTTGTCTAGAATTTCCTATGTTAAGGTAGTTTTTGATCGAGACATAGAGAGGCGGTGTTGCATGGCGCTGACAGGCCTTGCTATGGCATGTACTGCACAAAAGGCAACTAGCGGGTGTGAGTGACTACATCTTGCATTTTCTCCACAATTCTTGGGTCTAAAGACTTGCTTGTTTTTGCAGCTTGTAGAGCTATTCAGCAGCTTCCGAACAACGTCGAGTTTGTCTAGAATTTCCTATGTTAAGGTAGTTTTTGATCGAGACATAGAGAGGCGGTGTTGCATGGCGCTGACAGGCCTTGCTATGGCATGTACTGCACAAAAGGCAACTAGCGGGTGTGAGTGACTACATCTTGCATTTTCTCCACAATTCTTGGGTCTAAAGACTTGCTTGTTTTTGCAGCTTGTAGAGCTATTCAGCAGCTTCCGAACAACGTCGAGTTTGTCTAGAATTTCCTATGTTAAGGTAGTTTTTGATCGAGACATAGAGAGGCGGTGTTGCATGGCGCTGACAGGCCTTGCTATGGCATGTACTGCACAAAAGGCAACTAGCGGGTGTGAGTGACTACATCTTGCATTTTCTCCACAATTCTTGGGTCTAAAGACTTGCTTGTTTTTGCAGCTTGTAGAGCTATTCAGCAGCTTCCGAACAACGTCGAGTTTGTCTAGAATTTCCTATGTTAAGGTAGTTTTTGATCGAGACATAGAGAGGCGGTGTTGCATGGCGCTGACAGGCCTTGCTATGGCATGTACTGCACAAAAGGCAACTAGCGGGTGTGAGTGACTACATCTTGCATTTTCTCCACAATTCTTGGGTCTAAAGACTTGCTTGTTTTTGCAGCTTGTAGAGCTATTCAGCAGCTTCCGAACAACGTCGAGTTTGTCTAGAATTTCCTATGTTAAGGTAGTTTTTGATCGAGACATAGAGAGGCGGTGTTGCATGGCGCTGACAGGCCTTGCTATGGCATGTACTGCACAAAAGGCAACTAGCGGGTGTGAGTGACTACATCTTGCATTTTCTCCACAATTCTTGGGTCTAAAGACTTGCTTGTTTTTGCAGCTTGTAGAGCTATTCAGCAGCTTCCGAACAACGTCGAGTTTGTCTAGAATTTCCTATGTTAAGGTAGTTTTTGATCGAGACATAGAGAGGCGGTGTTGCATGGCGCTGACAGGCCTTGCTATGGCATGTACTGCACAAAAGGCAACTAGCGGGTGTGAGTGACTACATCTTGCATTTTCTCCACAATTCTTGGGTCTAAAGACTTGCTTGTTTTTGCAGCTTGTAGAGCTATTCAGCAGCTTCCGAACAACGTCGAGTTTGTCTAGAATTTCCTATGTTAAGGTAGTTTTTGATCGAGACATAGAGAGGCGGTGTTGCATGGCGCTGACAGGCCTTGCTATGGCATGTACTGCACAAAAGGCAACTAGCGGGTGTGAGTGACTACATCTTGCATTTTCTCCACAATTCTTGGGTCTAAAGACTTGCTTGTTTTTGCAGCTTGTAGAGCTATTCAGCAGCTTCCGAACAACGTCGAGTTTGTCTAGAATTTCCTATGTTAAGGTAGTTTTTGATCGAGACATAGAGAGGCGGTGTTGCATGGCGCTGACAGGCCTTGCTATGGCATGTACTGCACAAAAGGCAACTAGCGGGTGTGAGTGACTACATCTTGCATTTTCTCCACAATTCTTGGGTCTAAAGACTTGCTTGTTTTTGCAGCTTGTAGAGCTATTCAGCAGCTTCCGAACAACGTCGAGTTTGTCTAGAATTTCCTATGTTAAGGTAGTTTTTGATCGAGACATAGAGAGGCGGTGTTGCATGGCGCTGACAGGCCTTGCTATGGCATGTACTGCACAAAAGGCAACTAGCGGGTGTGAGTGACTACATCTTGCATTTTCTCCACAATTCTTGGGTCTAAAGACTTGCTTGTTTTTGCAGCTTGTAGAGCTATTCAGCAGCTTCCGAACAACGTCGAGTTTGTCTAGAATTTCCTATGTTAAGGTAGTTTTTGATCGAGACATAGAGAGGCGGTGTTGCATGGCGCTGACAGGCCTTGCTATGGCATGTACTGCACAAAAGGCAACTAGCGGGTGTGAGTGACTACATCTTGCATTTTCTCCACAATTCTTGGGTCTAAAGACTTGCTTGTTTTTGCAGCTTGTAGAGCTATTCAGCAGCTTCCGAACAACGTCGAGTTTGTCTAGAATTTCCTATGTTAAGGTAGTTTTTGATCGAGACATAGAGAGGCGGTGTTGCATGGCGCTGACAGGCCTTGCTATGGCATGTACTGCACAAAAGGCAACTAGCGGGTGTGAGTGACTACATCTTGCATTTTCTCCACAATTCTTGGGTCTAAAGACTTGCTTGTTTTTGCAGCTTGTAGAGCTATTCAGCAGCTTCCGAACAACGTCGAGTTTGTCTAGAATTTCCTATGTTAAGGTAGTTTTTGATCGAGACATAGAGAGGCGGTGTTGCATGGCGCTGACAGGCCTTGCTATGGCATGTACTGCACAAAAGGCAACTAGCGGGTGTGAGTGACTACATCTTGCATTTTCTCCACAATTCTTGGGTCTAAAGACTTGCTTGTTTTTGCAGCTTGTAGAGCTATTCAGCAGCTTCCGAACAACGTCGAGTTTGTCTAGAATTTCCTATGTTAAGGTAGTTTTTGATCGAGACATAGAGAGGCGGTGTTGCATGGCGCTGACAGGCCTTGCTATGGCATGTACTGCACAAAAGGCAACTAGCGGGTGTGAGTGACTACATCTTGCATTTTCTCCACAATTCTTGGGTCTAAAGACTTGCTTGTTTTTGCAGCTTGTAGAGCTATTCAGCAGCTTCCGAACAACGTCGAGTTTGTCTAGAATTTCCTATGTTAAGGTAGTTTTTGATCGAGACATAGAGAGGCGGTGTTGCATGGCGCTGACAGGCCTTGCTATGGCATGTACTGCACAAAAGGCAACTAGCGGGTGTGAGTGACTACATCTTGCATTTTCTCCACAATTCTTGGGTCTAAAGACTTGCTTGTTTTTGCAGCTTGTAGAGCTATTCAGCAGCTTCCGAACAACGTCGAGTTTGTCTAGAATTTCCTATGTTAAGGTAGTTTTTGATCGAGACATAGAGAGGCGGTGTTGCATGGCGCTGACAGGCCTTGCTATGGCATGTACTGCACAAAAGGCAACTAGCGGGTGTGAGTGACTACATCTTGCATTTTCTCCACAATTCTTGGGTCTAAAGACTTGCTTGTTTTTGCAGCTTGTAGAGCTATTCAGCAGCTTCCGAACAACGTCGAGTTTGTCTAGAATTTCCTATGTTAAGGTAGTTTTTGATCGAGACATAGAGAGGCGGTGTTGCATGGCGCTGACAGGCCTTGCTATGGCATGTACTGCACAAAAGGCAACTAGCGGGTGTGAGTGACTACATCTTGCATTTTCTCCACAATTCTTGGGTCTAAAGACTTGCTTGTTTTTGCAGCTTGTAGAGCTATTCAGCAGCTTCCGAACAACGTCGAGTTTGTCTAGAATTTCCTATGTTAAGGTAGTTTTTGATCGAGACATAGAGAGGCGGTGTTGCATGGCGCTGACAGGCCTTGCTATGGCATGTACTGCACAAAAGGCAACTAGCGGGTGTGAGTGACTACATCTTGCATTTTCTCCACAATTCTTGGGTCTAAAGACTTGCTTGTTTTTGCAGCTTGTAGAGCTATTCAGCAGCTTCCGAACAACGTCGAGTTTGTCTAGAATTTCCTATGTTAAGGTAGTTTTTGATCGAGACATAGAGAGGCGGTGTTGCATGGCGCTGACAGGCCTTGCTATGGCATGTACTGCACAAAAGGCAACTAGCGGGTGTGAGTGACTACATCTTGCATTTTCTCCACAATTCTTGGGTCTAAAGACTTGCTTGTTTTTGCAGCTTGTAGAGCTATTCAGCAGCTTCCGAACAACGTCGAGTTTGTCTAGAATTTCCTATGTTAAGGTAGTTTTTGATCGAGACATAGAGAGGCGGTGTTGCATGGCGCTGACAGGCCTTGCTATGGCATGTACTGCACAAAAGGCAACTAGCGGGTGTGAGTGACTACATCTTGCATTTTCTCCACAATTCTTGGGTCTAAAGACTTGCTTGTTTTTGCAGCTTGTAGAGCTATTCAGCAGCTTCCGAACAACGTCGAGTTTGTCTAGAATTTCCTATGTTAAGGTAGTTTTTGATCGAGACATAGAGAGGCGGTGTTGCATGGCGCTGACAGGCCTTGCTATGGCATGTACTGCACAAAAGGCAACTAGCGGGTGTGAGTGACTACATCTTGCATTTTCTCCACAATTCTTGGGTCTAAAGACTTGCTTGTTTTTGCAGCTTGTAGAGCTATTCAGCAGCTTCCGAACAACGTCGAGTTTGTCTAGAATTTCCTATGTTAAGGTAGTTTTTGATCGAGACATAGAGAGGCGGTGTTGCATGGCGCTGACAGGCCTTGCTATGGCATGTACTGCACAAAAGGCAACTAGCGGGTGTGAGTGACTACATCTTGCATTTTCTCCACAATTCTTGGGTCTAAAGACTTGCTTGTTTTTGCAGCTTGTAGAGCTATTCAGCAGCTTCCGAACAACGTCGAGTTTGTCTAGAATTTCCTATGTTAAGGTAGTTTTTGATCGAGACATAGAGAGGCGGTGTTGCATGGCGCTGACAGGCCTTGCTATGGCATGTACTGCACAAAAGGCAACTAGCGGGTGTGAGTGACTACATCTTGCATTTTCTCCACAATTCTTGGGTCTAAAGACTTGCTTGTTTTTGCAGCTTGTAGAGCTATTCAGCAGCTTCCGAACAACGTCGAGTTTGTCTAGAATTTCCTATGTTAAGGTAGTTTTTGATCGAGACATAGAGAGGCGGTGTTGCATGGCGCTGACAGGCCTTGCTATGGCATGTACTGCACAAAAGGCAACTAGCGGGTGTGAGTGACTACATCTTGCATTTTCTCCACAATTCTTGGGTCTAAAGACTTGCTTGTTTTTGCAGCTTGTAGAGCTATTCAGCAGCTTCCGAACAACGTCGAGTTTGTCTAGAATTTCCTATGTTAAGGTAGTTTTTGATCGAGACATAGAGAGGCGGTGTTGCATGGCGCTGACAGGCCTTGCTATGGCATGTACTGCACAAAAGGCAACTAGCGGGTGTGAGTGACTACATCTTGCATTTTCTCCACAATTCTTGGGTCTAAAGACTTGCTTGTTTTTGCAGCTTGTAGAGCTATTCAGCAGCTTCCGAACAACGTCGAGTTTGTCTAGAATTTCCTATGTTAAGGTAGTTTTTGATCGAGACATAGAGAGGCGGTGTTGCATGGCGCTGACAGGCCTTGCTATGGCATGTACTGCACAAAAGGCAACTAGCGGGTGTGAGTGACTACATCTTGCATTTTCTCCACAATTCTTGGGTCTAAAGACTTGCTTGTTTTTGCAGCTTGTAGAGCTATTCAGCAGCTTCCGAACAACGTCGAGTTTGTCTAGAATTTCCTATGTTAAGGTAGTTTTTGATCGAGACATAGAGAGGCGGTGTTGCATGGCGCTGACAGGCCTTGCTATGGCATGTACTGCACAAAAGGCAACTAGCGGGTGTGAGTGACTACATCTTGCATTTTCTCCACAATTCTTGGGTCTAAAGACTTGCTTGTTTTTGCAGCTTGTAGAGCTATTCAGCAGCTTCCGAACAACGTCGAGTTTGTCTAGAATTTCCTATGTTAAGGTAGTTTTTGATCGAGACATAGAGAGGCGGTGTTGCATGGCGCTGACAGGCCTTGCTATGGCATGTACTGCACAAAAGGCAACTAGCGGGTGTGAGTGACTACATCTTGCATTTTCTCCACAATTCTTGGGTCTAAAGACTTGCTTGTTTTTGCAGCTTGTAGAGCTATTCAGCAGCTTCCGAACAACGTCGAGTTTGTCTAGAATTTCCTATGTTAAGGTAGTTTTTGATCGAGACATAGAGAGGCGGTGTTGCATGGCGCTGACAGGCCTTGCTATGGCATGTACTGCACAAAAGGCAACTAGCGGGTGTGAGTGACTACATCTTGCATTTTCTCCACAATTCTTGGGTCTAAAGACTTGCTTGTTTTTGCAGCTTGTAGAGCTATTCAGCAGCTTCCGAACAACGTCGAGTTTGTCTAGAATTTCCTATGTTAAGGTAGTTTTTGATCGAGACATAGAGAGGCGGTGTTGCATGGCGCTGACAGGCCTTGCTATGGCATGTACTGCACAAAAGGCAACTAGCGGGTGTGAGTGACTACATCTTGCATTTTCTCCACAATTCTTGGGTCTAAAGACTTGCTTGTTTTTGCAGCTTGTAGAGCTATTCAGCAGCTTCCGAACAACGTCGAGTTTGTCTAGAATTTCCTATGTTAAGGTAGTTTTTGATCGAGACATAGAGAGGCGGTGTTGCATGGCGCTGACAGGCCTTGCTATGGCATGTACTGCACAAAAGGCAACTAGCGGGTGTGAGTGACTACATCTTGCATTTTCTCCACAATTCTTGGGTCTAAAGACTTGCTTGTTTTTGCAGCTTGTAGAGCTATTCAGCAGCTTCCGAACAACGTCGAGTTTGTCTAGAATTTCCTATGTTAAGGTAGTTTTTGATCGAGACATAGAGAGGCGGTGTTGCATGGCGCTGACAGGCCTTGCTATGGCATGTACTGCACAAAAGGCAACTAGCGGGTGTGAGTGACTACATCTTGCATTTTCTCCACAATTCTTGGGTCTAAAGACTTGCTTGTTTTTGCAGCTTGTAGAGCTATTCAGCAGCTTCCGAACAACGTCGAGTTTGTCTAGAATTTCCTATGTTAAGGTAGTTTTTGATCGAGACATAGAGAGGCGGTGTTGCATGGCGCTGACAGGCCTTGCTATGGCATGTACTGCACAAAAGGCAACTAGCGGGTGTGAGTGACTACATCTTGCATTTTCTCCACAATTCTTGGGTCTAAAGACTTGCTTGTTTTTGCAGCTTGTAGAGCTATTCAGCAGCTTCCGAACAACGTCGAGTTTGTCTAGAATTTCCTATGTTAAGGTAGTTTTTGATCGAGACATAGAGAGGCGGTGTTGCATGGCGCTGACAGGCCTTGCTATGGCATGTACTGCACAAAAGGCAACTAGCGGGTGTGAGTGACTACATCTTGCATTTTCTCCACAATTCTTGGGTCTAAAGACTTGCTTGTTTTTGCAGCTTGTAGAGCTATTCAGCAGCTTCCGAACAACGTCGAGTTTGTCTAGAATTTCAGTGTGCGAGACATAGAGAGGCGCATGGCGCTGACAGGCCTTGCTATGGCATGTACTGCACAAAAGGCAACTAGCGGGTGTGAGTGACTACATCTTGCATTTTCTCCACAATTCTTGGGTCTAAAGACTTGCTTGTTTTTGCAGCTTGTAGAGCTATTCAGCAGCTTCCGAACAACGTCGAGTTTGTCTAGAATTTCCTATGTTAAGGTAGTTTTTGATCGAGACATAGAGAGGCGGTGTTGCATGGCGCTGACAGGCCTTGCTATGGCATGTACTGCACAAAAGGCAACTAGCGGGTGTGAGTGACTACATCTTGCATTTTCTCCACAATTCTTGGGTCTAAAGACTTGCTTGTTTTTGCAGCTTGTAGAGCTATTCAGCAGCTTCCGAACAACGTCGAGTTTGTCTAGAATTTCCTATGTTAAGGTAGTTTTTGATCGAGACATAGAGAGGCGGTGTTGCATGGCGCTGACAGGCCTTGCTATGGCATGTACTGCACAAAAGGCAACTAGCGGGTGTGAGTGACTACATCTTGCATTTTCTCCACAATTCTTGGGTCTAAAGACTTGCTTGTTTTTGCAGCTTGTAGAGCTATTCAGCAGCTTCCGAACAACGTCGAGTTTGTCTAGAATTTCCTATGTTAAGGTAGTTTTTGATCGAGACATAGAGAGGCGGTGTTGCATGGCGCTGACAGGCCTTGCTATGGCATGTACTGCACAAAAGGCAACTAGCGGGTGTGAGTGACTACATCTTGCATTTTCTCCACAATTCTTGGGTCTAAAGACTTGCTTGTTTTTGCAGCTTGTAGAGCTATTCAGCAGCTTCCGAACAACGTCGAGTTTGTCTAGAATTTCCTATGTTAAGGTAGTTTTTGATCGAGACATAGAGAGGCGGTGTTGCATGGCGCTGACAGGCCTTGCTATGGCATGTACTGCACAAAAGGCAACTAGCGGGTGTGAGTGACTACATCTTGCATTTTCTCCACAATTCTTGGGTCTAAAGACTTGCTTGTTTTTGCAGCTTGTAGAGCTATTCAGCAGCTTCCGAACAACGTCGAGTTTGTCTAGAATTTCCTATGTTAAGGTAGTTTTGATCGAGACATAGAGAGGCGGTGTTGCATGGCGCTGACAGGCCTTGCTATGGCATGTACTGCACAAAAGGCAACTAGCGGGTGTGAGTGACTACATCTTGCATTTTCTCCACAATTCTTGGGTCTAAAGACTTGCTTGTTTTTGCAGCTTGTAGAGCTATTCAGCAGCTTCCGAACAACGTCGAGTTTGTCTAGAATTTCCTATGTTAAGGTAGTTTTTGATCGAGACATAGAGAGGCGGTGTTGCATGGCGCTGACAGGCCTTGCTATGGCATGTACTGCACAAAAGGCAACTAGCGGGTGTGAGTGACTACATCTTGCATTTTCTCCACAATTCTTGGGTCTAAAGACTTGCTTGTTTTTGCAGCTTGTAGAGCTATTCAGCAGCTTCCGAACAACGTCGAGTTTGTCTAGAATTTCCTATGTTAAGGTAGTTTTTGATCGAGACATAGAGAGGCGGTGTTGCATGGCGCTGACAGGCCTTGCTATGGCATGTACTGCACAAAAGGCAACTAGCGGGTGTGAGTGACTACATCTTGCATTTTCTCCACAATTCTTGGGTCTAAAGACTTGCTTGTTTTGCAGCTTGTAGAGCTATTCAGCAGCTTCCGAACAACGTCGAGTTTGTCTAGAATTTCCTATGTTAAGGTAGTTTTTGATCGAGACATAGAGAGGCGGTGTTGCATGGCGCTGACAGGCCTTGCTATGGCATGTACTGCACAAAAGGCAACTAGCGGGTGTGAGTGACTACATCTTGCATTTTCTCCACAATTCTTGGGTCTAAAGACTTGCTTGTTTTTGCAGCTTGTAGAGCTATTCAGCAGCTTCCGAACAACGTCGAGTTTGTCTAGAATTTCCTATGTTAAGGTAGTTTTTGATCGAGACATAGAGAGGCGGTGTTGCATGGCGCTGACAGGCCTTGCTATGGCATGTACTGCACAAAAGGCAACTAGCGGGTGTGAGTGACTACATCTTGCATTTTCTCCACAATTCTTGGGTCTAAAGACTTGCTTGTTTTTGCAGCTTGTAGAGCTATTCAGCAGCTTCCGAACAACGTCGAGTTTGTCTAGAATTTCCTATGTTAAGGTAGTTTTTGATCGAGACATAGAGAGGCGGTGTTGCATGGCGCTGACAGGCCTTGCTATGGCATGTACTGCACAAAAGGCAACTAGCGGGTGTGAGTGACTACATCTTGCATTTTCTCCACAATTCTTGGGTCTAAAGACTTGCTTGTTTTTGCAGCTTGTAGAGCTATTCAGCAGCTTCCGAACAACGTCGAGTTTGTCTAGAATTTCCTATGTTAAGGTAGTTTTTGATCGAGACATAGAGAGGCGGTGTTGCATGGCGCTGACAGGCCTTGCTATGGCATGTACTGCACAAAAGGCAACTAGCGGGTGTGAGTGACTACATCTTGCATTTTCTCCACAATTCTTGGGTCTAAAGACTTGCTTGTTTTTGCAGCTTGTAGAGCTATTCAGCAGCTTCCGAACAACGTCGAGTTTGTCTAGAATTTCCTATGTTAAGGTAGTTTTTGATCGAGACATAGAGAGGCGGTGTTGCATGGCGCTGACAGGCCTTGCTATGGCATGTACTGCACAAAAGGCAACTAGCGGGTGTGAGTGACTACATCTTGCATTTTCTCCACAATTCTTGGGTCTAAAGACTTGCTTGTTTTTGCAGCTTGTAGAGCTATTCAGCAGCTTCCGAACAACGTCGAGTTTGTCTAGAATTTCCTATGTTAAGGTAGTTTTTGATCGAGACATAGAGAGGCGGTGTTGCATGGCGCTGACAGGCCTTGCTATGGCATGTACTGCACAAAAGGCAACTAGCGGGTGTGAGTGACTACATCTTGCATTTTCTCCACAATTCTTGGGTCTAAAGACTTGCTTGTTTTTGCAGCTTGTAGAGCTATTCAGCAGCTTCCGAACAACGTCGAGTTTGTCTAGAATTTCCTATGTTAAGGTAGTTTTTGATCGAGACATAGAGAGGCGGTGTTGCATGGCGCTGACAGGCCTTGCTATGGCATGTACTGCACAAAAGGCAACTAGCGGGTGTGAGTGACTACATCTTGCATTTTCTCCACAATTCTTGGGTCTAAAGACTTGCTTGTTTTTGCAGCTTGTAGAGCTATTCAGCAGCTTCCGAACAACGTCGAGTTTGTCTAGAATTTCCTATGTTAAGGTAGTTTTTGATCGAGACATAGAGAGGCGGTGTTGCATGGCGCTGACAGGCCTTGCTATGGCATGTACTGCACAAAAGGCAACTAGCGGGTGTGAGTGACTACATCTTGCATTTTCTCCACAATTCTTGGGTCTAAAGACTTGCTTGTTTTTGCAGCTTGTAGAGCTATTCAGCAGCTTCCGAACAACGTCGAGTTTGTCTAGAATTTCCTATGTTAAGGTAGTTTTTGATCGAGACATAGAGAGGCGGTGTTGCATGGCGCTGACAGGCCTTGCTATGGCATGTACTGCACAAAAGGCAACTAGCGGGTGTGAGTGACTACATCTTGCATTTTCTCCACAATTCTTGGGTCTAAAGACTTGCTTGTTTTTGCAGCTTGTAGAGCTATTCAGCAGCTTCCGAACAACGTCGAGTTTGTCTAGAATTTCCTATGTTAAGGTAGTTTTTGATCGAGACATAGAGAGGCGGTGTTGCATGGCGCTGACAGGCCTTGCTATGGCATGTACTGCACAAAAGGCAACTAGCGGGTGTGAGTGACTACATCTTGCATTTTCTCCACAATTCTTGGGTCTAAAGACTTGCTTGTTTTTGCAGCTTGTAGAGCTATTCAGCAGCTTCCGAACAACGTCGAGTTTGTCTAGAATTTCCTATGTTAAGGTAGTTTTTGATCGAGACATAGAGAGGCGGTGTTGCATGGCGCTGACAGGCCTTGCTATGGCATGTACTGCACAAAAGGCAACTAGCGGGTGTGAGTGACTACATCTTGCATTTTCTCCACAATTCTTGGGTCTAAAGACTTGCTTGTTTTTGCAGCTTGTAGAGCTATTCAGCAGCTTCCGAACAACGTCGAGTTTGTCTAGAATTTCCTATGTTAAGGTAGTTTTTGATCGAGACATAGAGAGGCGGTGTTGCATGGCGCTGACAGGCCTTGCTATGGCATGTACTGCACAAAAGGCAACTAGCGGGTGTGAGTGACTACATCTTGCATTTTCTCCACAATTCTTGGGTCTAAAGACTTGCTTGTTTTTGCAGCTTGTAGAGCTATTCAGCAGCTTCCGAACAACGTCGAGTTTGTCTAGAATTTCCTATGTTAAGGTAGTTTTTGATCGAGACATAGAGAGGCGGTGTTGCATGGCGCTGACAGGCCTTGCTATGGCATGTACTGCACAAAAGGCAACTAGCGGGTGTGAGTGACTACATCTTGCATTTTCTCCACAATTCTTGGGTCTAAAGACTTGCTTGTTTTTGCAGCTTGTAGAGCTATTCAGCAGCTTCCGAACAACGTCGAGTTTGTCTAGAATTTCCTATGTTAAGGTAGTTTTTGATCGAGACATAGAGAGGCGGTGTTGCATGGCGCTGACAGGCCTTGCTATGGCATGTACTGCACAAAAGGCAACTAGCGGGTGTGAGTGACTACATCTTGCATTTTCTCCACAATTCTTGGGTCTAAAGACTTGCTTGTTTTTGCAGCTTGTAGAGCTATTCAGCAGCTTCCGAACAACGTCGAGTTTGTCTAGAATTTCCTATGTTAAGGTAGTTTTTGATCGAGACATAGAGAGGCGGTGTTGCATGGCGCTGACAGGCCTTGCTATGGCATGTACTGCACAAAAGGCAACTAGCGGGTGTGAGTGACTACATCTTGCATTTTCTCCACAATTCTTGGGTCTAAAGACTTGCTTGTTTTTGCAGCTTGTAGAGCTATTCAGCAGCTTCCGAACAACGTCGAGTTTGTCTAGAATTTCCTATGTTAAGGTAGTTTTTGATCGAGACATAGAGAGGCGGTGTTGCATGGCGCTGACAGGCCTTGCTATGGCATGTACTGCACAAAAGGCAACTAGCGGGTGTGAGTGACTACATCTTGCATTTTCTCCACAATTCTTGGGTCTAAAGACTTGCTTGTTTTTGCAGCTTGTAGAGCTATTCAGCAGCTTCCGAACAACGTCGAGTTTGTCTAGAATTTCCTATGTTAAGGTAGTTTTTGATCGAGACATAGAGAGGCGGTGTTGCATGGCGCTGACAGGCCTTGCTATGGCATGTACTGCACAAAAGGCAACTAGCGGGTGTGAGTGACTACATCTTGCATTTTCTCCACAATTCTTGGGTCTAAAGACTTGCTTGTTTTTGCAGCTTGTAGAGCTATTCAGCAGCTTCCGAACAACGTCGAGTTTGTCTAGAATTTCCTATGTTAAGGTAGTTTTTGATCGAGACATAGAGAGGCGGTGTTGCATGGCGCTGACAGGCCTTGCTATGGCATGTACTGCACAAAAGGCAACTAGCGGGTGTGAGTGACTACATCTTGCATTTTCTCCACAATTCTTGGGTCTAAAGACTTGCTTGTTTTTGCAGCTTGTAGAGCTATTCAGCAGCTTCCGAACAACGTCGAGTTTGTCTAGAATTTCCTATGTTAAGGTAGTTTTTGATCGAGACATAGAGAGGCGGTGTTGCATGGCGCTGACAGGCCTTGCTATGGCATGTACTGCACAAAAGGCAACTAGCGGGTGTGAGTGACTACATCTTGCATTTTCTCCACAATTCTTGGGTCTAAAGACTTGCTTGTTTTTGCAGCTTGTAGAGCTATTCAGCAGCTTCCGAACAACGTCGAGTTTGTCTAGAATTTCCTATGTTAAGGTAGTTTTTGATCGAGACATAGAGAGGCGGTGTTGCATGGCGCTGACAGGCCTTGCTATGGCATGTACTGCACAAAAGGCAACTAGCGGGTGTGAGTGACTACATCTTGCATTTTCTCCACAATTCTTGGGTCTAAAGACTTGCTTGTTTTTGCAGCTTGTAGAGCTATTCAGCAGCTTCCGAACAACGTCGAGTTTGTCTAGAATTTCCTATGTTAAGGTAGTTTTTGATCGAGACATAGAGAGGCGGTGTTGCATGGCGCTGACAGGCCTTGCTATGGCATGTACTGCACAAAAGGCAACTAGCGGGTGTGAGTGACTACATCTTGCATTTTCTCCACAATTCTTGGGTCTAAAGACTTGCTTGTTTTTGCAGCTTGTAGAGCTATTCAGCAGCTTCCGAACAACGTCGAGTTTGTCTAGAATTTCCTATGTTAAGGTAGTTTTTGATCGAGACATAGAGAGGCGGTGTTGCATGGCGCTGACAGGCCTTGCTATGGCATGTACTGCACAAAAGGCAACTAGCGGGTGTGAGTGACTACATCTTGCATTTTCTCCACAATTCTTGGGTCTAAAGACTTGCTTGTTTTTGCAGCTTGTAGAGCTATTCAGCAGCTTCCGAACAACGTCGAGTTTGTCTAGAATTTCCTATGTTAAGGTAGTTTTTGATCGAGACATAGAGAGGCGGTGTTGCATGGCGCTGACAGGCCTTGCTATGGCATGTACTGCACAAAAGGCAACTAGCGGGTGTGAGTGACTACATCTTGCATTTTCTCCACAATTCTTGGGTCTAAAGACTTGCTTGTTTTTGCAGCTTGTAGAGCTATTCAGCAGCTTCCGAACAACGTCGAGTTTGTCTAGAATTTCCTATGTTAAGGTAGTTTTTGATCGAGACATAGAGAGGCGGTGTTGCATGGCGCTGACAGGCCTTGCTATGGCATGTACTGCACAAAAGGCAACTAGCGGGTGTGAGTGACTACATCTTGCATTTTCTCCACAATTCTTGGGTCTAAAGACTTGCTTGTTTTTGCAGCTTGTAGAGCTATTCAGCAGCTTCCGAACAACGTCGAGTTTGTCTAGAATTTCCTATGTTAAGGTAGTTTTTGATCGAGACATAGAGAGGCGGTGTTGCATGGCGCTGACAGGCCTTGCTATGGCATGTACTGCACAAAAGGCAACTAGCGGGTGTGAGTGACTACATCTTGCATTTTCTCCACAATTCTTGGGTCTAAAGACTTGCTTGTTTTTGCAGCTTGTAGAGCTATTCAGCAGCTTCCGAACAACGTCGAGTTTGTCTAGAATTTCCTATGTTAAGGTAGTTTTTGATCGAGACATAGAGAGGCGGTGTTGCATGGCGCTGACAGGCCTTGCTATGGCATGTACTGCACAAAAGGCAACTAGCGGGTGTGAGTGACTACATCTTGCATTTTCTCCACAATTCTTGGGTCTAAAGACTTGCTTGTTTTTGCAGCTTGTAGAGCTATTCAGCAGCTTCCGAACAACGTCGAGTTTGTCTAGAATTTCCTATGTTAAGGTAGTTTTTGATCGAGACATAGAGAGGCGGTGTTGCATGGCGCTGACAGGCCTTGCTATGGCATGTACTGCACAAAAGGCAACTAGCGGGTGTGAGTGACTACATCTTGCATTTTCTCCACAATTCTTGGGTCTAAAGACTTGCTTGTTTTTGCAGCTTGTAGAGCTATTCAGCAGCTTCCGAACAACGTCGAGTTTGTCTAGAATTTCCTATGTTAAGGTAGTTTTTGATCGAGACATAGAGAGGCGGTGTTGCATGGCGCTGACAGGCCTTGCTATGGCATGTACTGCACAAAAGGCAACTAGCGGGTGTGAGTGACTACATCTTGCATTTTCTCCACAATTCTTGGGTCTAAAGACTTGCTTGTTTTTGCAGCTTGTAGAGCTATTCAGCAGCTTCCGAACAACGTCGAGTTTGTCTAGAATTTCCTATGTTAAGGTAGTTTTTGATCGAGACATAGAGAGGCGGTGTTGCATGGCGCTGACAGGCCTTGCTATGGCATGTACTGCACAAAAGGCAACTAGCGGGTGTGAGTGACTACATCTTGCATTTTCTCCACAATTCTTGGGTCTAAAGACTTGCTTGTTTTTGCAGCTTGTAGAGCTATTCAGCAGCTTCCGAACAACGTCGAGTTTGTCTAGAATTTCCTATGTTAAGGTAGTTTTTGATCGAGACATAGAGAGGCGGTGTTGCATGGCGCTGACAGGCCTTGCTATGGCATGTACTGCACAAAAGGCAACTAGCGGGTGTGAGTGACTACATCTTGCATTTTCTCCACAATTCTTGGGTCTAAAGACTTGCTTGTTTTTGCAGCTTGTAGAGCTATTCAGCAGCTTCCGAACAACGTCGAGTTTGTCTAGAATTTCCTATGTTAAGGTAGTTTTTGATCGAGACATAGAGAGGCGGTGTTGCATGGCGCTGACAGGCCTTGCTATGGCATGTACTGCACAAAAGGCAACTAGCGGGTGTGAGTGACTACATCTTGCATTTTCTCCACAATTCTTGGGTCTAAAGACTTGCTTGTTTTTGCAGCTTGTAGAGCTATTCAGCAGCTTCCGAACAACGTCGAGTTTGTCTAGAATTTCCTATGTTAAGGTAGTTTTTGATCGAGACATAGAGAGGCGGTGTTGCATGGCGCTGACAGGCCTTGCTATGGCATGTACTGCACAAAAGGCAACTAGCGGGTGTGAGTGACTACATCTTGCATTTTCTCCACAATTCTTGGGTCTAAAGACTTGCTTGTTTTTGCAGCTTGTAGAGCTATTCAGCAGCTTCCGAACAACGTCGAGTTTGTCTAGAATTTCCTATGTTAAGGTAGTTTTTGATCGAGACATAGAGAGGCGGTGTTGCATGGCGCTGACAGGCCTTGCTATGGCATGTACTGCACAAAAGGCAACTAGCGGGTGTGAGTGACTACATCTTGCATTTTCTCCACAATTCTTGGGTCTAAAGACTTGCTTGTTTTTGCAGCTTGTAGAGCTATTCAGCAGCTTCCGAACAACGTCGAGTTTGTCTAGAATTTCCTATGTTAAGGTAGTTTTTGATCGAGACATAGAGAGGCGGTGTTGCATGGCGCTGACAGGCCTTGCTATGGCATGTACTGCACAAAAGGCAACTAGCGGGTGTGAGTGACTACATCTTGCATTTTCTCCACAATTCTTGGGTCTAAAGACTTGCTTGTTTTTGCAGCTTGTAGAGCTATTCAGCAGCTTCCGAACAACGTCGAGTTTGTCTAGAATTTCCTATGTTAAGGTAGTTTTTGATCGAGACATAGAGAGGCGGTGTTGCATGGCGCTGACAGGCCTTGCTATGGCATGTACTGCACAAAAGGCAACTAGCGGGTGTGAGTGACTACATCTTGCATTTTCTCCACAATTCTTGGGTCTAAAGACTTGCTTGTTTTTGCAGCTTGTAGAGCTATTCAGCAGCTTCCGAACAACGTCGAGTTTGTCTAGAATTTCCTATGTTAAGGTAGTTTTTGATCGAGACATAGAGAGGCGGTGTTGCATGGCGCTGACAGGCCTTGCTATGGCATGTACTGCACAAAAGGCAACTAGCGGGTGTGAGTGACTACATCTTGCATTTTCTCCACAATTCTTGGGTCTAAAGACTTGCTTGTTTTTGCAGCTTGTAGAGCTATTCAGCAGCTTCCGAACAACGTCGAGTTTGTCTAGAATTTCCTATGTTAAGGTAGTTTTTGATCGAGACATAGAGAGGCGGTGTTGCATGGCGCTGACAGGCCTTGCTATGGCATGTACTGCA
Organism: Patiria miniata; assembly: GCF_015706575.1. Taxonomy (NCBI): domain Eukaryota; kingdom Metazoa; phylum Echinodermata; class Asteroidea; order Valvatida; family Asterinidae; genus Patiria; species Patiria miniata. The sequence goes on from NW_024037051.1 coordinate 17,545,484, forward strand.
CAAAAGGCAACTAGCGGGTGTGAGTGACTACATCTTGCATTTTCTCCACAATTCTTGGGTCTAAAGACTTGCTTGTTTTTGCAGCTTGTAGAGCTATTCAGCAGCTTCCGAACAACGTCGAGTTTGTCTAGAATTTCCTATGTTAAGTAGTTTTTGATCGAGACATAGAGAGGCGGTGTTGCATGGCGCTGACAGGCCTTGCTATGGCATGTACTGCACAAAAGGCAACTAGCGGGTGTGAGTGACTACATCTTGCATTTTCTCCACAATTCTTGGGTCTAAAGACTTGCTTGTTTTTGCAGCTTGTAGAGCTATTCAGCAGCTTCCGAACAACGTCGAGTTTGTCTAGAATTTCCTATGTTAAGGTAGTTTTTGATCGAGACATAGAGAGGCGGTGTTGCATGGCGCTGACAGGCCTTGCTATGGCATGTACTGCACAAAAGGCAACTAGCGGGTGTGAGTGACTACATCTTGCATTTTCTCCACAATTCTTGGGTCTAAAGACTTGCTTGTTTTGCAGCTTGTAGAGCTATTCAGCAGCTTCCGAACAACGTCGAGTTTGTCTAGAATTTCCTATGTTAAGGTAGTTTTTGATCGAGACATAGAGAGGCGGTGTTGCATGGCGCTGACAGGCCTTGCTATGGCATGTACTGCACAAAAGGCAACTAGCGGGTGTGAGTGACTACATCTTGCATTTTCTCCACAATTCTTGGGTCTAAAGACTTGCTTGTTTTTGCAGCTTGTAGAGCTATTCAGCAGCTTCCGAACAACGTCGAGTTTGTCTAGAATTTCCTATGTTAAGGTAGTTTTTGATCGAGACATAGAGAGGCGGTGTTGCATGGCGCTGACAGGCCTTGCTATGGCATGTACTGCACAAAAGGCAACTAGCGGGTGTGAGTGACTACATCTTGCATTTTCTCCACAATTCTTGGGTCTAAAGACTTGCTTGTTTTTGCAGCTTGTAGAGCTATTCAGCAGCTTCCGAACAACGTCGAGTTTGTCTAGAATTTCCTATGTTAAGGTAGTTTTTGATCGAGACATAGAGAGGCGGTGTTGCATGGCGCTGACAGGCCTTGCTATGGCATGTACTGCACAAAAGGCAACTAGCGGGTGTGAGTGACTACATCTTGCATTTTCTCCACAATTCTGGGTCTAAAGACTTGCTTGTTTTTGCAGCTTGTAGAGCTATTCAGCAGCTTCCGAACAACGTCGAGTTTGTCTAGAATTTCCTATGTTAAGGTAGTTTTTGATCGAGACATAGAGAGGCGGTGTTGCATGGCGCTGACAGGCCTTGCTATGGCATGTACTGCACAAAAGGCAACTAGCGGGTGTGAGTGACTACATCTTGCATTTTCTCCACAATTCTTGGGTCTAAAGACTTGCTTGTTTTTGCAGCTTGTAGAGCTATTCAGCAGCTTCCGAACAACGTCGAGTTTGTCTAGAATTTCCTATGTTAAGGTAGTTTTGATCGAGACATAGAGAGGCGGTGTTGCATGGCGCTGACAGGCCTTGCTATGGCATGTACTGCACAAAAGGCAACTAGCGGGTGTGAGTGACTACATCTTGCATTTTCTCCACAATTCTTGGTCTAAAGACTTGCTTGTTTTTGCAGCTTGTAGAGCTATTCAGCAGCTTCCGAACAACGTCGAGTTTGTCTAGAATTTCCTATGTTAAGGTAGTTTTTGATCGAGACATAGAGAGGCGGTGTTGCATGGCGCTGACAGGCCTTGCTATGGCATGTACTGCACAAAAGGCAACTAGCGGGTGTGAGTGACTACATCTTGCATTTTCTCCACAATTCTTGGGTCTAAAGACTTGCTTGTTTTTGCAGCTTGTAGAGCTATTCAGCAGCTTCCGAACAACGTCGAGTTTGTCTAGAATTTCCTATGTTAAGGTAGTTTTTGATCGAGACATAGAGAGGCGGTGTTGCATGGCGCTGACAGGCCTTGCTATGGCATGTACTGCACAAAAGGCAACTAGCGGGTGTGAGTGACTACATCTTGCATTTTCTCCACAATTCTTGGGTCTAAAGACTTGCTTGTTTTTGCAGCTTGTAGAGCTATTCAGCAGCTTCCGAACAACGTCGAGTTTGTCTAGAATTTCCTATGTTAAGGTAGTTTTTGATCGAGACATAGAGAGGCGGTGTTGCATGGCGCTGACAGGCCTTGCTATGGCATGTACTGCACAAAAGGCAACTAGCGGGTGTGAGTGACTACATCTTGCATTTTCTCCACAATTCTTGGGTCTAAAGACTTGCTTGTTTTTGCAGCTTGTAGAGCTATTCAGCAGCTTCCGAACAACGTCGAGTTTGTCTAGAATTTCCTATGTTAAGGTAGTTTTTGATCGAGACATAGAGAGGCGGTGTTGCATGGCGCTGACAGGCCTTGCTATGGCATGTACTGCACAAAAGGCAACTAGCGGGTGTGAGTGACTACATCTTGCATTTTCTCCACAATTCTTGGGTCTAAAGACTTGCTTGTTTTTGCAGCTTGTAGAGCTATTCAGCAGCTTCCGAACAACGTCGAGTTTGTCTAGAATTTCCTATGTTAAGGTTAGTTTTTGATCGAGACATAGAGAGGCGGTGTTGCATGGCGCTGACAGGCCTTGCTATGGCATGTACTGCACAAAAGGCAACTAGCGGGTGTGAGTGACTACATCTTGCATTTTCTCCACAATTCTTGGGTCTAAAGACTTGCTTGTTTTTGCAGCTTGTAGAGCTATTCAGCAGCTTCCGAACAACGTCGAGTTTGTCTAGAATTTCCTATGTTAAGGTAGTTTTTGATCGAGACATAGAGAGGCGGTGTTGCATGGCGCTGACAGGCCTTGCTATGGCATGTACTGCACAAAAGGCAACTAGCGGGTGTGAGTGACTACATCTTGCATTTTCTCCACAATTCTTGGGTCTAAAGACTTGCTTGTTTTTGCAGCTTGTAGAGCTATTCAGCAGCTTCCGAACAACGTCGAGTTTGTCTAGAATTTCCTATGTTAAGGTAGTTTTTGATCGAGACATAGAGAGGCGGTGTTGCATGGCGCTGACAGGCCTTGCTATGGCATGTACTGCACAAAAGGCAACTAGCGGGTGTGAGTGACTACATCTTGCATTTTCTCCACAATTCTTGGGTCTAAAGACTTGCTTGTTTTTGCAGCTTGTAGAGCTATTCAGCAGCTTCCGAACAACGTCGAGTTTGTCTAGAATTTCCTATGTTAAGGTAGTTTTTGATCGAGACATAGAGAGGCGGTGTTGCATGGCGCTGACAGGCCTTGCTATGGCATGTACTGCACAAAAGGCAACTAGCGGGTGTGAGTGACTACATCTTGCATTTTCTCCACAATTCTTGGGTCTAAAGACTTGCTTGTTTTTGCAGCTTGTAGAGCTATTCAGCAGCTTCCGAACAACGTCGAGTTTGTCTAGAATTTCCTATGTTAAGGTAGTTTTTGATCGAGACATAGAGAGGCGGTGTTGCATGGCGCTGACAGGCCTTGCTATGGCATGTACTGCACAAAAGGCAACTAGCGGGGTGTGAGTGACTACATCTTGCATTTTCTCCACAATTCTTGGGTCTAAAGACTTGCTTGTTTTGCAGCTTGTAGAGCTATTCAGCAGCTTCCGAACAACGTCGAGTTTGTCTAGAATTTCCTATGTTAAATGATCGAGACATAGAGAGGCGGTGGTTGCATGGCGCTGACAGGCCTTGCTATGGCATGTACTGCACAAAAGGCAACTAGCGGGTGTGAGTGACTACATCTTGCATTTTCTCCACAATTCTTGGGTCTAAAGACTTGCTTGTTTTTGCAGCTTGTAGAGCTATTCAGCAGCTTCCGAACAACGTCGAGTTTGTCTAGAATTTCCTATGTTAAGGTAGTTTTGATCGAGACATAGAGAGGCGGTGTTGCATGGCGCTGACAGGCCTTGCTATGGCATGTACTGCACAAAAGGCAACTAGCGGGTGTGAGTGACTACATCTTGCATTTTCTCCACAATTCTTGGGTCTAAAGACTTGCTTGTTTTTGCAGCTTGTAGAGCTATTCAGCAGCTTCCGAACAACGTCGAGTTTGTCTAGAATTTCCTATGTTAAGGTAGTTTTTGATCGAGACATAGAGAGGCGGTGTTGCATGGCGCTGACAGGCCTTGCTATGGCATGTACTGCACAAAAGGCAACTAGCGGGTGTGAGTGACTACATCTTGCATTTTCTCCACAATTCTTGGGTCTAAAGACTTGCTTGTTTTTGCAGCTTGTAGAGCTATTCAGCAGCTTCCGAACAACGTCGAGTTGTCTAGAATTTCCTATGTTAAGGTAGTTTTTGATCGAGACATAGAGAGGCGGTGTTGCATGGCGCTGACAGGCCTTGCTATGGCATGTACTGCACAAAAAGGCAACTAGCGGGTGTGAGTGACTACATCTTGCATTTTCTCCACAATTCTTGGGTCTAAAGACTTGCTTGTTTTTGCAGCTTGTAGAGCTATTCAGCAGCTTCCGAACAACGTCGAGTTTGTCTAGAATTTCCATGTTAAGGTAGTTTTTGATCGAGACATAGAGAGGCGGTGTTGGCATGGCGCTGACAGGCCTTGCTATGGCATGTACTGCACAAAAGGCAACTAGCGGGTGTGAGTGACTACATCTTGCATTTTCTCCACAATTCTTGGGTCTAAAGACTTGCTGTTTTTGCAGCTTGTAGAGCTATTCAGCAGCTTCCGAACAACGTCGAGTTTGTCTAGAATTTCCTATGTTAAGGTAGTTTTTGATCGAGACATAGAGAGGCGGTGTTTGCATGGCGCTGACAGGCCTGCTATGGCATGTACTGCACAAAAGGCAACTAGCGGGGTGTGAGTGACTACATCTTGCATTTTCTCCACAATTCTTGGGTCTAAAGACTTGCTTGTTTTGCAGCTTGTAGAGCTATTCAGCAGCTTCCGAACAACGTCGAGTTTGTCTAGAATTTCCTATGTTAAGGTAGTTTTTGATCGAGACATAGAGAGGCGGTGTTGCATGGCGCTGACAGGCCTTGCTATGGCATGTACTGCACAAAAGGCAACTAGCGGGTGTGAGTGACTACATCTTGCATTTTCTCCACAATTCTTGGGTCTAAAGACTTGCTTGTTTTTGCAGCTTGTAGAGCTATTCAGCAGCTTCCGAACAACGTCGAGTTTGTCTAGAATTTCTATGTTAAGGTAGTTTTTGATCGAGACATAGAGAGGCGTGTTGCATGGCGCTGACAGGCCTTGCTATGGCATGTACTGCACAAAAGGCAACTAGCGGGTGTGAGTGACTACATCTTGCATTTTTCCACAATTCTTGGGTCTAAAGACTTGCTTGTTTTTGCAGCTTGTAGAGCTATTCAGCAGCTTCCGAACAACGTCGAGTTTGTCTAGAATTTCCTATGTTAAGGTATGATCGAGACATAGAGAGGCGTGTTGCATGGCGCTGACAGGCCTTGCTATGGCATGTACTGCACAAAAGGCAACTAGCGGGTGTGAGTGACTACATCTTGCATTTTCTCCACAATTCTTGGGTCTAAAACTTGCTTGTTTTGCAGCTTGTAGAGCTATTCAGCAGCTTCCGAACAACGTCGAGTTTGTCTAGAATTCCTATGTTAAGGTAGTTTTTGATCGAGACATAGAGAGGCGGTGTTGCATGGCGCTGACAGGCCTTGCTATGGCATGTACTGCACAAAAGGCAACTAGCGGGTGTGAGTGACTACATCTTGCATTTTCTCCACAATTCTTGGGTCTAAAGACTTGCTTGTTTTTGCAGCTTGTAGAGCTATTCAGCAGCTTCCGAACAACGTCGAGTTTGTCTAGAATTCCTATGTTAAGGTAGTTTTTGATCGAGACATAGAGAGGCGGTGTTGCATGGCGCTGACAGGCCTTGCTATGGCATGTACTGCACAAAAGGCAACTAGCGGGTGTGAGTGACTACATCTTGCATTTTCTCCACAATTCTTGGGTCTAAAGACTTGCTTGTTTTTGCAGCTTGTAGAGCTATTCAGCAGCTCCGAACAACGTCGAGTTTGTCTAGAATTCCTATGTTAAGGTAGTTTTTGATCGAGACATAGAGAGGCGGTGTTGCATGGCGCTGACAGGCCTTGCTATGGCATGTATGCACAAAAGGCAACTAGCGGGTGTGAGTGACTACATCTTGCATTTTCTCACAATTCTTGGGTCTAAGACTTGCTGTTTTTGCAGCTTGTAGAGCTATTCAGCAGCTTCCGAACAACGTCGAGTTTGTCTAGAATTTCCTATGTTAAGGTAGTTTTTGATCGAGACATAGAGAGGCGGTGTTGCATGGCGCTGACAGGCCTTGCTATGGCATGTACTGCACAAAAGGCAACTAGCGGGTGTGAGTGACTACATCTTGCATTTTCTCCACATTCTTGGGTCTAAAGACTTGCTTGTTTTTGCAGCTTGTAGAGCTATTCAGCAGCTTCCGAACAACGTCGAGTTTGTCTAGAATTTCCTATGTTAAATTTGATCGAGACATAGAGAGGCGGTGTTGCATGGCGCTGACAGGCCTTGCTATGGCATGTACTGCACAAAAGGAACTAGCGGGTGTGAGTGACTACATCTTGCATTTTCTCCACAATTCTTGGGTCTAAAGACTTGCTTGTTTTTGCAGCTTGTAGAGCTATTCAGCAGCTTCCGAACAACGTCGAGTTTGTCTAGAATTTCCTATGTTAAGGTAGTTTTTGATCGAGACATAGAGAGGCGGTGTTGCATGGCGCTGACAGGCCTTGCTATGGCATGTACTGCACAAAAGGCAACTAGCGGGTGTGAGTGACTACATCTTGCATTTTCTCCACAATTCTTGGGTCTAAAGACTTGCTTGTTTTTGCAGCTTGTAGAGCTATTCAGCAGCTTCCGAACAACGTCGAGTTTGTCTAGAATTTCCTATGTTAAGGTAGTTTTTGATCGAGACATAGAGAGGCGGTGTTGCATGGCGCTGACAGGCCTTGCTATGGCATGTACTGCACAAAAGGCAACTAGCGGGTGTGAGTGACTACATCTTGCATTTTCTCCACAATTCTTGGGTTCTAAAGACTTGCTTGTTTTTGCAGCTTGTAGAGCTATTCAGCAGCTTCCGAACAACGTCGAGTTTGTCTAGAATTTCCTATGTTAGGTAGTTTTTGATCGAGACATAGAGAGGCGGTGTTGCATGGCGCTGACAGGCCTTGCTATGGCATGTACTGCACAAAAGGCAACTAGCGGGTGTGAGTGACTACATCTTGCATTTTCTCCACAATTCTTGGGTCTAAAGACTTGCTTGTTTTTGCAGCTTGTAGAGCTATTCAGCAGCTTCCGAACAACGTCGAGTTTGTCTAGAATTTCCTATGTTAAGGTAGTTTTGATCGAGACATAGAGAGGCGGTGTTGCATGGCGCTGACAGGCCTTGCTATGGCATGTACTGCACAAAAGGCAACTAGCGGGTGTGAGTGACTACATCTTGCATTTTCTCCACAATTCTTGGGTCTAAAGACTTGCTTGTTTTGCAGCTTGTAGAGCTATTCAGCAGCTTCCGAACAACGTCGAGTTTGTCTAGAATTTCCTATGTTTAACATTGAGAGACATAGAGAGGCGGTGTTGCATGGCGCTGACAGGCCTTGCTATGGCATGTACTGCACAAAAGGCAACTAGCGGGTGTGAGTGACTACATCTTGCATTTTCTCCACAATTCTTGGGTCTAAAGACTTGCTTTTTGCAGCTTGTAGAGCTATTCAGCAGCTTCCGAACAACGTCGAGTTTGTCTAGAATTCCTATGTTAAGGTAGTTTTTGATCGAGACATAGAGAGGCGGTTGTTGCATGGCGCTGACAGGCCTTGCTATGGCATGTACTGCACAAAAGGCAACTAGCGGGTGTGAGTGACTACATCTTGCATTTTCTCACAATTCTTGGGTCTAAAGACTTGCTTGTTTTTGCAGCTTGTAGAGCTATTCAGCAGCTTCCGAACAACGTCCGAGTTTGTCTAGAATTTCCTATGTTAAGGTAGTTTTTGATCGAGACATAGAGAGGCGGTGTTGCATGGCGCTGACAGGCCTTGCTATGGCATGTACTGCACAAAAGGCAACTAGCGGGTGTGAGTGACTACATCTTGCATTTTCTCCACAATTCTTGGGTCTAAAGACTTGCTTGTTTTTGCAGCTTGTAGAGCTATTCAGCAGCTTTCGAACAACGTCGAGTTTGTCTAGAATTTCCTATGTTAACATGTCGAGACATAGAGAGGCGGTGTTGCATGGCGCTGACAGGCCTTGCTATGGCATGTACTGCACAAAAGGCAACTAGCGGGTGTGAGTGACTACATCTTGCATTTTCTCCACAATTCTTGGGTCTAAAGACTTGCTTATTTTGCAGCTTGTAGAGCTATTCAGCAGCTTCCGAACAACGTCGAGTTTGTCTAGAATTTCCTATGTTAAGGTAGTTTTTGATCGAGACATAGAGAGGCGGTGTTGCATGGCGCTGACAGGCCTTGCTATGGCATGTACTGCACAAAAGGCAACTAGCGGGTGTGAGTGACTACATCTTGCATTTTCTCCACAATTCTTGGGTCTAAAGACTTGCTTGTTTTGCAGCTTGTAGAGCTATTCAGCAGCTTCCGAACAACGTCGAGTTGTCTTGAATTCCTATGTTAAGGTAGTTTTGATCGAGACATAGAGAGGCGGTGTTGCATGGCGCTGACAGGCCTTGCTATGGCATGTACTGCACAAAAGGCAACTAGCGGGTGTGAGTAGTGACTACATCTTGCATTTTCTCCACAATTCTTGGGTCTAAAGACTTGCTGCTTGTTTTTGCAGCTTGTAGAGCTATTCAGCAGCTTCCGAACAACGTCGAGTTTGTCTAGAATTTCCTATGTAAAGTAGTTTTTGATCGAGACATAGAGAGGCGGTGTTGCATGGCGCTGACAGGCCTTGCTATGGCATGTACTGCACAAAAGGCAAATAGCGGGTGTGAGTGACTACATCTTGCATTTCTCCACAATTCTTGGGTCTAAAGACTTGCTTGTTTTTGCAGCTTGTAGAGCTATTCAGCAGCTTCCGAACAACGTCGAGTTTGTCTAGAATTTCCTATGTTAAGTAGTTTTTGATCGAGACATAGAGAGGGCGGTGTTGCATGGCGCTGACAGGCCTTGCTATGGCATGTACTGCACAAAAGGCAACTAGCGGGTGTGAGTGACTACTCTTGCATTTTCTCCACAATTTCTTGGGTCTAAAGACTTGCTGTTTTTTGCAGTTGTAGAGCTATTCAGCAGCTTCCGAACAACGTCGAGTTTGTCTAGAATTTCCTATGTTAAGGTAGTTTTTGATCGAGAACATAGAGAGGCGGTGTTGCAGGCGCTTGGGGCGTGACAGGCCTTGCTATGGCATGTACTGCACAAAAGGCAACTAGCGGGGTTGAGTGACTACATCTTGCATTTTCTCCACAAATTCTGGGGTCTAAAGACTTGTGTTTGCAGCTTGTAGAGCTATCAGCAGCTTCCGAACAACGTCGAGTTTGTCTAGAATTTCCTATGTTAAGGTAGTTTTTGATCGAGACATAGAGAGGCGGTGTTGCATGGCGCTGACAGGCCTTGCTATGGCATGTACTGCACAAAAGGCAAACTAGCGGGTGTGAGGACTACATCTTGCATTTTCTCCACAATTCTTGGGGTCTAAAGACTTGCTTGTTTGTGCAGCTTGTAGAGCTATTCAGCAGCTTCCGAACAACGTCGAGTTTGTCTAGAATTTTCCTATGTTAAGGTAGTTTTTGATCGAGACATAGAGAGGCGGGTGTTGCATGGCGCTGACAGGCCTTGCTATGGCATGTACTGCACAAAAGGCAACTAGCGGGTGTGAGTGATACATCTTGCATTTTTCTCCACAATTCTTGGGTCTAAAGACTTGCTTGTTTTTGCAGCTTGTAGAGCTATTCAGCAGCTTCGAACAACGTCAAGTTTGTCTAGAATTTGCCTTATGTTAAGGTAAGTTTTGATCGAGACATAGAGGCGGTTGTTGCATGGCGCTGACAGGCCTTGCATGGCATGTACTGCACAAAAGGCAACTAGCGGGTGTGAGAACTTACATCTTGCATTTTCTCCACATTCTTGTGTCTAAAGGACTTGCTTGTTTTTGCAGCTTGTAGAGCTATTCAGCAGCTTCCGAACAACGTCGAGTTTGTCTAGAATTTCCTATGGTAAGGTAGTTTTTGATCGAGACATAGAGAGGCGGTGTTGCATGGCGCTGACAGGCCTTGCTATGGCATGTACTGCACAAAAGGCAACTAGCGGGTGTGAGTGACTACATCTTGCATTTTCTCCACAATTCTTGGGGCTAAAGACTTGCTTGTTTTTGCAGCTGTAGAGCTATTCAGCAGCTTCCGAACAACGTCGAGTTTGTCTAGAATTTCCTATGTTAAGGTAGTTTTGATCGAGACATAGAGAGGCGGTGTTGCATGGCGCTGACAGGCCTTGCTATGGCATGTACTGCACAAAAGGCAACTAGGGGTGTGAGTGACTACATCTTGCATTTTCTCCACAATTCTTGGGTCTAAAGATTGCTTGTTTTTGCAGCTTGTAGAGCTATTCAGCAGCTTCCGAAACAACGTCGAGTTTGTCTAGAATTTCCTATGTTAAGGTAGTTTTTGATCGAGACATAGAGAGGCGGTGTTGCATGGCGCTGACAGGCCTTGCTATGGCATGTACTGCACAAAAGGCAACTAGCGGTGTGGAGTGACTACATCTTGCATTTCTCCACAATTCTTGGGTCTAAAGACTTGCTTGTTTTTGCAGCTTGTAGAGCTATTCAGCAGCTTCCGAACAACGTCGAGTTTGTCTAGAAATTCCTATGTTAAGGTAGTTTTTGATCGAGACATAGAGAGGCGGTGTTGCATGGCGTGACAGGCCTTGCTATGGCATGTACTGCACAAAAGGCAACTAGCGGGTGTGAGTGACTACATCTTGCATTTTCTCCACAATTCTTGGGTCTAAAGACTTGCTTGTTTTTGCAGCTTGTAGAGCTATTCAGCAGCTTTCGAACAACGTCGAGTTTGTCTAGAATTTCCTATGTTAAGTTAGTTTTTGATCGAGACATAGAGAGGCGGTGTTGCATGGCGCTGACAGGCCTTGCTATGGCATGTACTGCACAAAAGGCAACTAGCGGGTGTGAGTGACTACATCTTGCATTTTTCTCCACAATTCTTGGGTCTAAAGACTTGCTTGTTTTTGCAGCTTGTAGAGCTATTCAGCAGCTTCCGAAACAACGTCGAGTTTGTCTAGAATTTCCTATGTTAAGGTAGTTTTGATCGAGACATAGAGAGGCGGTGTTGCATGGCGCTGACAGGCCTTGCTATGGCATGTACTGCACAAAAGGCAACTAGCGGGTGTGAGTGACTACATCTTGCATTTTCTCCACAATTCTTGGGTCTAAAGACTTGCTTGTTTTTGCAGCTTGTAGAGCTATTCAGCAGCTTCCGAACAAACGTCGAGTTTGTCTAGAATTTCCTATGTTAAGGTAGTTTTTGATCGAGACATAGAGAGGCGGTGTTGCATGGCGCTGACAGGCCTTGCTATGGCATGTACTGCACAAAAGGCAACTAG